>NC_092062.1:19755000-20067500 GCF_039877785.1 Chaetodon trifascialis
AACAAGAGCGTACACCTGCAGCAAACACAGCAGCAAAGACATGTAAATATTTTCCTTGCTGGAGAAATTAATAAATAACTAGCCGGCCCTTTCTTACCACGTGTGTTGAACTCCTGCTAGATGCTGTGATGTTTTCATCCCTCAGATAAATAGCAGCCAGGTGAAAATGGTGTTTTCTCATGACTCCACCAGGAGACCAGGCTCAACCCACCAAAAGAGCTAGCAGCTGTCGGCCGCAGGTGAACATAAGGCTGGAAGGCTGGTGAAGTAATGAATGCACCAGATCTGAGCGACTTTCTAAGACCTGCTAGGAATATTTGTACAGAAATCACAATTGTACTGGTAGTTCTTAGTCGTTTTCCCCGACACGCATACACCCTCCCCACCCACCTTGCTCCGTGTCTGATACCTTTTGATCCCAGTAGGAGCATAAAGATGAGTGAAAGAGACAGGTTGAGACAGACGAACAGATAGAACTAGATGGAAAGACTGTGTGAGAGACAGAAAGACTGAGATTGAGCATGTTTGTGTGGCCATTATGCATTCATCTTATATATCTGTGCGTGAGACACAGCACTGTACAGCCAATATATTGTATACAATAAACAATACTCCATGTCCATCTGCAGTGACCCTCATTATTTGGCAGTGCATGTATGCAAAATGTGCGTGTAGATATTTGTGTTTGCGGGGGGGTTGAATGAATTGAGCTGTTTTGATACAACCACTGATCATGTCTTGGCAGGGACAATGACCATGCTTATTGAATGGCTGCCTGAGTACTCTAATGAGGTAATATTACCACACCAAATGATGAAAAATTCATGTTACAAGTTGGTGTTGGTGCAGACGGCTCTCAGGAATTTCATTTGCTATTTGATATTCTTACTTGCCAGCTCAGCAGGCACCATTGTATGATTGGAACAGAAAAAAAAAACACACTTAGCGCTGAAAGCTCAAGCTATTACCGTGAATAGCCTGTAGACACAGCAACACAAGTGGAAAAGTGTGTGTGCGCCTCTGTGCTTTGTGCATGTACTGTAGGTTTATGCGTGCGGTTGTTTGTGCATCTGTGGGCAGCGCAGGTGAAGGCACGCACACTGAATGCTAAGTGATCATCCTGCCCATCTCATTGGCATTGGAGAACTTGTACAGCTCTGATAAGTGCATTTATGGAAAAGTCAGCGCAGCTTTATCTCGTCATTGCAGGTCAGATCACAGATAAAAGGATTGGACTCCAAAAAGTAAATAAATAAAAAAAAAAAAATGCCCGAGATAAGACACCAGCTTCTAAGCTATACCAGCTTGCTTCAGACTCACACTGCATCATGGCTGCTCATCAGTATTGCCCCTATCACTAACCCAGGGCTCTGTATGGGGCTTCACTAAGACCGCCAAGGAGGGTTCAGATAACATTTTCCAGGAGAAACCATTGATGTTAGATTGTGCTGCTTATAGTTGTCTCGGGCTGATTTTTGAAGTCTCATGAAAAAGAGTTTCCCCCTCAAGGCTACAGTGGAGCAATCATCCTGGGCAACATTTAACGGGTATGTAAATTCAGACAGCTATACCTTCAGAGGATTTAATCCCATGCTCCCTTTTTCTTAAAATTCTTCCCGTGTCTGTACACTCAGGTCTCCATTTCCCTTCCTCACCCTTCCCGGCATCTGTTTTTCTTCTGTATCTCTTTGATAAATTCCATCCTCTCATCCACCTCGACACATTCTTGTGAAAACCTTTTTTCTCCCTTTCTAATACCCCCCATCCCTTTCTGTGCCCCCAAACCTCTCTGTCCCTGCTCTCCTCTATGTGTCGAAATAAGGCTCCAGCAGTGGACCCTCAGGGTGATGGTGATGGAATGCATTTGGGGGGCCGGCAGCTTTCTCTCTCCAACCTGCATGCAAAATCATCCCAATGGGGAATCACTGGCTCCTGTTTACAACACCGAGAGGGGTGCGAGCACCATGGTAACACCATTGCTCTCCCTAAAACCCTTGGCAGATAGGTCTGCACAATCACCCCCAGTTAAAACGTTTTACTGTTGGATGAAGAAAAAAAAGCTGAGGAGGGAAAAAAATTGGCTGAAAGTATGCTGGCGCACATCCAGCCACTGTGGAAGTCTGTTTTTTTAATTCCTGTTTCATGTTTCTTGACTTAGAAATTAAATTTATGAGCATGACAGAATGAAAGATGCCTTTATAGTCGCTGAAACACGTACTGTACGCATAAATCCTGCCGGAATCAAATCATACACTGTACACATAAACACACAAAAAGTACAGTCAACAGTGTAAAAGGCACAAGAAAGGGCTGACAACAGAAAATCAAGAATGCACATATGCAGCCATGCGCACATGCTTAAAAACTCTCTCTCTCTCTCTCTCTCACACACAAACACACACACACACACACACACACACACACACACACACACACACACACACACACACACACACACACACACACACACACTCAGTGCTGTCAGGAACTGCAGCTTTTTCTCCCTGGCAGAGTGCTCAAGAGATTAAGCTCAGGGTAATTCATAGTATTTTTGGTGAGACTAAATGCTTTGCCCAGGTTTCCATTTAAAAAACCAATTTATTGATTTCCACTGTGGATTTTTTTTTGCTGAGTGACCCCGGCACTTAAATATTCATAAGCCATTAAAAATAAAAGATGCACATTTTGTACGTTTGACCCGTTGTTATGTACAGCACAGTCTATAATCTATTCAATCCGGTATCCTGTCCCACTCAGAGGTGAAGCGGACGCTGTTTTGCTAACAGAAAAACACCATTAGTTTCCCACATGTTCAGTGTTGATTAGAACTGGATGAAAGAGACTGAAATCTCCTCATTTCGTAGATAGAGAGGCCCACAAATATCTTCATAACAATATGCGGTTGCTGTTGTTGTTGTTCCAAAAATGCAGTTTTTCTCTTCAGATTTAGAAAATTGCCTTCCATTATAGCATTTAGATAAGATAACAGAAGGGGAATACAAAATGAAACTTAGGAAAGCCATAAAACCTTTAATTAAGATGTGGATAAGTTTGAGAAGACAGAATTGCAGAGCATATTCTTGAGCATCCCTTTATGGAGTATGAGGGAGATGAAGGAGAAGACAGTAGGATGTAGAAAGCAGGTGAAAGAGGAGACAGAGGAGAGAGGTGAGCTTTATACCCATGGAGAAAAAGAAATACCCGCTCCCTTTTATCCAATAATGAGCATTAACTTGGAATTTTACTAAACTGGCCCATCCATCTGACTGTGTCAATAAGGTCCAGTCTTGTTTTTTTTCTCATCTGCTCAATACTGTCTTATTTAGTTCCTCAATAAGCTTTTCACATGTCTGCCGTTGCAGGATTGGGAGTCACTGGCTCAGTGTGAGTCCCCCCATCTTGAGAAATTATGCATTGGCTGAGATGCTCCCTGCTGAATCCCTGCTGGGGCTGAGCGGTGTTCTGGGATGCAACCCAAGTCTAATCATCCGATACAAGTTTAAAAGTAGCCATGGGTAGTTTTTCAGTGTTGGGGAGGAGGGACCACCATGAGGGGGCCCTGCAGAGATGCTCTGCAGAGGCAGCAAGCAGCTCTATCCAAGTGCCCTCGCATGAAGCAGGGCAGGTAATGAAAGGCAGAAACATAGATGAGTGATCTGCCTGCAGGACCCACTGGTCTTGATTAACGCTTGTGTGCTTCTGTGCGCTCTGACTGAGTGTGCAATTGGTTTCTGCTGTCATTAACTCGCTCACTCCAGACTACATTCACAGCATTTGCTCCAAATGCTGTGAATGTAGCATTTTGTCCATTTGTTTTGGAAACATTTTGTTCTCGAGTGTCTTGAACACATGATGTGGCCATTTATGCATCCTGTGTCACAAATGTGTCCACATGCTTGCATAATCAGGAGACTGGTTTGGATCCTTTTTGAAATTTAACATCTCACTACCATTGACTTATCAGTAGCAGCACGGTTCATTTATCTATTCCCTTTGACATCCAGTGGATTGGTTTTATTCTCCTGCATCTGCTTGTTATTGTAGCTGCTTGGCATGAGCATGAGTGTGGTGGCGTGAGATGACGTGAGTACATGTTGTGTATATAATATTGTTGTCCTTCTAATACAGCTTCAATATTGGATTAGTGGCCTTGAAAAAGCATTGATAAAGTGTCTGAAAGGGCTGACACCGGGGTCACACACAGGTTTAGTATAGATGTTTAGTGCTCAACAAATGTATAGTATTTGTCACACATCCTCAGTTGTTGTATCCATCTAAGTCCAGTGTGTATGGTGGTAAGAATATGCATGTTCTTCAGTATGGGTCCTGACAAGTATGCTACAGAAATTCCTCATTTGTTTAAGGGACTGCCCTTCCCCCTAATAGCCCTACATACAATAAGTGAGATATAGCATTTACTGACACATACACACCACACAGCAATCATAGAAGGACAGAATTCAACACCCCCAAGATGTTTCTCAGTACATTGCCATCTAAATAATCACTAGCCTCCACCCACTAACTGCAGCAAAGTAAGACAAGTAGCAGGACGCCCTTCCCCAGCGCTCTCCTATCTCCTATCCCTTTATCCTCTTGTCATTTACTCCTGATCCCTGATTTCTTTTGTAAGCCGACCTCAGTTGGATAAGCTCGTAAATACTTTGAGATTCAATGAGGTTATCACTCCTGAATCTGCTTAATTACAGGCCAGGCTGTGGATAACATGGATGTGTTTACAGAAAATCAGGCAAAAACACGAGGACAGATAAACAATGAAGGTATGAGGCGAATGACTTATGATACAAGATGCGCCTAATGTGTTTTCAACCCATCACTCAAAAACAGTGACGAGCTGCATATTATTCTACCAAATAGTGAATTAACCGCATGTCTTTCACTTGAGATCTTGGCAAACAGGAGATTACAGTTGACTGCTGCAAGACTTCAAGATGGAAATACAATTTTGGTAAAGCAATACAACCCATTTCCGCTTCCTTCGGCCAGCCACTCGCTTCTAAACTTAAGGCTGAATGATGTTTCTGTTTTGAGGTGTTGAGGTACGGACATGATGTACTGTGCCCCTCTTCAGAAATGCAATCACAGCTCCCATCAGGGCTACAGAGATGTGTGGAGACCCAAAGAATTGTGATTGACCCTCTGAAGGTGACGCTTGATGCCCCCCTCCACCCCCCACCCCCCCCAAATTCTTACTTAGTTATCTAGCAAAGCTATTTCCAGCTCTGACCTTCTCCATGCAGCATTTGCTGCTCTATGTCAATAACTGAATAAGAGACTGTAGACATGGCTACGTCAGGTGTATAAAGAAACACAACACTGTCTAATAATGCACATCATGTACTGTTGTGGTGGTATAGTTAAGATATGCTGGTCTCTAATTGGATCTGTATAGCTGTTCCTATAACAATGCTGTGACTACTGCACTGTGGAGAAGAATAATTCAGTCTGTTTGTTCATGCTAGAGATGCAGCTGCTCAGCTGAAGTGGGCATTTCACCCCTACAAGTTACTTTACTCTGCGTAACTTCTATTTTTTTATTTATTTATTTTACAGCAGCGGCTCTGACATATGGAGCTGTGCTAGGGAGAACATAGCAGAAAGTTAATCTGCCCCTGATTCCCATGGCTTGGCCAAACTCCCCCCTTTTAATAAACTAGGTCACAACTAAGCACAGCCAATCTAGGAGAAGAAAAAGCCCCACCAACTAAAAATAAAAAGTGTGGTACGGGAAGAAAACACAAACAACAACATTAAGGAATCAAAATGGGATCCTTTTGTTCTGAATTTGGATCATTCACAATGTAATTCTTGCACTGCGGTGCGAAGGGGTGGAAATTGCTCGCAGGCCAAGAACACCATTGTCTTTGGACGAGACAATAAAAGAAGAAAGACCTGCACTGCCTACAAACAAAGTCAACCCACAGCCATATGAACACCAAGCTGGTGTAATCGACTATAGACATAAGCTGCAGGATGTAATTGAAACAGTGCTGACAGCAGTGCAAAAGACGAAACACAGACTCAATTGAAGGAGGGTGAAAATGGCAGCAGATGGTACTTTTCTTGTGGTTTGTGATGCAGTGAGAAGCTTGTGTTTAGTTTTCCTGGGTCATCTGTTCTGCTGAAAATATGGTGGACATATTTCCTCTGTCATCTCTGATAACACAATAGTTAGATTTGTGTCTTTCAGACTGCTGGCCACCTCTCTTCCCCGCTTCTATCCCTTCCTCTCCTCTCCCGGGTCTTTCCTGCACTTTGTCGTGGCAACCCTGCAGGCATGCTGTCTCTCCTCCTGAGCTCAAAGATTCTGCAGCACCTTGGATGTGCCTCTCGTGGGAAGAAGACGAAAAGACAGCCTCAGAGCGAGAGAAAAAAGTAGTGTAGGAGAGGCGAAAGATGGGATAGATGGGGGAAAAATGAGTTGTGTTTTCATGTTCACAGCCTGTCCTTTTGATGTACACACCAAAACAACCTGAGGCCCACAGCAGCCAATCCCAGTGGCTAACATGACAGTCGGCTTGGCAGCCACTGCACGCTTGAGACTCCACTCCGCCTCTATTCCCGCCCTGTCCTGCCGTGCTCACTACCATCCCCTCCCAATCCTCTACCTTCATGGCGTCCCCCACTTCCCACTAACCAACCCTCCATCTCACATGCCAAAGCACATTTGGCACCCCAGGACCAAGCCTTCCATTTCTGCCAACCAGTCTCAATATGATGCCAATGGTTTTGGAAACAACTCCACACCATGAAATTGGCACACCATACGCAACAGAAAATACTGCCCACTTACACTCAACTTTATAAATAAAAACGATAGGCGGGGAGAATCCTCTTTGTGTGAGAGATCTCCATTGGACTGATCCAAAAATGAGAAATGAGAGAAGGAGGAACAGTGTGCTGTCGGGTGCAGACCCACATTCGGCAGCAACAAACACACATACGAACACACTAAACATTATTCACTTTCATTACCGAATTCATAACAATGATAAGGCCGGTGCCAAATAAAAACAATTACAACAAAGGAAAGAATACTAATTAAGATATGGAAAATCATTATATGCATACATGGGCAGCAGTGTTGTGATCATCACTGTTATTGTTTTTTATTGTCTTTCATCTCTGTTAAGAGGCGATGAAAATCAATGGCAGGCTCTCCCTGCGGCTTGGCACCCGACTGCAAACCGCTGAAGAGGATGGAGATGGCTCTCTGCTATAGCTCTCTCCTTCAACACACACACACACACAGGCACATCCACATGTGTACTCAAATACTGTACACACACACACACACACACGCACACACAAACTTCTCTCACCATTGGCTGCTGCAGAGGGAGATTGCTATCGGGGTGAGGCAGGGTTTTAATTGATCTTGGTCACAGTTTAATGTGAGGCAAGGATTAGCTGTTATCGGTGGAAGGGAAGAGGGAGAGGGAAGGGTTTGGGGAGGAGATATCACAGTCCCTGACGTTAAAACCCGCCGCCCTTGATGACAGGAATTCTGTGATGTGACCCACAAAGATGTGAGACTGCTGCTGGGAAAGTGCAAGTGGAAATCTGGGCAGCGGAGAGACGGGCGACATCAAGCTGAACTTAATCCCAATTTCCCTGTGACGTTTTGGGCCAGATCTTGGCTATTTCTAGCCCTATGTAGAGCGAGGGATAGAGCCGGTGCCACAGTTTGGCCTGTGCTATTTAAACTCACAACTTGTTATTAAGCTTTATTGGAGCATACGAGACATGAAAGTGAGGCACGTTTGATTATTGGCAGGTGAATCATCAGAGAGCTAAAGGGCATAAAAGAACGGCCGGGGAAGAGGTGTGGGACTCCCTTTGCATCATACTCACGCACTACTGGCATCCAGAGCCTGAGCTTCTGCAGTCTTTGCGATTCCCTGCGGTTCAATAAAACTGGAGATAAATAAGGTATGGGGCAGACGGGGTCAACATTAATCACCAAATTACACAGGTTCAAAACATATTGGTGTGTCCTGTGGCCGCCACACATCATTGAGAACGGATATAACTTTTTTTTTTCTTTTTTTTTTTGAGCCACAGATTTCAAAGAGTGCTCTGCTGTAGCTTAAATGCCAGGGCAACATGAAAAAGCAGTAGACTGTGCCAGTTGGTGAAGCTTCAAACTGAATGAGGGAGAAAAACATCACAGCTGAATAGGGATGGTTGCTTCGTTGTTTCACTCTACACTGAGTTTTTGGTTTTGTTTTTTTTTTAACCAAAGAGAACATTGTGAAATTCCTAATCAGACAAAAAGAAACAGGGAAACAGAGACTGTAAACAACACAGAAAGCAGGGAAGCTACATGACTCGTGGTAAAGCAGCTTTAACTCTCCCATCCCATGACTTTGTACATGGCATGAAGCTATGCTTGCTTCTGCTCAAGTGTATTTCATTGATAGTGGAGGCTGGCAGCTCGAGGGGGTGTAGACAAGCAAAACAAATCATCCTAGCCATGAATCTGTTGCTTCTTCTGCTTCTCTTTTCTCCTCTTGGACAGTTTTCTCATTCAGCACTCTCCACTGACAGTAGACTATAGTTCAAGAGCCTCTTAACAGTCTCCCTCACCCCACTCCACCCCCAGCCGCCTGCTTTTCTGCGAGTTCCCAAGACAACGCTTAACCCAAAGGATGGATGAAAAATCAGAGGCAGCAGAATGTTCAATTTCTCCACAGAGGATCCAGTAAATGAGACGGAATTTGATTCCAGAGTGTTGTGTTGGATTAGATGCATTTGTAACTTCGTTGTGCAAATGGTCAATAGAGTATATGGCAATAGCATCCTCTGCAAGACAGACTGAGAAACAAGATACTATCAACAATCAAGTCATCTTCTCACACTGAACTCCTGATTTGTGATGTATAACACACTTAACCCTGATTGACGTGCTATTGATTTTCATATTGTGAAAGCTAATTAAATTACAATATTTTATGACCTGCTGTATGAAGCATTATACTGTACAGTCTAATACACACGCACCTTTATGAGCACCAAACATCTCTGTGCCCCAACTCATTCAGGGCCATAAAAACATATTTATGAGAGCATCAGGCCATTGAGCCACAGCAATGTTTGCCATTTTCTCTGCGCTCTATGATTCCATCCAAGCGTCAAGATTGATTCTGAGAGCTCCTACTGTGTCACCCTCCATAAGGAATATGTATAATTCAACAGCCTGTTTTTTTTCCTTTTTTTTTTTTTTTTTATAAACATACACTCATACTATTACCAGCCCTCAGCGGCAAAGCCATCCAAGGAAAAAAGAGGATTGTCTGCTTGGGGGACAGAGTGCAGGGGTGGTGGGGGAGTCGCAAGTGTTGGTGGATTGGTGCAGCTTTTTATTCCCCTCAATGCCCAGAGTGCTGCGAACGCAGCTCCCATGTTGTTCTTCATGCAGAGACACTAACAGACACATGGTAGCGCACTGCCAGCTGAAGAATCACCAACACCAATCCTGCCTGGCAATTGTCAACCTGTCATTTCTCATGGCCACGGTGGGCCAGATGCTCACAGAATAGGCAGGGCAGTTACACACACATAGCAGTCCTGGCTTTGTACCTGAGCCTAGCAGGGAAGGCACTTCCAACCTGTCCTGCTGTGTCTATGTGGCTCTGTGTATAGGGGCTGGGGTGTACTGTACCCTTTAGGGGGAACAACTGACTGGATACAGTATAAGTGGTGTTTCTTTGTGCAATTGTGTGTGTGCATGCATGAATGAATGTGTACATGTACATGCATGGTGTGTGTGTTTGTGGGCCCAGTAAGGGTGCGTTTCTGTCAAACGCCTTCCCGGCAATGGAGGGCTCACTGGGCTAGGCAGGACTACAGTCATTACATCTATGCTCTCGCACAAGCAGATGGCAAAACAGATGATCCTCGCTCATCTCACTCATGACCATCCATATTTATTTCATGGTTGCTGGCCCACAGACGCCCCATGCCTATCACTTCTCCATGAGTGGCTTGGCACGGAGAGGGCTGCCGACGCACACAAGTGTTTGGAAAACAAAACAGGCATGAAAAAGGAAGCAAGTGAGAAAGAAAAGAAGTGAGAGCGAACATAAGAAAAAGCTGTGAACACCAAAAAGGGAAAACAATGTACACGCCGATGGTCGCCCATCAAAGCTGTTAAATAACTTCACATTTATCAAAGACAGCAGCAAATCCATGTGTTGTTGTGAGCTACTGTTCATGACTAAGGCTCTGGTCGATGCTGGTTGACGTGATTTATCCCGCTTCTTAGAGTGCCAATAAATGAAAGGTCTGATTGGCCCAGTGTAGAACTGGACAGAATGGCTCTTCACTCACTGCCTTTGATCTCCTGCTACTTACTGGGGAAATGAGCAACCTAGCCTAAGACAAACTCACAGAAAGCCCCATACATTACCATCCTATCCCCTGGAGCTAGGCCAGAGCTAAAAAGCCCAAATTGGTCCACACCAGTGCTGTTAAATGGAACTCAGTATGACAAGAGACCATTTTTAAATCCACTTGACCAGCTCAATGCAGACTGTGCGACATCAATGCAGTATAGCTTTTGCTGAGGCAGGAAAAGTTGGACCTTTTACCAGGTATCCTAATTATCTTCATCCTCACTTCTCTGTTTTATGTATAGATGTTCACATTAATGGGAGGATTTATTCTGCCACCATCATCAAATCTTACCTTGGCCCTCCGCTCACCCCTTTCCTTTTCCTCTCCTTGCTCTTTTATTGTGGATGTCTCAACACATACTTCTTGGCCTCACCAGATCTGGCAGCAGTCGTGGACGATGGTTGAAATTTAGGTTAATCATAGGAAGTGACACAGAGGTGTCCCCCAGGGCCAGTGGCTGAGTGAGCAACTCAATTAAGAGCAAACAGTCTCAGACAGGGCCACCCATGCAGGCTTGATCTCTGTGAGCTTCAGGGGAGAGGGAGGGGAGATCTCAAAGTCTTGCCTGCCCTCTCTTTACTCTCCCTGGGCAGGCGATGGATTCAGCACTGGCACTGGCAAGGCAGAGCCAGGGGGCAGAGTGACCGTGTGCTCCAGTTACTCTGTCGCAGATGATTCACCATAACTGAGGGGGGCTTCGAGCAGGACATGTGACACACACAGATGAGTGGACAGCAGCTTTGTTCCATTATCAGTCAGCCATGGGATTCAGGGAGCGGGAGGGTGGGGAGCAGGAAAGGGCACCAAGAGTGGGAATCATAAACATGATCCAAACCACCATTTCCCTCCCCCCCTCCCTTTTCCCCTGAGCCAGACTCAGAGAGGTGACCATGTTGGGGTTAGTGATAAGGGCAGATTGTGGCCATACTGTTAGTAGGGGTATAGAAAGAGCCAGGAGGCTCAGAATAGATAGCTAGCTCTATCAAGGCTAAGAAAGGGCCCTTGAGTCTAAGTGCCATCATTTCCAATAGCAACAAGCAGATAAAAACAGCTGGTGCCCGTGGCAGAACTCTGCTACTGATTTGTTTAACCCAAGGACAGATGACAGGTGAAATACAAAAAAAAAACTATGTTGCCGGAGTAACAGAAAAATATGGTGCTCGTTTTTCATCACAGAAGATATAATTTTCTCTATTTGGTCAAAGATTATGGTAAGATTAACGGATGAGAAAATTTTGCAAATTAACCTGTCAAAGCTCATAAAATCCAGTATCAGTGTTAATTGTACAAACTGAAATTTGCTGTCTAGTGCCGTTCATAAGGGTTTGTGTTTTAGCATATAAGCATGAAGATCAAACAGCCATTCAAGAGCTTTGTGCTATAGGCAGACACAGCATGAGTAACGGGCAAAGTTGGCAACAGTCAGCTGTCAGTTTACTAAGAAGATGGTGGACATGAGAGGCGCATGCAAGCTCGGCTGCTTCCTCATTATGACATGTGGCATGTGAAGTTCATGTGGACTGTAGGAGCAGGATGATTCTGAAGCCTAGACTCACAATGTGCTTTGGCAGGTAGATTATAAAGACCTTGCAGCCTGTCCATTACATTATTTCTTTTCATCATCTGTATGGCCATAATATTAAGTTCAGTGTGTGGGTGAGACTCTCGGGAGCATTATCAGACCTCTCACACCCATTACAGTCATAAACATGCTCACAAAGTAGAGCTCCATAGAGACAAGAACCCTAAAGTAGTCTGGAGTTGAGGTCTGGGTCCTTTATGTTCCTCTTGTAAGTTACTCTGTTTGGGCTCTTTTATTCATACGCAGTACGTGGGCTATCTGACTAGAAGGATCATGTAAATAGGGAGAATTTCGAACATCACTTCTAGTGGTGTGTTAAGAGATTTCTGTATTGGCATACCAGTTAACGTATGAGGACCAGAGAGCTATTCTGGCTTTTATTTTCTCTCACATTGATTTGACTTTCATTTTGTTGTTGTTCCAGAGGATTTGAAGTAAATAACATATCCAGGGTACAATCAACAGGGAAAAATGTCTTCTTTCAACCGAACAAACAATGATAGCAGTTTTCTCTGTGTGCTCTTTCAAATAATACGAAATATGGCCTGAACCAAGTCTTTTATCAGTTCAGGTGTGTCATCCACCTACGATTTATGCAGAAGGAAAAAGTAGGTTAGCGTAATTTGAATTTAATTACATGGTCAAAGTAAAACATGCTGTTTATGGATGTGTGCACGTTCTTAACTAGTTGATTAAACGTTGCTACCAGGCGAAGATGCTTTACTTAAGGGGGGCTGACATCTAAACATACAAGTGTGACAAAATGCAGGTTTAGTGCAGAAAAGGGGCTCTTTGGTAATGTCACTCGCGACAGTAACAATGACAATGGCAACACAACACGCAACCACTCACTAGACTAGCAGCCATCGCCGCACATACACAAAACATCTACTGTTCCGCATCAAATTCTGATGGCATCAAGTTGCACATAAAATCTGAACGACTGGCAAATTATTTCCTGCTAGCCAGTGGCTCAAAGCAATGCAGTGTAGCAACACTTTCCCCATTCAGTTTTAAGAATGTAGTTCTGTTATAGGCATATTCAATGAAACACACATATCAATAAATCAATTTAAGTTAGCCTGCCTGCTTTAACTGACTTTAAAGCTCGAACCCCTGGCCGTTCCAACGGCCCACCAGCGGGCAGTTATTGTTCTTCCCGCCTGTTGACACAAATGCTACTTTCATGATTTTACTCATAGTATACACCATTAGAAAGCTAAGCTTCGATTAAATTGATTTCCATCACAACAGGAGGCATAATCAATGCCAACAGCAGACAAACAACATTGAGGCAATTCACTGATTACGTCTCTTGGTGATATATGGTTTGATAACACTCCAAAAAAGACGGCCATCCAGACAATTCACTTCAGTAAACAAAATTTAGTCCAAAACACGCTAATAATCCACAGAAAGATGTTTTCTCCTTTCAGATTTGAAGGCAATGTGCTTGTCGTCCGCTTGTCTTCTGTGTTTTCCAAGCGTCAACTTCCGGAAACACATAGTTACTCTGTGGAGTCTCAGGATTCACATGATACCTCACTTGACCAATTACGATCTGCCATATGAAGCTAAGCAACCAGAAACCAATAACAGTCTGAGCTTACAAAAGGGCCTCCTTCTCTTCTCCCATGTGACAATTGAGCCAATTGCAACCGATTATAAGGATGACTGACGTGATGAATAACCAATGAAATTCTGAACATGCTGATATGCCACTTCAGCGGGCTAATTACAGCTCAAATCAATTTTTTGATTTCAGTGATAACAAACACAATACACACATAATTATGCACATTTTTAAGTAATAGATAGATAGATAGATAGATAGATAGATAGATAGATAGATAGATAGATAGATAGATAGATAGATAGATAGATAGATAGATAGATAGATAGATAGATAGATAGATAGATAGATAGATAGATAGATAGATATTTTCTGTAGTATAGTTATTCGTTTTCAGTTAACTTGGACTAGTGTAAGGCTTCAAGCTGTGGTCCCATTGTGTTTTCAAGCTAGTAAGTCCCAGATATCATCTGCAAGCATTTATGTGCAAAAAATAAAAAAATTCAGGCAGAAAAAAAATCTACTTCAGTGTGTTCATACTTCTATTACTCCATGCCAGTAGCACTTAAAGTGATTTTGACTGATTGGGATAAAAGTTCAGAGTGTTACCTTTCAAAAGAGACCAAAAATCGTGCATGTATTATAGATGGTTCAAGAGCTGCTATCAATTTACTTTGGGTATGCCTTGGATGTGTGTTTCAGGCTAACTTTTACTGGACTTCTAAGGGTTTTTTAAAATTATTACTGTCGCATCTGAAATTCTACCGGTGGAGCCTGCAGCCACGGCTAGTCAGATGTTGCTTTATAAAAAACAAGCATCCATTAGATATGCTAACAACGCTGGTTAGCTGTTACATTTAAGATGTTATGCCAGCACCTGCCACTTGGGGGGAACTACAACCAGCAGTTTGCAGCACTTGGCTTTTCAAGAAAATGAAAATAAATGATATGTGGGCTGTGTCAGAGTAAACTTTACATTTATCTCTGACTATCAGGGAAATTAGTCATTATAAACATCCTTAATGCCTTCATTTATCGATCACAAAATTTCCTTGTGAGCAGATTTCAGAGAAGTCAATTTCCTACCCCAGTCCATGTACTTTCAGAACAAAAGAATTGGTGATACAGATGTCCCTAAGCAGACTGCATTACCACCATCAATCACCCAAGTTCACAGTGACTGGCGGCTGTCACCTCTTCTCATCTCATCCTTCTCATGTCCTCTTGGCTTGATGGCTGACTAGCAAACAAGATAACAGCAAAATACCATAATGTGCCGTCTAACGTCACCTCTGAGTTCTGTGGGTCTTGTTGCTGTGGCGATTGCAGAGGGCAGGTTGCGGTGCCCTGACCTGTAGTCTCTCCAAAAGGATAATGAGCCTCATGGCTCCCCAAATGAATGGCGTGGGCGGCCAAGGTTCAGTCTGTTTCCCCATAATGAGCTTCCATCCTTTCAACAAAAAGCCACAAGGCTTTTTTAGCTCTTTTAATTTCTTCCCAATCCCCACTCATTCTATAAGAAATAGCTACGGACAAAAAGCAGAGTTCAAATATGTAAAGGGCCTTAAGCACGACTCATGGACACCAGTGCGTGGAATAGTGAGAGTAAACAATAAGAAATGCAACACCAGCTGACATTTTGAGGTCAGCGTCATTCTGCTCTTCATCTCTGGCTCCTCAGCATTCCTGATTAGCTATAGTGGCTTTGAGGGGGCACATTCTAACTGTTTTGTCCATGGAGCTAATTAAGAGCGACATACAAGGCAACAAACAAAACAACATATCAGCTACATTAAATCTCTTCTGAAGGCGCTGAGCAGTACAAACATGCCACTCACTCAACCGTCCCCCCACCACCACCACCCTCAGGCCGTGGTGTGCCTGCTGCTGAGGAGACAGAGAAGGTAGACAGTGCAGTGATTTTGGCCATCAAACACATGTCATCTTCCCTGAGTGGGCAGGGAACAGAGGTGGCCGAGGGAGACAGTTGTTGCAGCACACTATTGTGTGATAGGTGAAGAAATGTAGCGTGTGCGTGTGTGTGTGTTTGTGTGTGTGTGTGTGTGGCAGGGACTGAGGGGAGGAGATAAGGGGTAGACAGGAGAGAGAGGACAGTCGCTCACAGCACAGGGACTTTTCAAGTGCGAGTCTGTCAAGCATGGACTCCTGTGACAGCCACACTGAACTCCTGGTGAGCTGCTATTTCCCCCACTATGGTCAAGATTACAATGATTGTCCTCACTGCACAGGCCACCCATAAAGCCGCAGACACAGATGTTTAGACAGACTGGTTGAAGTTCCCCTTTCCGCGGCTGTATAATGTGGACAGAAACTCTCCGAAATCAGCATGTGAAGCTGTGTGACACCCGACTTTCCTGTGGTGAATTATGCAAGCATGTATTTATGAATTAACATTTCAAGCCATTTCAGCCATGCTCAGGGAGTGCAAATAGTGGTGGTTCACCTGGAATTATTCACTTCAGTATAAAAAGCAAAGTTTAACTAACGCCTTTATGGGAAAGGTATATTTTACTTGTCTTTTTGTATGAGAAATCATTGCAGTGTCTTGCTGAGGAGAGGAAACGTACTAATGCCAGTTTCATTATAGAGATAAAGGCACCTGTGGAGCAGTGATTTAAATTTGATACCATCATGAATTCAAAACGGCTCCCTTCCTCACCTTTATTGTTGGCTAATTAGCAGCAGAAACCGCTGTGAACTTGGCCCAGTTGAATGAATACTGAGTGGCAGTTGCTGCTCCAGAGGCACCGGTCCCCATAGAGCACCAGAGGATCGAGGGAGATCTGGAACCTGGCCCTGCTGACTCTCAAACAGCCCTATAATGACAGCTCTCTGCAAGGCTCTGATTTCATTGAGGCTTTGATGTGGCCACTAATGGTTGCTGACAGATAGGCTCACACCCCGCTCATCACGTTACTTCTTATTGTATTTTCCCAGCCTCACTAGGACCGAGCACTGGCTTTACCAAGAATTGATTTAATCTGACCTTTGCCAGACTTGTGTTAAAGCCACATTAACCCTTAGGATTAATGAAGAGAGTAGAAAAGAACCTATTTGTTATAGTGATCCAACAAAGATGACTCAAGCTGGTGACATTGATTCAATGTGATATCCCATGTACTAATATTACATTCTCTTCCTTCAGTAATCCACATGGTGAAGCTGTGTCTGTCTCTGGTCAGCCTTGCACAGTGCCATGTTTGTTTAAAACATGCAAACAGATGTTAAGAAACACTCAGCTCCTGTCATGTTGTATTATGTTCCACATCAACCAAGGAAAAATCCCAGCCCATCATTTCACGCACATACCTCCATAACAACACAAGCACTCTCACACATATGCATACTCTGCCAAACATGGACATGCGGTGTCACACACACCCTGAATCCCATAGTAGACTATTTGTTTATACACTCCTACCCCACTTGAGCTGTGGCCTGGCCAGCCAACCATAATATTTGCCATGTGGCAGTCGCAACAGGTTTGACTCTTCATTCGGCCCAGCCCGCGCACATTGAGCTAACAGATTTCAGCTGCAGCGAGGGCATGTCAACCCAAGAATGCACTAATCAATCATATTTCACTTCAAGCACGCTCCGGCTAAACCACAGCCTACCATCATCCTCCCTCCCTCCTACAGTTCCTTCTTTCTGTGCTTTCTCTCTGTCTCTTGAGCACATAGTGCGGGAAACACTTAATGAGTCAGACAAGCTGTTCACATGGACAATAATGAGCAGGTTTTGGTTGAGGGGAACCACAATTTCTAGTTTCCACTAAGGTACTTGAGCTAGTGTTACAACAGTAATGAATAGTACCACAGGGATCTCTGTTAACTATACTCTTATTAAAAGGTCAGTACTGCACCAGACCTGCAAGGAGAAGAGTTAGCAACATTTTATGTTGCTAACTTGATAAATTTGACATTAAAATTCTAAAAATGTAAAGCTAAAACTCTGTTTAGGAATTCCTCTCAGCAAACTAAATTAGGTTATACAATGTAAACAATTAAAAAGCATATCTGTGGCAATAAGCTACTTTAGAAGGCTTTGATGTACTCATGGATAAATTGCCATATCCCCCACCCCCCTGCAGTGGCCCTCGGGACAACATCTTAACTGATATAAATCAGCTTTACTGCAACTGGTCAAAATTTACTCATTCACATCACAGAGCTTTCAAGTGATCATCTATCAGCAAAACTAATCTATTTTCCTCTCAAAAGGGGCCCTTTTTCATTTCAATGCATGGGTCCACTTAATTTGAGCACAACCTGTTTTAATACAACACGTATTATGTGGAACGGTTGTACCCTTGAGCAATGTACTTTACCTGCGTTTCTCTGGTGCAAAGCTCAGCTTTTGCAAATGGGTTCCAGAATTTGTGAGTCACTTGGGATGAAAGTCTGTGCCAAACCATGAAATAATAACACTAATATTTACATAAGGTCTCAATTCCTCCTAACTCCTTTATTTTCTAACAGGTGTAATGGCTTCAGAACACTGACTGAAGATTCATGTAAGCCATGTGTTGTTGGGTGTGTTTTTGACAAACACAGGGGCACAACATTGACTTACAACCTCCACTGTGAAATATAATTAAGTCACAGAGGTAATTGGGGTGTGTGTCGACGGAGGATCGGGGCATGTTGCTTTGGTGTGGCAAGGGCATGATGAACTTCCTCTCAGATCCGATTTTCTAAAAACAGTTCTAATCATGGTGAGGATGTGGCCTTTTACAGGAACCGCCAGGGAAAGTACACAGCACACAAGAACTGGGTCCGCAGTAGAGACAGGGATGAAAAATGCAATCAGGAAATACTGGAAGGAAGGCAACTGCAGAGAGCGAGTGGCCAGCTAATAATAGAGCTGATAAGAGAGCAGTGTAACCCAAACAATACGCAGACTAACTGCTTTAAATGTGGTCTCGCAGGAAAATGAGTTCATCATTTGCACGACTCCAGCCGTCCCTGTGAGCTGGATGTGCAGATGCAGATGAAATATTGCTAATATTATGGCATTGTGTAGATTTTTTCTCTAAATTGAAACAGCTAACAACAAGATTAAAATATGCACTAATTCAGTTTTACAAGATAGAAATGATCAGAGACACATTAAATGCCAGATGGGTGATTTCAGTGTTGCAAAAACCATATTTTTTTTATCTTGGCAAACAAAAACAAATTGGTGTTTTAGAGTTTTACAATCCTAACTACAATCCTCCAGCACAATCTCCACTGAAAATCATAATTTGTTATCCTCCACTAGGCGAGGTCAGGAGACTAGCAGGATGCCTGTGTGGGAAATCACACCTCCTTTTTGAATCAAAACAACCTTTTCCTCATCCTCAAACACAATCTGTTAGGTTAGCCTATCTTCCAAGATGTCCCCAGCAACAGATGCCTATCCTGAGCCTATCGAGGAGAGACGAGGGAATGGGGCAAAAGGAACCAGCTCTCCAGATGTGTAAAACCAAAATAAAGAGCAATATTTTCAGAGGCGGGGTTTTCTCCACACCCTGTCTGTATTTTTTTTTAGTGCTGCTGTTTCCTATTTAGAAAAGGAAACAAGAAAAGGAGAGCTGGTATCTGTTGTTGAATAGTTGAAGATATGCGAGACATTTTCAAAGAGATGAACCTGGAATCCAATTTTTTTGACATGGTGTTGTCTTTCACAACATTGATTTGCCAATGCTGACCTAACAGCGGGGGCTGTAGGCTCATTTAGTGGGATGGAAAGGATCTATTGACCCTTGAGACAGCTGAGGTACACTAGTAGATCTTTAGCTCCCTGTCTTGGCCAGTCTTTAGCCCTGAACACAAGGGACCTTTGTGTCTCTCGCTCCTTTGGCTGGCAGCTGTGGGCTAAGCACTCATCCATAGATCCACACATTTGCAATTTTGAAGAGGTAGGAGCAACACCAGTCTATCATTTTTTTTCCCTTCCCCTACTTTCTAATCTTGGAAATCTTGGAAATGAGGCACGATAAGCATCGCCAGGGGAGGTTGATTATTCTAACTGTGTATTTGCGTGGTTTTTTCCTTCAGACATGCTGCTTTTCCTTTCCAAAGAGTACCAAAATAACAAGGAGACAGTAAGCCGAATGATGGACAGTAAGAGTCAGCAAAGTAATCTGCAGAAATCAAATGGATTCACTTTACATTATGTCTAAATATTCATGCATATGGAGAAGCACCATGAGATGATTACTGCAAATGTGAGTGGTTATGATAATCACAGGAAAAGTAAGATACATATTTATGCTTACACTGAAAGGAATGTGGTATTGATTTAGAGCACATGGGTATTAACTTCCAGGCTTTTTAGACTTAAGTAGGGGATATAAGTATGCTGTGGTATATTTTGTTTATATATTTGATATATTCATGCAGGGTTGTGAACGTTTGTTGAATAAGTATGCCAAAGCCATTCCAGATGTTGCATTCTAAATCATGTCATCTCCACTTAGTGTAACAGTCCAGGAACTCCATTTGGAGTAAATGCCCCTTAAACAAGGTAGTTTTGCAGGGCATTTGGTGGGATCAGCACTCTTTGATCCACTCTCTTCCTCACCTCCGGTTTCCTCTCCTGACCTTTTGCAAACCCAATGTGACATCCACCTTTTGAGCTAAGACAATTTGACAAATAAGTGATGACCGTTCACATTTTTAATTTAGGAGTATGATGAAAAATTAACTGTGGCCAATGCAGGACCTTGATTTTTAAACAAGTCTGCGGCAGCCGACCTAGCTTTCCCACCCACCCTTCCCTTTCTCGACCATCTATCTCGTTTGCTTGCTCTCCGTCCCTCCTCTGCACCCCACCTCTGCTGATCTTTTCCCTCCATTCCCCCCTCTCCTCCTGCTCCCCTTCCTGCCCCATAACTAATCCTTATTATGCCTCTCACATAAACTGTGGGTCTGGCACCAGACTGCCCAGCCACACAGGCTAACAGGAGTAGGGTGAGAGAGAAGATTGGAGGAGGATTCTTTAGTTGCAATGGGCCAAGTGGCACAAAAGATGCTCCACGGACCCTGTTTCCTTCCCTCATTTGGGACTTCATCCATTATATTCCTCTGTCATCCCCTACTCAGCATAATAACTCTTGAAAGGTAGATAACTATTAATAGAGTTCGCACAGCACTGCAGTCATATGGATTGCCCCGCAGCGCTGTGACTAAGTAGAACTGATGTCTCCTGTGACAAGCGCTCGTGTTGCTGTCATCCAGGACGTGCAGACACTCTGCATACATTACTGACTGCTGGCTTCCCCCTCTCCGTCCCCCCTGTTGGATGGCACCACAGCTGTCCCAAAGTGAATCCCAAATGAGAGTATCTGTCAGGGTTTGTTTGCTGCAGGCCTTGATTTGATGCTATTACTCTGCAGTTGGAGAGACTGGCTCAGTCTGCGGGAGCCGAGAGCTGCTGGTGGACAACACTTGCCTCAGGCCTGGCCTGGTGGCACCGAGGCACATTTTGAACAAACAGAGAGCTGGAACCGATAAGGGGTGAAAACAGTTTTTACTTTCTTACTGTCTCCCCCTAAAACAACATCCTCCTCTGCTTCCTCAACACACCCTTGTGTTTGTGTTACAGAGGCTGGTCATATCTCTCTCTCATATCCCCTCTTCAGCCAGATGTTCCTCATTCATTTTTCTAACACACAGCTGCATATGTAAATAATCCATGATTTCTCCTGCTGGATGGGTGGATCGGGGCATATTGTGTGTCTGTTTAAGTAAGCAGTCTCTTCTTTTTGCGCCGGGAGCGTAGACCTGTTTTTGACTTTAAAGCAGCACTGTTAGTTTTTCATCGGGTCCGAGGGCGACAGAAAGTCTGTCTCAAGATGATGACGGCAATCCCTAACCACTGCCCTGGCAGCACTTTAGTGCAGGTTATCTAATGCAAGCAGACGGATGACATCTTAGCTGAAAGTGCTTAGCTACCTGTTCCAGGTCAAGGCAGATTTCCTGCTGTTGCTATTCCAACAGAGACTTGCTGTATCACCCATCTTGTTTCAGGCCCGCAAAGCATCTCTTTCTTCTCTGTGGCAACCATCAACTGCACTAACCCAGAGAAAGACTGACAGCGGACCCACTGAAGAGGTGTGCAGGCAAGTCGACCAGAACAATAACAAAACTGGAGTCAGAGGCAGAAAGGGGAAGAGGACAGACCCTAATAATGGCCAGGCCGTGGCTTGACATGCTATGAAAAGTGACAGTGGACGAGTCATCCATTATTTATAGCAGTGCAGAGCTGGGTTATTTATTTTTTTCAGCAGCATGAGCAGCAAGGGATCATGGCACAAAACAAGCAGCCAGTCGTGGCCTATTCATGTGATTGTCAGCAGACAGCGAGGCGAGCCCAGTGGTGAGGGAAGCTGTGACTTGTTGTGGCCTGGTATGGACACCGCACCCAGGACAGGATTCACCTTGACTGTTGCTGACTCTGTCGCTGTCCCTCTCATTGTCTCTCTTTCATGTCATGGACATGAGAGGTCAGTGTCAACTAGGCATGGGTCAGAGCAATTTGGCCGCTTATCTTTAACTTAATGGTGTGATGAGGCCCTGAGAGCTGCATTAATAAAAGTTCAGTATTGGAATGTAGTTGTAGTATATTCATCACGTTGTTATTTAGCTAACTGCACTAATGCGTCAGCAGTTTAGCGTTGGCACATCACTAAGTATTTTGCATCAGAACATACTGAGCAAAGAGTTACTTGGTGTAATATTCACCAAATAATCATGAACTGTTGACAGAGCCAACAATCAGCTGACACATTCATCAATGAGTGGCAGAACTGCTGATCTCAGTGTGAGACTGCAGTGGCTAATCTATGTGTATGGATTAGCAGAAGTGTTCAATAGTTCTGTCCAGGCGACTGGATCGCTATCGTTGTCTCAGATATTTATCGTAGCCGAGTGGGGTGGAGAGTGTCTGAACGTGGCTTACTACAGCAGAGATGCCACGGACGCCATCAGGGCATTTCTGGCACACAGGAACGCGCATGACATCAGGAACAGATGTTGCACATGGTGAGGCCCATCAAGGGACAACAACTCTGCATCAGTGCATGAATATTTTAGACAGCTTACTGCTGTACTTATCAGCGAAGACACGGCTAGGCTGGCCAAGGACCCAGTCAATCTGATCTTAAATTTTGGGGATGTTGTAATCACTTTAGTGAAGAGGCTGCTGAAAACACACCACCAGGTTGATGAAGTGCTGGCTTGCAAAAAGAAGGAGGGGAAGTTGCTTTTTCAGCTCAGATGCATTTATTGCTTTGATTATCGTACGGCTCCAATTGCAAAAAATGGGGATGCTGCACAGTATGTGATAGTTTGCCAATTGCTTTTGACATATACTCAATTGAAAACAGTACAAAGCAACATATTTAATGTTTTACATTAACTTAATTGATTTTTGTGGATATATGCTTATTCTGAATTTGATTGGGAAACTTGTGGAATGCTCCAAAAACACCTGTTTGGATCATTCTACAGGTTCAGCACTTCATGAACACATGATTGTATAAAGGATATTACTACATGGACTCAGGAACACTCACAACTGTAAACGCAGTTTGTTTGTGATTGCATTCTGTTTTTATTTATGTTTTTCACAGCCTCCCAACTCTCTTGGAATCAGGATTGTGATAAATATGCATCAGAGCTGCAGAGTGTGCAGCTTCACCTCCTTGCTGTCATGATGACTTTATCACCATGTGAGCCTATAACTTAGACTCCCCAGTCAAGACGACTGTAATGTCAGACTGCCGATCTTTTCCATATATCTGTAGAAACTCTGTAGAGTTCAACAGTCACATTCCTGTAATCCACACCCTTTTCTAAGCGCAGCTTGAACCAGAAGCCGCAACCTCTCCTTGACCCCAAAGGAAAAGAATCCCTCAACCAAATCCCCAGAGAGACTTTCATTACACACAAAAACAAAATCCATGGGTGGCCAGAGTCATATTCTGATATTAGGGCAGAGGACATGGATTTGATATGAGGCTGGAAATAGTCCTATAGACTGCAGCGTGAGCCCCAGGTCCATGTTGAGCTTTAATGGCCCTCCTCCTGCTCGTCAATCACACATAAAGAAAATGCTTAATCGCAAATCTCAAACCAGTGCAGCGCACTGACGTCATATTATTGGAATGGGGGAGAGGAGACAGGTTTTGAATTGCTCGCGAGCTGTGCAGATGGATACCACTGCCTAGCAAAGGTATATGTCCTTTTGAGTTATGAGCTAGTAGCGGCATTTAGAGTTATGGTTGACACAGATCAGCTCAACATTCGATATAACAATTACAGTAAAAGCTGGTGTAATGTTTCTCACACGGACGGCAGGATAAACCTTAGACCCCTAGAGGAACCCAAACACCGCAACATGGACATACACTACAGTATATAGAGCAGGATGTTAATATTCATCAATCAAGCAGGCTGTATTTCAAATCCCAAGACTAAGCTTATTAATTATGATACTGATTCAATTTGGGGAAATGATTAGTGTGTGTTTCAACAACAAAGCATGATTACTTCATACGTTATATAAAATGTTTTATAACGTGTGTTTTCATTGAAAACTATGTGGAGTTTTCCCACAGCCCACAGGTTTTGAGACAAAACAAAACTCACATTCCTCAACTTGGAGCTCATGTTTTACCACGTTTACTTTTGAGAGAGAAATGTCTTCTTTTCCCCGTGGTGGATAATGAGGTTGATTTTATTCAGTTTAATATTCATTCCAACTAAACACATGGTTTGTGTCAGTATGAATACATTTCCCCCTACTTGAACGTTGGAGCCACTTTCCAGGCAGACAAAAGAGAAAGCAAGCGATTGTAATTTTAAGGCCCAGCATGCCTTTCTTCACGACTGACATCTCTTTTTTAATTGACCCTGGGTCAAATAGGGACTGGGATAATATTTTGTTAAATTATTCTCATTTCCCTGTGAATCACATTTCCATATATCTCCACTTCATGCCTTATTTATTACCTCCTTACAATTACCATGCAAACGACGTCTTAACTGTCACCCCTTTCTCCCTCTGAACAGTTTAGTAAATATCAAACCATATTTATTATTAATAAACTCACAGCTGAAAACCCCCTTTTTATTTATAAATTATTCAGACACTCAAAAGCTTGGGGAGTATGGGCGCCCTCCATTTGATGCCACGGAGGCCAGCATAATTAAGACTATTGGCTCAAACCGATGCTAGTGCATGTATCATCTGCTGTGCCCTCATCTATCCGTCCATCTGTGTGAGCCATAGGGGATCATGCATTTCAATCACAGCATCATGCCCGGTGACAGCCTTTGCACAATGGATGCTGATTTTATTATCACAGCACAACTGGTGGAGGCACCCTGCTGTTTTACTGCTCACCCGAGCCCCTGCCTTCAGTCACTCATTGATGGTTTTCACACGTGCACACTGTGGCCCACAAACACACACAGAAACAAAAAGCGCAGTTTCTTCTCAGTATTTGCTGTCTTGTCATATTCAAGCACCCACACACAACCCAAATTGCACTCTGACATATGTAGAAACAACAAGCACGCATCTATTCCTGCACACAAACACACACATTCAGACACGCTCGTTTGCCCATGTGCTCACTCACACTAACCTGGGTTGGCTTCCCAGCTGTGCAAGCTGTTTCTTCCATCAACATGTGTTTACTGGCAGGGGACCCTTATGTTTGCATTACAGGGAGGCAATAAACAGGAAGGCCAGCCCCGGGGTTTGAAAACTGCTGTTTGGGGGGAACCCTCATGAGGCGTGAGCCCTAATCATTGTGTGCTTCAGCCTTTAATTAAATGCAGTGCGAAATGTCAAAAAGAAAGTGTTGTTTTTGTGGATGATGCTTTCTGGAATCCGCACACGCTGGAGTCCTCAGTGTCCAAATTTACACTCTTTGATGAATTTTTCACAGTCTTTTGGAGCGCTAACCACCTGGTTGAGCTAACAGGGCGCATGTGTGCATGTCTTTCTGTGTGTTTATTGTGTGTGTGTGTGAAGGGGGGGATGTGTTAACATTAAATTAAATCGTTGCTTGGCACAATACACATACAAGTGAAAGACTGATTAACCAGATGACTGCAAGGCCTATTATTTTGGTTAATCAATAGATCCTTGAATAACTAATGAACAACATCAAAGAGCTGTTATAAACAGCCACAGGCAAGTGATAGACTGTGCTGTTTTCATCTCTTTATAAAAGCCTTAGCTTTTGTTGAAATATGATAATGATTCTGTTCTCTTCTGTTCATCTTAGCGCCCACTGTATGACAATGAACAATAGGCTCATTTTAGATCAAACTGTACCTGAAAAAAGTATGTTTTGAAGCAACTTCAAAGAAAATTATCATAAAAAAAATACTCAATAAGCCTGTGAAGCTAATCTGCATAAACTATACTTCAATTTAAAAACCCTCATTTGTCAGTTAACTGACATAGCGATACATATTTAGGTTAAATAACATGAGTTGTCTGCAAAGCTGAGTAAACAACAAAACAAGTTTGATGTGTCGAGGTTTTAGAGTCATCATTTCACCATTAGGCAAAGAATC
Organism: Chaetodon trifascialis; assembly: GCF_039877785.1. Lineage (NCBI taxonomy): Eukaryota > Metazoa > Chordata > Actinopteri > Chaetodontiformes > Chaetodontidae > Chaetodon > Chaetodon trifascialis. The sequence continues at coordinate 19,781,180 of NC_092062.1, forward strand.
TGCAGCTGATTCTGCTCTAAAGCTACTCACACGTGATTCAGTTCATTTCCAAAGTCTGTTGGATAATGGAGGGAAGAGATTGAACTGGATTCCAGTTTTCAACGGTTACATTTTCTTCTAATCAAAATTTGACCCAGGATTGGCAAAAGCAAAGGGCTTGTCTGATAGCCTCATTCAGAAGAAGGAGAAGTTTCTGTGTCGTTACGACAAAGGTAATGCATCCCGGAAGGCTGCAGATAATATTTCTTAAACCTCAGCATGAGGTTGAGTGATTGATGTGTAAAACATTACTTCAGCTCATATTGTTGAGTCTCAACACGACTGAATCACAAAGCTGCAGTTATAAAGTGAAATGGAGGTACATGGATTTGGGCTGAGGAATAAACATTCTGATCATAATTAAGGCTCATATTGAGCTTGTTACCATCACTGTTATCACAACACTGGTGATTGGGAGTGAAATGTAAAAACAAATATTTGTAGAGTACATTAGAAAGTACATTTTCCTACTAATGAACAGGCCATGCATGAGTGGATAGAATGCAAGTCTCCATGTGTGCTACACCACCCAAAAAATGTTAGGGCAGTCATTTAACTTGGAATAAATGTTTTAAATACCCTCCCCGTGACGCCCGCTCAACCAATGGCAGGGCCCCTGGGGGCGGGGGCCGCTGGGCCCCCCCTGGCAAGCATCTGAGGGAGAGGGGCTCCTCCGACTCAGCTCCTGCCAGATTTGGTGTACACCCCCTACCACCACCAGATGACTGTCAGTGCGCATTTCCTATCGGCAAGAGGGAGTGAGAAGTAAACAGAGGAGACCGACGGGGGAAGAGTGTGAGAGAGGGAAGGAGTGAGTGTGTTACAGTGCGAACAGAGTGAGAGACTCCAGCGGAGGGGGCGAGAGGCAACTTCACCGGGGTTTATCACTGCGCACTGTCGAGGAGGAGAGATCGCTTTCGAGCGCAGCATGCCCAAGTAGGTTAAAAGTGGACTGTGGACGAACCTACTGACTGAAACGACCGATTCACTAATGGACTCACTGAGAGCGCAGTGAGAGGCAAAAGCTGTGCCGGCGTGACGGGGAACGGACACTGGAGGAGAAGCTGATTCAGTGTGGAAAGTTACCAACTATGGAGATGCATTGTTAACTGAGAGTTTCCAAACTGTTCGGACCCTTCAGAGTCATTCATTTAAACTGGATGTTATTGTAGACGAGACCCTGTGCGCTTGGCTTGTCCGTCCGCTGATATTCCGGTGCCGCGGTGGACCATAACCAGCTCAGTCGCATAGACGGAGCGAGTGAATCCTTCCACGCAACACAATCAGCGCCCAGAGCGGCTAAAATGACGGCGTTGTATCTCATCTTTTGCCTTATGGTCACAGGTAAGACATGCTTGCGTTTGTTTTCATCTGCAGGTCTTTATTGCTGGAGAGAGAACGGACCGCGCTCCGTGCTGGCGCGCTGCGTCAAGCCACCCAGTGCGCCTGTTACACAGAGGCAACTGATATGCTGCAGTGCTGCAATTCAGTGCTGCTAATTGCCGGTAAATGTTTAATTAGTTTTTAAAGAGTGATTACATCAGGAGGTTTCACTGTCTGCAAGCCGAGCTGGAGCACCGGAGAATAGTGGCACTGCGTAACGATCGGAGTAGCAGGGATTGTCCCTGTTCAGGTTCAGATTTCTGATGTGTGAGAGAGAGGCGATCTCTGTGTTTCACTGGGTAGGCATGAGCTTACGGATGCAGGGCGCACGAACGGAAAGTTTAAGATTTTATTCTTTCACCCGGGGGATTCGTTGCTCCCGACTGCGACGCGTGTGTACGCGTGTCTGCGCGTATACGCCCGTGTGTCCATTCACAAGAAATTCTCCTTTGAAACTGAGAATGAAACGATTGGGTATTTTAACAGGTGAGGATAATAGGCTACAACCGAGGCGCTGCGAAATGAGACGGCGCCGTGCAGAGCTGCGCATCCCCTTTCCCCGAAGTTAGTCAGCGGTCCCCAGATTGATTTCCACTCAACATAAATCTAAAGCGAGAGCCTTGTCCCGTTGGAACGGTGTGGGCTCTTCTGTTGGTCTGAAGTTTTGTCTCTGAGCCGTAATCCGACACGATCGTGGCCGCTGTGAACGGTGCGTAAACAGATAAAGGGGTCCACGGTCTATCATGGGGGGAGCACGGTCTCGTGGGCAGATGTGTTAGTGATGGAGCAAGGTACATAGGGAGAGAGTGATAGAGAGAGTGAGAGGGGAGAGATGGAGAGTGCGTAAGAAAGGGGATAGAGAGAGAGTGAGTGAGACGGAGAGGGGCAGCATTTGTTTTCGGGAGACAGCAAAACGCACCTGTTTGCCCCCCACACCACCACCACCACCACCCCCTGCTACGTCTTGTTTGCAGAATTGACTTGACTACAGTACTTTGTTTATGAATTCTTATGACGAAAAAAAAGAAGATACACCGTGCTTATACTCAAACGACCCAGTGTAAAAGAAAGTCAGACTGTGAGTGTGTTTTCTGGAAAACAAATTGCTTTGAATTAGTGTTTGATTTGATGCATATCTCGCCTGTAAAGGTAGTTTTTCCAGCTTTATGCATCCATCTAATTATTAAAGCGATGGTGTAATACAGTTAGCATAGAATGTGACAGAGAGCAGAACATCTGTTGTTTTTTCAGTATAAATATAATCATTATGAACAAGCAGGCTCTCTGAGCAGCTGGTAAAATGTACCCTATTAATTTAGTGCTGTAAATGTCTTGATGCAAAACAAAGAAGCTTTCAGCAATCAACACTGAGCAACTGTTGACTTATCAGCATTTTTCAGAGTTGATAAACTCACTTGGTATTAACAATTTGAGAGAAAATAATCATATTTAAATGTAAGAGAATACAGAACGGCACCACGCTGACCCAGATCATCTCTGGGATGGACAACAGATGGAATAATGAAATCAAAATCTTTGTAGCTCCATCACACATAGTTTTAATAGCTTTCAAGATTGCAAATGGCAAAGCGTGTTTAGTAGCCATTTGTTGTGAACGCATCTTTACCTTCAGCCCCGGTTCCGCATGGTTTTGTCATTATTCAAAGCCCGGGGGAGGGATATGACACCGGTAGACCTCTGCTCCCTGACAGACTAGCAACAGCTGGATGAGAAGGGGCGGTAGCCAGACAGTGGCATATTTCCCCCGACCCCAACACACACACACACACACACACACACACACACACAACTCTCTCTCTCTCTCTGCCTCCCTCTCTCTCTCTCTCTCTCTCTCTCTCTCTCTCTCTCTCTCTCTCTCTCTCTCTCTCTCTCTCTCTCTCTCTATCTTACACACACACACACGCTCACAAATAATGAAAATGGTAACAGCTGCCCTAATTAGAACCTAAGAGACCCTAGACCTCATTTATTGTGCCAGCCTTCAACAGTATAAAAATCTGGCCACAGCACATGGCTTCACTTTGAAATGTGTGTAAGGCATATAGCACACATTTGTATGTATGTAGTCTTGTACAACACTGATAATTTACTTTCTCGGAAAGTCCCCTGGGCTCCCAGAGGAATTGGATTCCACACTGCATCAGTATTCTGAGTAATCTTCAGTGAGCTCTTCTTTGGAACCTTTTGCTTTGGGTCGCTTGCGTCTCATCGGGCCAAGTTCAAAGGCTGTGAGCTGAGATTACAAGTTTCTCTCCCTTCCTCTTAAGTCGTGTTGCCTGTCATGTCACACTATAGTGTAACGCCGTGGAAATTTTCCACCTTACTTCTTCTCACAACTCCTTTGCCTGGCTGCAGAATGTGTGACTGTGGGACACGAGGACATGGGAGCGTATCTGCTTAATGGGCCGGAGGGGGCTGCCGGGCTTTCAGCAAAGGTTGAAAGCCCGTTCACGCACACACACCTCATGCAGGCACACACGGACACAAACAGAGAACTGATATTAAGCCGAGGCAGTGATAAGCTCTGATCAAGCCCTCTCCTCCCCACCCCATCATCCTTTCCCATTACCAGAGATTTGTCTTTTCCTCATGCAGTACAGATATGTTTGTGGACGCAGTGGCAGCGTGGCCCAAGAGGTTGGTTTTGGGGAAGTGTGCATATTTTATGATCAGCCGTTCTGCTGCTCTTTGAATTCTTGTGAAGGGAGTCCGTATGGGCAGAGGGAAACAGAGCTTAAGATGAGGAGGGGGATGGAGGACGGAGGGAGGGGACTCTTGTTGCAGGGATAAGACTCAGCTATGTGTTGATGATTAAGCTGACAAGCAGCAAGAAAACACTGAGGAAGACCGCTGAGCATCGTTAACCTTTTCTCCATCTTGTTACTCTCGTGTCTCTCTCTGTCACACACACGCACACGCACACACACACACACACACACACACACGCACACGCATTCTCTCAAATCTCTCCCTTTAGTTTTCCTTTTCTGTCCCTCTATCAGTTCCATTCCTTCTATGATGCAGTGATGAAGTGTATGAGCAGGAGAAAGTTTGGCGGCAAGAACCCCAGCCAGCCGGTGAGGAGCGTTAGATACGAGGTGCACAGTAGTGCAGACGCAGCAGAATCCGAACACAGCTGAGTCTTGAACAGAAGTGTCTTGCATTATTTAGGAGACACAGTCATGGCAAAGATATAGATGAATTTTGGCCTACTTTGATTTTCTGTCTATGTGAGCTCCGTGTAATGGTTTTGCTGCCGGGGTGTTATATTGAACGTAGTTTCTGAATTTTCTAAATTCACTTGGGGCCACAAGTCAAATGTAAAGATCTGTACATTTGCTGTATTTTCTATCTTTAAAACCAAGATATGTATTTTTCCTTCTCCTGAACATTTTAACCAAACAACTAAAAACTTTATGTTTGAATGTTGTTGTTAAATTTTTCTTGTACAACCCTGATTCCAGAAAAAGCCTCAATTGAAAATAGTACAAAGACAATGTATTTAATGTTCGACCTCATCAACTTGATTGATTTTTGTAAATATCAGCTTAATCTGAATTTGACGACAGCAAATGTTTCAAACAAGTTGGGACAGGACAAACTACAGACTGAGAAAGTTGTTGAATGCTCCAAAAACACCTGTTTGAATCATTCCACAGGTGATCAGGTTCATTGATAACAGGTGATAGTATCATGATTGGGTATGAAAGGGGCATCCTGTTAAGGGTCAGTCATTCACAAGCAAGGATGGAGCAAGTCTCACCACTTTGTAAACATGATTGTATCAAAGATATTACTGCATGGGCTCTAGAACACTTTGTAAAACTGTTTGTTCGCAAATGATTCCAATCTATTTTTATTTACATTTTACGCAAAGTCTCAACTTTTCTGGAATCAGGGTTGTAGAAAGCCTCTAGACCTACACTTTCCCAAACCTTTTGATCATGCAGACAGGCGCACGCAGACAATAATGAATGATCAAGCTCTTAAACTGTGGCCTGCTGTTTTTTCCACATCCTGAAGACGTGCCGCGCACACATGCCATTGTCTTTCAGCCTTTCTTCATAAACAGATATCCTCCCTTTCGCCTCGCCACACACGCACTTGCTACGTGTACAGACGGAGAAACTGGAAGGAGAAAGGAAACAATGGGGCTTCATAATGTTGCCTGTCTCTAATCAGCTTTGCCATGCAGGCAAACACAGATAAAGAACTTGGCAGTGTGTCCTGAGGCTTTGTTATCAGCTGTTAGCAACTTAACTGGATGTGTACGCTGGTATGGCTCAGCACAGGAAGCCAAAGTGGCCAGGTAGCAAACAGTGGATGGCACTTGACCTCTTGCAGTATTATTTTTACCTCTGCCCGCCCATCCTCTTTTTGTCTTCGCTTTCTCCTTGTGTCTGTCTCTGCACATCCTCACCTTGTCTTCCTCTGGGGCAGTCGGAGGATCCGGAGAGGAAATGACAGGGAATAGGACAATGGAGGGGCCATGTCAGCTTCCTGCCACTGCCTGGAGACTTCTTCCCCAATTACAGCACTTCAGGCTGCATCATCAGTATACAGACTGGTGGGGACAGCGCAAATTTGTTTACTCATTTATTCTTCAGTACAAACACAGTAATGGAAAGGAAAGAGAGCGGGAGAAACCGGGATTCTGTGCATGCCATTAAAACAGCCCCCCCAAGGGAAACGGTCACGTTTATACAGTAGCAGCTATTTTAAGAAAGTCTTGGATTGCATTTATCTCCCCCAAAATGCAAGTGTCACTTCCTACTAGAGAGATGTATCACCATTTCAAAGGACCCTAAGCCCAGAAACCAACATACAACAGAAAAATTGCAGACATACTAGACCACACATCCATTTTTATTTTCCAATCAATTCCTGCCCTGCAAGACAAGAATTTCATATCTCCTGCCGAGACACAGAAACCAACAGCAAATTGAAATTTATCTTCTGCGTTGCAGCAATATCTGTTCCTGTGTTATCTTCACCAGCCGTGTTCCTTAACCTTATATTAAAGATAGCTCTGCTGGAGACGGATTCTGGCAGCTGAGAAGGGGCTCAAGAGAAAGAAAAGTTCAGTTAGGAATACCATCGGACAATATTTATTTAATGCTAGATGGTGATTTATTTAACTTCTCTTTTTCCTTTCCTTAAATGAAATGCAATTGTCAGTGGCGCTTATGTGATTGTCAGATCTGAAATAGTTTGTTTGGTGTACCAGGGCTTATGGCAGGTGTCAGCCCAGTATCAGGGCACTGATACACAACTGAATTTATTAGATTTGTGTACATGGACATGAATGTGACACTCAGCATGACTTCAAATTAATAAGCATGAAAAGTGAGAAAGCCTGTGTACGGAGTAGAAAACAGCCAAACCATAGTCTTATCCTAAACCTAACCCATACTTTTGGCATTTAAAGCAATTATCATTTCTCAGTAAGCTTTATTTTGAAAGTCTAACTGCCTGTTGCATATTTATTATTGCTAACTTGACTGAGAATCCTGAAGATTTAATTTCTTGACTATCTGACAAACTGCTGTGAGACAGTGTTGCACATCCACATCATCCAGAAATGACTCACGAGGAGCCCATGGAAGCAACACCCTGAACGCACACACGCAGAGGTCAAGGGCGCACATGAGGGCAGAGGATGATAAGCTGAGATGAGTGTTTGGCATCTTCAGGGCTGTGTGCCCTTTGTGGAGCGATTAGTCAAAGTCCAACTGTCTAATTAATGATGCTGTAGCTCTCAGAACATGTCATCTCCTTAACCAACTAGGGGTAAAAACACATTCAAGGAAACAAGAGATTGCCTGCTTTATCAGCGACGGAAACAGGGCATACCCTTGTGGGTTGAGTGCTCCAGCTTCTCGTTCCTTAAAGTCAAGCCCCCCATCTTTATCTTCTTTTCATCTCTCCTTCCTGTCAGTTCAAACTGCCTGGAACACCGGGGCTAATATTGTGTTAGTGACTCAACCATTAACCAAAATAGTGGGCTGGCTGTGTCTCTTCTTCTTTCTGCACAATGAGAGACTTCGCTGTGTTGTTGTAGGAGGCTGGGTGAAGGGTTGGAGAAAGTGTAGTGATGCCTTTTATTTCCATTTGTTCCATTTCGGACAGGGCTGAGAAACTCACCGTGGGAGGTCTGTGAGAGAAGGCAGCCAATTTGCTATCAACTGAGGGGTGTCAGTCAAAGCTTATCGATCGGGCTTTTAACTGCGGCTCCCTCAACGGCAAAACATGTTAATGTTATTGAGCTGTGAGGAAACGTGAGGAACAATGTAGTGTGTGGGTGGTTCAGGTGGGTGGCGGTTGAACCGGTGGGAGGGTAAGGTGTGTCTCTCTCCTGCCGTCTGTTTGGCCAGAGAAAGACGATGCAGAGACAGTAATGGGCTCAGCATGAGAATAGAGGGAGGCAGAGAGAGAAAAAGAAAGAAAAGGCAGGCAGAGGGGTCAAAGGGATTTACTGCCAGGAGCCTAGCATTTCAGGTAATGGATATGCTTGTATTGGTGTAAACCAAACCTGCTGTTTTTCTTCCAGCATGGCAGAGGTGAAAAACAACAAAGGTGTAACTGACTGCAAGTCTGAGGGGGATTAATAGAAAGTTGATATTTCAACACCTCAGGCTAAGCATTAGATCTCAGGTGTACGCTTGGACACGCAGAAAGTGGTTGTGTGTGTGCATGTGTGAGTGTGTGAGCGCAGAGTTGTGGATAGGGGGTGTATGAGGTTGAGGTAAGGAAGGTGTATAGTGGGAGGCTTTTTTGCTTCTGCCACATTCCAGCGAAGCCGCCGCAAGGAGGGCATGAACACATGGCTAAGTGCTTCCCAAGCTGGCTGAGGTGAACCTAACACCCCTCCTGGAGGAAGCAGCCCAACCATTGTTCCAGCACATTGCACCCGTCTGACTGAGGCATCCTAGCGCTGTGCAGATCCCAGGGGGCTGGAAAGAGAACGAAACAGAGGAGGAGAGGGACTGATTGTTCCCTGCTCAGACTATCCACAGATGGGGCTGCGGCACAGGATGCTGGCTGTTTGCTTTAGAAAGTCCCAGGCGTTTGCTTTGCAGTCGTGGTGAGAATTCTCTGGGGGAGAGAGAAGAGAGTGCCAGTGGAGACAACAGCAGGGGAAGGGGAAGAGAGAGGAGAGCAGCGAGAAAGAGAAAGAAAGAGATGGAAAAAGGACCTTGCCTAATATGATGTCAGTGTGAATATAGTGTCAGTGCCAAGAAGGGAAGACAGATGATACAGCTATACAATGATAGGGTAGTTGGGCGAGAGAGTGCTCAAGTCCTCCCCTGTTTCCAAACAGAGACATATAGAGCCAGAGATAATGGAGAAGGGAGGGAGAGTAAAGAGAGTAAGCGAGGAAGGGAAAAAGGAAGGGATGAGATGCAGGGAAGCCAGGCTGCATCCATCATGTGGTTTGGTGCAGAAGCCATTTGTACCTATTGTTCTCCATAATTTGTTTTCTCAGAGCCTGCAACGGGAGGGGTGAAGGGGAGAGACAAAGCCACGGCAGCCATTTATTTTTGTGCTAATTACATAAGTGAGACAGCATAATTAGACGTATAGCTAAATAGACAATAGGCTGAGAGAGATGCACAGAGGGAGATAGACAGGGAGGTGTAGATGAATTCAAATAGATGAGAAGCATGGCCCTCTCTATTTCACATTCAAGAGTGCGAGGGAGCATGTTAAAAGAAGTAAAGGGGATGGAGAGGGATAAAGGGAAAGGAAGAGGGAGAGTAAAGGAGATGGGGCGATGGAAGGGATAAAAGATAAGAGGGGAGGAGAGAAAAGCCCTCTTCACAGACTGCACTTTGAGGTGCGGCCCAATGCTGTTGGAATAGTCACCTCATTTAGTACACCTGCTCAGCGGGAGGGGAAAGAGAGATGCCTGGAGAAGTCGTAAAGAAAAGGAGAAAAGGCCACAAGAGAAGAGAGGAAAGAGGAGACAGATCTCATCTCTGCTTCTTCAGATCAAAGGCAGGGAGAGGCTACAGAGAGCTATTTGTTGTGGCTTGTTTGGGAGGGTCTCTGTCTTGTGTGGGGTCATGATTTGACCTGGCCTGCTATTTTGTTCTGGCGATATTACTCTTCAACACAGCCACATGCCAAACCCTCGAAGGAATCACAGCCTGCAGCGCCTGGGTCAGTTTTCTTGGGAGGACTGGTGGCGTTCTGAAGCTGCTGGATGAGGAAATGTAGATAAAAGAGAAAGTGAAGCTGAAAGTTTGTTAAAACCAGCACCAGCTTAGAAAGAAAAGATATTTTACATGCTTTCAACTAGCTGAAAAGGAGCGCGTTTGTAGCCAGCCGATGTTGTGTTGCTGAATGTTGTGCTTGTGCTAATGCAGTTGTGCATCTGCTCAGGTTCATGTGTAGGCGGTGTGTGGGTGTGTTGAGCATGTCACCAGTCTTTCAGGACTGTGATACAGGGGAAGATAAATAGGCCCTTAATGATGCCACTCAATCACAAGCCAGTTAAAACAGCTGACCAAAGATTGAGGGATAGTCAGGCCTGATTGGAGGCCTATTGAAGCTGGTCGGGGGAAGCTCTTGAGCCGTCACACTTTAGATAAGCCATTCACTGCACTATAGACCTCGGCCTAACTACCCTTCTTTTTCTAAGCAGTCCTCTGACACACTATAGTAGCTCGAGTCAACTCCCTGATTGTGCTGGGGAGTTCTTTAAAAGCCAATTTAAACTCAGTCCTTTGTTTAACTCCCCAGGAACTCGAGCTTGGACATATTGTTTTGGTTGTATGCGAGTTTGTGTGCTCTTTCATTGGGCTAAGTTGAAGTTTTGTGTGCGCTGTCTTTGAGCATGTGATGTTTTGTTAAAAAGAACTACGAGAACTGGCACCGACTAGTTTTTTGGGTGAAAGAGAGGGTGCATGAGAGAAATCAATGGCCCAATTCAACCTATTACAGCCATGACTGTTGCTGTAATGGTGTGGAAATGGGCAGTGGTCATGTGGATCCCTTCTATACCTCCGGGCTTGGATCACAACTGAAGCTCCGATTCATTTCCTCCCAGCTTTGATTAAAAAAAAAAAAAGAAAGAAAAGTACCCGGGGGATTTCAAAGACTCTTACATGATGGTGACAAGGGAAGAGATCCGTCCGTTTTGTGAAACGGATGAGACCTCTATTCTGCCAGGTTTTTCGAAGGACAAACACAACACTGGGCTGCAATTTTCCTCGACAAATAATGACTCCTCCAGCCCTGTCTCCTTCCAGCCTTTGCCTCTTTGATCCCAGGTAATGTGTTAACAAGCATTGAGTTCATAGGATACCCATAGCATTAGTATGTGTATTTGTGTTGAGGTGTGTGTGTTTGCGCATGTGTGGCTGTTTTCACACCAATTAATGAATTGCTTTATATGCCTGCTGAGGTGACGATGGCCTGTCTCTAGCAGGGCATTGCTTTTTTCCAACACTGTGTCAGCCTTCAATGCGTGATGGCCAGGGCCCTCTCTCTCACACTTACGCATTAATGAGACCAGTCTAATTAGTGCTTGTGGTTCCATACAGGAGACCCCAGAAACCACAGCACCATTGTGAGCTGGCCTAATCAGGGGACCTCTCAAAGACAGAGGGCCCACTGCACCAGGGAGAAAGTTCACACATACAGGGAGACCTGCATGGATTCGCGCTCAAATTAGCGTTCTGGTTAATTGGTATAGGAGTACAACAGAAAAAGAAAAGAAAAGAAATTAAAAACAAAAGGACTGGTTGTATTTTCAGATATGAGACCACTGAGGTTCACATCTTGGCTCCTTCCCGTTTAGCTCCCTCTGGTAGTGCTCCTCCCCAGGGCGATGCAGAAAAAATGATTTTGCTCTCCTTCATCCCTCTCCCTCACTCCAGATAATTCAATCTCTTCAATATCAAATAATCTCTCCCAATTTTTCAGCCTATTTTAACCTTATCGCTCAAAGAGCTACCTCTGGGGGATGAGCCTCATTCCACCTTGTTAAAAAAAGAGGAGGAGAAAGAAAGGGAGAGGTGGCCGAGGAAAGAGGGATGGCAAATAGCTCTCCGAGGAGTGCTTTAAAAGCCTCCGCTTGCCGTTCTCATGGGCCATATGTGGAACAGCGGGCAAATAGACTGAAAGAGAGAGGAATGGCGGGGATAGAGAGATATGGAGGAAGTTAAAGGAAGACAATCTATAAGAAAAGAGGGGAGTGTAGGTGATGTGAGGTGTGGCTCTTAAGGTCCGGGGCTCTAACTTGTGTCCCACAGCACTTAACATGCCCCTAGCCATCTCTCCTGGCAGTTAATTAGAATCCAATAAGGTTGCCGCCTGTTGGTCATTGTTCCTCCAGTGTGTTTACCCTTTCCAGAGGCTCCATTCGCTGCTTAATCTGCCAAGAAGCTGAATGTCAATAGGTCAGGCCAAGACTCAGGAGCCCTGAGAGAGAGGGAGAGACAGAGCGAAGGGGGAAGGAGAGAGGATCAGGGGGATGAAGGAAAGGGGTCATTTCTCTCTCTCTCTCTCTCTCTCTCTCTCTCTCTCTCTCTCTCTCTCTCCCGCTCCTCTCAATATTTTTCTGTGCCGTTCCATACTCGTTGTTGTTTCCCCCCCCCCTTCCCTCCCTCTTGCGTCTCGTCTTCTCTTCTTTTCTTCTCACTTCTAATCCGTCCTCTTGATTGTTCTAAGCTGCTTTCAGCCAGCCCCTGGGAGGGTGGGGGGGGGGTTTGGAGTCTCTTTTAATTAAGATTTAAAAGACGACTCCCTCAAGAAGGGAGATTTAAGAGCAGGATGGACTGAGCAAAGTAAATGATTGAAGGTAGGACAGATTGTAGAGAGGACTCAGCAAATATCAGAAATTGGTAAAAGGAGAAAGTTAAAAAATTATTATTTTACACACGTAGACTACGTACACACCCACACATTCACACAAACAGCCGGACTCTGGGGCATTCGAGTGGTTAAGCCAAATGGGATTTTTTTTTTTCATTTGTAATCAAGCGGCACAATCTATATAGATCGATCTCAACTTCCTGTGATTCATACCATATCCTGCAAGGGTGATATGGGATCAGTGGTAGCCAGCAGGCAAGCTGAGGGAGTTATCTCCACACTCTGTCTAATGATCGATCATCTCACCAGATGGGCTTAAGAGCATGTAACGCTCCACTTGTTTATCAGAGGCCCAAACCTGAGGCCTCTCAGTAAATGTGACCAGCAAAGAAAGTCTTGTTTTGCAGACAGACAGGTAGAATGGATGAAAGGGCTCAAGAGACATGCTTCGAAAGTTTAAAGTTTGCTGTGTTGTCTTTGTACGATGACCACACATGAGGGTGGAAGCTGAACTAATTTCCCTGTGTAATGTGGTTCTGTTTGGGTGGCAATGTCACCATAGTGGAAGCTGTAGACGTTCCTGTGAGACACTTAATTAACAGTCTTATCGCACCAGGACAAAAGATTTCTCTAGAAGTCTGGCCATCAAAGATACAAGCACTGTTACCGCCCGGCATTGCTTTTCTCCTCCTGTGGAATCATTGTGTTACAAAGTGTGTGTCCGTCTGTGTGTGTGTCACTGCAGGCTGAGAAAAGGCGCGTGCTATGTGTTTGGTAAAACAGTCACATAGCGCACATCTGCCCCCACTGTGAACCGTACATTCTTCATCCAGAGTAAAACCCCAAAGAAAACACTCCCCAAAACAGACTGGACAATAAAGTGTTTAAGTTCATCAAGCCGCAGACTCTGGTGCAGCCGCTAAGGTGTTAAAGGCAAAGGTCAAGAGCCCAACCCACCGCATTCTCTGCCGTGGTACATCCCAACACACAGCCACCATATGTCCAAGGTTTCACAGTCAATGAGCCGACCCACCCAGCATGACAAAGACCTATTCACACCCAGTTGACTCTGAGGAAATCTGCAATGCCACGGTGTGATTAGGACAGAATGCAGCACTAGTCCAGCCAGTGGCTGTTAAGAAAAAAACAAAAGACTAGAAGATACGGAGAAGTAAAAGGAGCGTTAGGGAAAAGAGTGGATAGACAAAGAACTTTACAAAGCACTTTGAGCGGATAAACGTAAGCATGATCTTGCCCTCAGCTTGCTGCAGCTCCATCGCTTGCCTCCATCAAAGCCCCTTGAGATTTTCCCAGCACACTCTCTGCCTCTGTCACTCACAACTCTGTTAATAAGGCCAGCAGTAAACGCCAGGAAAGATATGCAGGGATGAAAGATCCCTCTCTCATGTTCCGCGCTTTGAGGATGTGTTTCTGGGTGTCAAGGGGAGGTGCGGAAAATGCAGCTTTATAGAGTAATGCTGCATTTTAATAGAAACAATAAACCCATCCGCTTATAAAATAATATTTTGTGTCCCATATCCTGTTGTGTAGCAGCTCTGGGGACTTTTGGCAGACTTGAAAAAGCCCCCACCACCACTATCTAAAGGTATAGAAGAAGCCCATGCCAAAGAATAAAGTGTGAGGAGCTCCTGGGGGAGGGATATATCACACATATATTCTTTTACTGCAGCGATTAATATCCGCGAAAAAAAGGTCAAACTTGACTTGAAACGGTCCAGTATATCACAGTTACATTCGGAGCCAGCATTTCATACATCAATCCCTGCTGTGATGTCTCATCAGCCTGGTCACACAGGAGAGACCCACACTGCACATTATCAAAGATTGATGGGGTGTCCTAGTTAAAGACAGGGGGTGGAGAGACGACTGGTAACAGAAGGGAACTTTGCGTTACTCGCTCCTTTTTTTTTTTTTTTTTTTTTAGAGCTGTTGATTGTTCGCGTGGCCCACTGCAAATATAATCACTGTAATTTGCACATGTTATGCCAGGCTGTGCTACTGTGTCACCTAACGACCTGACCCCAAGATATGGGGGGGGGCAAAAGCTGTATTTTGAGGTCAATTGTCTCACACAAGACTCAGGAAGCTCAAGATGAGGGCTGAGTCTCCCATCTCCTCCCATCCGCCCTCTTCCTCATCCTCCCCTGTAACGGAAGACAAAACAAACTGACAGAACAAACAGGCAGATTATCCTAAATCCTTTTTTCTCTAACACACAACCTAACCATCTCTTATATCCACTGTTCACCGTCGTCCTACCCGTTTCTTGTTCAGAGTGCTTGCTTAATAATTAATTGATTAATTAGTTCGCTCATTAATCATTTATTCATTAATCATGGCCTGATTTTTCTAGAGGAAGCGGTGCAATCTGAAAAAACCCTGACTTCACATTTCACTCTAATTATGCTCCTTTACTAATCAACGCTTAAGAAACGGAGTTTCAGGAAATTAGTTTTCCCCTTCCCTTCTTTTTCTCAACACAAAGCAGGATGTATTGAGGTCTGCAGGTAGCTTTTTTTCCCCCCTCCCTTTCTTGTATTTTGGAAGCTCATGCTCATCAGTAATTTTAAAGGAATGATTCAAGTTACAGGCAATCTGATGAATGGAATAAAAATTTGATGTTGAATTAAAAACCTGCCTCTTCTCCACCTCGAGATACAAAGGGACCAGGAATTCTGGTCACAGACTAACCACAGACTGTGATTAATAAAGGGCAATTTGAAGGCTGTTTGTAAGAACAGAGAGGTGGCAGCAATGTGAATCACACACTTATTGTTTCCACTGGATCCATGGCTCTCCTGGGAGAGGAGGTAATTTGTTTAATCGCCAGGAGTTATGTTCTCCGGACAGAGAGATGGGAAGATAGGATGGTTCTGAAATATTGTCTGTAATGTGGAGAGAGCATGAGAGGGAAAGCGAAGAGAAACACTTTAAACAGGTTTAATTTGCTGTGTTTTTGTGCCTTTGTATTCCTGTTGGATGCAAAGTTCGCAACACTGCTCAGCTGCTTTCTCTGAAGGGGCTCTTGTCAGCTGCTGACAAAAAAGAATTATGCATCAAATTAAAGAGAGCTCCAGTGAAATGGAGGCAAGTCGGGCATTAACCTCTAAGCTTTAAAAAGCACACATATTAAGCAACACTAATGAGACTCTCATTGAGCTAGCTCTGTTTTATATTCAAACGCACACAAAAGCACAGCTTTGACTTCAATGTGCCAATGCTGCTTCTGAATGAGGTTGTCTCTGTTATTCATCTCACCAGCAGCAAACACTGCAGAAGTGAACAATAGTGTAGATGGCCCTTTTACTCTAATGAGATGCATACATTTACAACATTACCACCCTCATTAAAAAATAATAATAATAAAGCGAAAAAAAAAATATTAATTATGAAGCGCACTACTTCCTATCGTGAAGAGCCAAGGGGGTCTCCATCGGGCTCAATTAGGAAGAGTAGGCCGCAAATCCCTAGACTAAATTAATTGACACTCCAGGGCATTAGGCCCAGAGTCCCAGTACAGAATCTATGTAGAGAATTCCTTTGTTTTCATTTCCGCTGCCTTTTAGAAAAAGCAAGAGATGGAGGCAATTTTAACATGATCTCGTCATTGTTTTATGGATTTTTAATCTATTGTTGATTTATATATTTATTTGTGTCACTTGTCACGTCTTCAGCAGGGAATGAAAAGACTGACTTCATTATGTTTTTTCTAATTCCTGTCCCATCTTTGAGAAGCCTTTCTGTCACATGTTGCACACCATTGCTGTTTCATCCACTGTGTCAGCTGTTATGCACACACTAAACCAGAGCTTTTTGCAAACAGCACAAGAAGTTAATGATTTAAAAGCACAGTAAATTACACTGAAAGCCCTTCCATCCAAACACTGGTGAAAGAGAGGGAGGGAGCCAGAGAGGGAAATTGGGATACAGAAAGAAAAAGTGAAAGAGACAGAGACAGGGAGAGAGAGGAGCAGAGGGGACAGAAAAGGGCTGGAACCGTGACACAGATCCAGCCAGCAGCTGTTTTGCAGTGAAAACACCAGGGGGTTAGCAGGAATGACACGAAATGACAAGACTAGCTCAATCAACATCTTGTCAACACTGCTGGCTGATGTGCACAGACAATTTCATACCACCACGGCTGACTCCCTCCCCTTTTCTCTCTTTTTTTATATGGCTTTTTATTTCCTGTCCTCCTGCCAGCCAGCCAGTCACTTGCTATCTGTCTACATGGAGTCAGCTCTTTGGCTCTTGGCTTCAGAGTGGGGGAGCTGTTTAAAAGCTGTGCTAGAATTATACTCAGAGAGATGCTGCTGCCCACTGGAAACCCTAAAGATATGGGCCTCTGACGGTGCGTGTGCATCTATGTGTGCGTGCGTGTGCGGGAAGTCTGAGAAGACAGTAAAAGAATGAGTGTATTTATGGCACATTGTACGGGCACTGCAGCACAGTGACTGCGACCCATTCACATGCACTCACACACTGAGTATGTCACATCAGCACTCTTGGTCCCCCCCTTCCCGCCAGCCTCCTCCTTTTTTCCCTCCCTTCTTCCCCTCCTTGTATGCATAACACTCTATTACTCTATCCACTGCATCTGCTGTAGCAGGTACCCAGAGAAAAACTCTGCCACTGCTCTCCCATGCGATCAGCCTCACTGCTGCCCTGATGTGTGCAGTGCCCTATTCCAGCAGAGAAAAACCTCGTGGTGACAGCCACAGAGACAGACTGATTACAGCGTTCCATCAATCCCCTCTCAGGCCCGCTCCTTTGCAATTGGAAGCTGACAGGAGCCCACTTTTTCCATTTTTACCTTTCCTCAGTTTTTCCGGTCTTTCTAACATGTAGTGGCTCTTTTTTCTTTTTTTTTTCCTTTTGTTCCCTCCACCCCGCTTTCTTGAGTGTTGTGTTGACAAGCTGACACAAACCCCTGTGATTTTCACACCAGGGATGCAGAGACCAAGAGAAAGGGACAGGGGGTGCAAAATAGACGAGAGGAAGAGATGGGGAGAGAGAGTGCAAGGGAGAGGCTGGCAAGAGATGACAGCTGACACAGAGTCTGGAAAAGCAGAGCGACGGCAGAAAGAGCCATGGAGAAAGCAAATCAACAATTAGTAACACCTTATATAACTCTCAGAGGGGCCCTGCTAGGCATTGATTTCAGGGATCATGGCTCACTGACTATAGACATATGAGTGATAAACAGAGGAGTGAGAGGATGGAGTTGGATTGTAGAGGGATGCAGGAATGAGAGGGAATGCCCTTGGTGAGGGTATCAACAGAGCAGCAGGGGCGGGGGGGGGGGCTGGGTGGATGAGCGGGTCCACTCTCTAAAAAGGGTCTAGGCCTGAGCCAAGATTTTCACAATGGAATAAAGGCTGAAAGGGGAGGCTAGGAGGATTAAACGCCAGCAAAACAGCTCTTAAAAAGCTGTTAGACTGCAATTTGGGCACAAAAACGCAGAATGGGAGAAAAGATAGTGAGAGTGGGTGGGAGGGTGGGAGTGCAGCTGGAATGCAACGTGGGAGAGAAAGGATTGAAGAGAGGCTGGGACGCATTAAGGTGTGAGAGAGAGGGCCATCTGCAGAGGCACAAGCTGAAGCCGTTTGCCACGGCCCGAGTCAAACAAAAACACAGAGGTCCTCACACATGTAGTCGAGCATGCGTTGGGTGCCACACTGCCATGAGTTGGTGGGTGGTATCTGTTGTTCGCCCTCAGAAGTTCTGTAGGAGTCATGATAATGAGCTTAGTAGTCAGATCAAACATGAGATGGGTGCAGGGTCCCCTTTGGGACATACTCTTTGGTTCAGCTACCTCAGCACTGCTGTCTACTTTGTACACACACACACACACACACACACACACACACACACACACACACACACACACACAGGAAGGGGAAGACAAAAGAGCCTGACTCAAAACAAAGGGATAATAATTCCATACAGAGAGAAATGGAGCTTGCATTTTCCAGCCCGATTTAGAAGCCTTATCTAGACAAGGCACAATGGATGGCATTTGGGGAAAGGGGTTGTTTATTCCAAGCTTGACACTTTTTTGCCAATTGCCTTGTTTTGTGCTGCGTTTTTTTTTGTCTGTTTTTCCTCCTCATTTTCTCCTCTTTGGCTCTTGTTGTGGAAAAGTCACACCAGTTGGGCGCAGGATTCTGCCTCACATACTGGGGTGAAAATCCAAGCAGATATCGGGCGCTATTTTTTAACATTTTGAATTATTACTGCACAGAGCAAATTGTCCAGTCAAGTTGAGAGCACTTATATTTATAGACCCCACAGGACAGGATGTTGCACTCTTTGCACTGGATGGGAATGAGGACATGGAATAAAATCAGGACTAAAATAGGGACTCTCTGCGAACGCAGCTCGGAGCCTCTTAGAGTGAATGAACCTCCGCAGTTGAGTGTCATTGTAAAAACACGGGGAAATGGACAGAGAACATCGCCCGAGCTGTTTTGAAAACGACAGTCTGATGTTGTTTTATGTTTTATTTGAAGGATGTGGCATTTTGAATGCCGGGTTAAATTGATTTATGGCCTGAAATACTGGTTTTTGTTTTTTGTCAGATTACCAAAAGGGCGTAACAGATTATGACTGTGGCGACTTGGTGGTAAATGCACTGCACTGTGTGTGTGCGGATCCACATTTTATCTAAAGGTCATGTGCAGTGCTATTATCTTTCTCAGTCTTTAGCATCATGACTGGCGCTTACACATACACGTTTTCAGTACACACACACACACACACACACACACACACACACACACACACACACACACACACACACACACACACACACACAGAGTCACTGGTTCAATCTAATTCTATCAAGGCAGATGTCCAATGGTGGACGGATCATTGCTGACATCTGTCCATCTCTTCCTGATCCTTCCTGATGTGAGTGTATCCCCTATCAGTTCAGATGAAGGAGAGAGAGAGCAGGCAGTGCCAGGGTCGACGCAAAGCTCTTTAATAGGTTGTGTCCAAGTCGGAGAGGCTGTTTTGCACTTAACTCGGACCATGTGACAGAAACAGCAAAGTCACTGTGTCAAACTAACTGCTAAATGTGCCCTCCGGTGCCTGAGAAGTTGCTTTCCCCATTACCACTGCCCCACCCTCCGCACACTCACACACCCACACACAGACATAAACATACATGGCACAGTTTTAGACAGGCAAACACACACACTGAGTTCTCACAGTCGGGCAGAAATGCACACACACATAAACTTAGCCCTATGTGCATCCAGCGGCGTGAAATGATATTCCATTTTGAGAAATCCGGATTAAAATGTATCAGGCCAAATGTGTTTTGACCTTGTTGCTGGGGGATGGAGAAGCACACACACCCTCACACAAACACACAGCAATGGTAAGAAATAAGTAAATGTTGCATTTCTCGTGATGAGGACTTGTAAATCTAAATTCCAACTGCCTTTAAAGTAACATTAAGAACACCACATGGGGCACAACTAATCTACACTGTATATATTTACTGTATATATTTACCTGCGTAACATTCAAGGCGACATGGTAAATAAACCTACATGTACTGCAGAAATGTTGGGATTTCAAGGGGATTCAAGTCTCTTTTTTTTCCAATGTGATTCACTTGCAGCCAAACGACAAGCTCCTCATTTTTGAGTCTGGTGGAAACACTGAAAGCTGTGGTGGTGTTGTGTCGCTTGTGTATATGCATGTGAGCGCGTGACACTGCAGCACACCAAGAAGAAGCTTCTTCACACCCACAGCTCCCTACTTCTCCTGACTGCCTCTCCTCCACTGTTTCTTTGTCTGGTTCCGTTCCTCCCTCTCTCCCCGTCAGAAATGTATTCATGTAATTAAGCTGCTAATACACCGTCAAAGAATTGTCTAATTCAGCAAGGAGGAATTAAAGGAATCTGGCATGAGTCATTAGCCAGTCGAGATGTTCTGTTGAGCATTTTCAATAAGGGATCTGGAGAGCAATGAATCACTCATATGGTGTGAAGACATTCGCTACAGCACATACGCTGTATTCTATATTTGTCCGCCTGCACACGCCTGTATATGTGAGTGTGCATGGCGTTAATTGCCATATGTGAGCATGAGAAATTGTATGTGGGTGAGGTAAAGAGAAACAATTCAATGCATGTAATCCATCTGAACAATCAACCAATGCAGTGAATTATTACCCATTGTAAACATTTAGATACTCTGGGCAAGATACTTAATTGCAATCAATGTTTGTACTGTTGCAAGTACAAAGAGGAAAATCCCCAACTCTCTCTGCACGGGGAGGCATATGAAAACGCTCAATAGCTCATAAAGGCTGAATGTGAGGGACAGGCAGGCAGACGGTAAAAACAGAATTTTTGAAGGTATGATGGGAAAATGCCAGCCTTCGCTAAACGCCTAATAGCCTGAGCCAGAAGACGTTTCACTTCTCATTGACGCTCTTAAATTGGCCTCTTTTGATCCACAGTGCGTGACACACATACAGCCTACCTGTTTGCATCCACAGCTCGATAGGTTTTTCAAACGCTTTGGTAAAATGATGTACAGGGAGACATTATTGGTGAGCTAACATCCATTGTTCTCTGATCTTTTTTTCCCCTGTTCAGCTATCTATTAACATCCCCTTTGGCCCACATGGAGAGACCGGGCACATGTGAAAATGGGTTTTGAGGCAGTTGTTGAGAACCACAATGGTGTGAGCCATGGAGCGCTCACGTTCCTGATGAACTCACTGTTTGGCGGCTCTAATTGTGCTGTTGGGAGACAGAGACAGGAGGGTGCACAAGGAGGGGTGGGGGGGGGGGCGAGGGACAAGGTTCAATCCAGGGTGCACCCCGAGATGAAGTGGATAATTGAGTGCCGAATAAACACTGCCAGCAACCTTGTGTGCCCCCCCCCCCCCCTTCAGAAAGAAAGAAAAACTTGGAGAATGGAGCGAGGAAGAGGGGGAAGAGACAGGCATAGAGGAAAGGGGTGAGAGAGAGCGAGAGATAGAGAGAAAATCCCAGCTACCCTCTGGGGGGAAAAGCTGCTATTGAAAAGCTATTAAACTTGCATTTAGCAGGATTGATTGGAAATGAAGAGGCCTATTAAAAGAGAGGGACAAGGGGACAATAGCGCGTCTCTGGCCGCCGTATGTTGCCCTCCTTTCAGAGGCTTTCTTCGCTAGGAGGGGGGGCAACCCTGTCTGTTTAAGCACTCCCACCAAGAGAAGCAGTTCGGGGGGGCTTAGCACTGCCTGAATAGAACCCTCTTTATCTTCCTCTGTCCCCCTTCTCTCCCATTCTCCACTGAGCAACAAAGAAAGAGAGAAGAAGAATGAGGGAAGGCTTTTTTAAAGTCCTCTTCCCGACTCACACAGACACCCCACTTAGATAACCAACCAACTGCCTCTCTCCCTCTCCTCCTACCTTCCCCTACGGATTAGTTACCTCTGGAGTGTTGCCATCTTCCCCTGCCAGTAGGGTTTGTAATGCTCAATCTTTAGCATAGTGGCACAAACACTTGGAACCGTGGAGCCACATTCACGCTGTGTTTTTGCATGCGTGTGAAGGCAGGCCAGCCAATCCGGTGAGACTCCATGCCGCACTTAAACACAGCAGCGGAACGACGGCAGGTGTCTCCGCTGACTTTCAGCAGGCTCAAACGGATGGCTCCCCCGGGAACTTTAATGGAGTTTTGATTGTTTAACATCCATTTTTACAAAAAGCACGCAGAAAAAGTGGCAGATTTTTCTCCCCAGAAGTGCGTTTGCTTCATGTCAGCGAGCATATAACCATATGGTCTTGGGAAAGAGTTAAATAAGTGATGAGGCACAGCTGACTCCTTCTCTTAGAAGCCACATTTATAGAGGAGAAAAATAATATTTTCACACGTCAGCCTCGTCCGTGCTCTCAGAAAGTGCCATGAAAACAAGGGAGTGAGCAGACCAGTTCATGGGAGTCTGCTGTCTTACATGCTTCCACTTTCGCACCCGTTACAGTGCAGGTTTCACTTTTCTCATCTCTGCTGGCTCTGCAGAAATGCACCGCCGTCACATTTTCTGAAGTGCCATTAGCAGTATTCTGTGTGCCTGTATATTTCATAGCTATTTTGAGAATTTCAGTATGAATTGTCCATCTTCTATCATGAAAATGTGAATTCCAGGAGATGCTATGTTCACATTGTGCCTTTCTCTCTTTTCTCTCTTCCAGCCGCCACCCAAGCAGCCTACTTCTCCCAGCAGCCCCAGGACCAGGTGGTTGTATCTGGTCAGTCAGTGACTCTGCCCTGCGTCATTGTGGGTTATCGGGGAATGGTGCAGTGGACCAAAGATGGCCTGGCGCTGGGTGGAGAGAGAGACCTTCCAGGTAACATCACTGCGCTCTTATATCTGTCTGCCTCGCTCTCATTTGTCTCAACTGCTTTCTCTGTGTCTGTCTCGCTGCGATCAATGTCATGTCTCATTAGAAACCAAGTCTCTCTCTGTCAAACGTTGGACTTTTACACAAATTAATGTTTAGAGAACAATGTACCACTGACAGGTCGGCTACTGCTGCACATGCCGAACTTTAATTTGTTGCTTAGCATTTTAAGGGCCTTGTAGGAAGGTAGATAATCAATTGGCTTTTGTCACGCACTGACATTTAAATGTGTGGCAGCCTCAGAGAGAGGGTGGAGAGGCTTCCTCTTGACCTCAGCCACCCCATCTTTATTGTGTCTGTGTTTAAAGGACAGACTCCTCATGCAGCAGCCTTCTCACGTGTTGCATTTCCAGCCTCACGCTGCTCTGCTAACACAACGGCTCAATTCCTGGCCCAGTGAGGTGCTGCTTGCTTTCATTTGTGTCTTACAGAGCCTTGCCACGTTTCTCTCGCCTTTGTTCAAGGCACAAGTCTGTTCATTTTATAGTCCTTTCATTATGTGTTTGTTCTTGGTTGGTTTGTTTGTCTCTGACTCTATTCTCTGCGCTGGTTTCACGCAGGCTGGACGCGCTATTCCTTAATGGGCGACCCGCTATCAGGCGAGCACAGCTTGCTGATCGATTCGGCAGAGTTGGCGGATGACGCGGTGTATGAGTGTCAGGCTACACAGGCGGCACTGCGCTCCCACCGTGCCAAGCTCACTGTACTAGGTAAGATACACAGCTCAAGCATGATCCTCACAGCCAGCCCCCATGCCAAGGCCTGCAGGCTGGCAGCGCATGGGAACAATCAGGGGAGTGTCTTCATCACAAAGCACAGAAGCATGTAGACAAATATACACATAACACACGTACAATACACAAAAGTTAATCACATTCAAAACCCAACTCATCATAGATGAATAAAAAATACATCAAAACACTCTTCAAGTGATTTACAATTCATAAAACCATCTCTTATCACCACTCAAAGATAACCCCAATGTAAATCTAGTTTCCTGGTAAAATTCATGTCTTGAAAGTATAATTCAAACCAAGCAAGTCTCAGCCTAGAGATTCAGCCAGGGAAAGAAAAAAAGAAAAAAGAAAACCCCTCTGCTCTCAGTAGCAGTAATCAAGACTGTGGACGTCTAGGATAATGTGATTGCTGCAGTCACAAATGACTTGCGTAGTTGCTTGAAAGTCAGGGTCTGCACAGTTAGCAAATTTTACAGTGAGCCACAACATTTGTCAACCGCAAGGCGGTTTTTACATTAACGTGATGTGAGTGATCTACTTCTTCACACAGACGTTCAGAGGTGGAGGCGAGGAGGTGGGGGGTTTGAGGAGGAGGAGGGCCAGGTCTTGTGGGAATTGGAAATGACAAAGCACTGCTGGCATCTGGTGGCATGCAAAGGAATATCACTCATTAATTAGTCCTGTCAATTGTCCATATATTCACCTACTGTACAAGCACAAGAGAGGGGGAACTCAGAGGGAACAGTTATTCAGGCATGATGCTGCAGCTTATGCCACAACACAAAGCCTTCAGTCCAGAGCCTGTTGTCCTGTGAATCGAAGTTCACTCAGGCAGGGTGGCACAGATAGGGTTGCCATGGAAAGGCACGCAGACTGAGATCACAGGCGGGATGCAAGAACATTTCAACGAAATGAACTGTTTCAGATAGCTCACCTGTGTTCATCAGCCCACCTTTCAGTGTGTCACTGTCAAACCTGCACAGAGCAGCACAGACCAGTGCGGTCATCACATGCCCACACACAGCCAGCCAGCCGGCAGCAAAGAAAGTTGATAAAACTGCCTTTCTACATTAAATGCACTCTGAAAGACCAAGGCAGGTGGCTCACGAGCATTATTTGCATTTCATAAACATATAAATGAAATCTGCTGCATCGCTCAGGAACCTGCGGTTTATGTATGGACATAAGGAGTGTTAAAGAGAGAAGGGGGCTTTTTCTGTGCATGTGTATGGGTGTGCACATGCCTGTATGCGTGTGTAAATCAATGTGGCCAGATGAGACCAAAGCAATCCTGCACAGTCAAAGGAGTCAACGGCGGGAGTGCAGTCAGGGGAATCGGCATGGAAATTAAAATCACCTAGCACTCGGATTCCATTAGTGTCCGTGCCGCGGCAGCGGAAGGACCTCTGACAATTCAGATACACACAGTGAAATTGGTTCGGTGGAGGGAGCGAGAAAGGCCAGCACAAACCCCATGTTTACGCCTTCTCTTATTGGATGGGGAGATAGACGCCTTCATCAGGGGTGGCACGCTTGGCTTGCCAGTGGTGCGTGCGAAACCATGCAAATAAATGAACAAATAAGCAATTCAGTTGAAACATCACTCTGCAACAGTAAGAGCAAATAGAGTAATAATGTTAGTCCCAAGAAAGAAAATAAATAAGGTTGAGTCTGTTTTTTTTCCAAATGACAACTGTTCTTGGTCCTTTCTCCTGTCTGAAACTACACCTTGTTAAACAGACACATGGCCATAAGGAAATACTGTTTCCTTCTTTGCTGTTGCGATATATTGATGCAGCGCTGAGAGCAAGAGTAAGCTCAATATCGATATGACTTCCTTGTGGCTCTGCGCTGGCCTGCAGCTGTAATGAGTTTTTTTTTGTTTGTTTGTTTTGAGTGGTGTGTTTGTTCTGCTTTACAGTTCCTCCATCAGACCCTGTGGTGGAGGGTGGCCCTGTTGTACGTCTTAAGGCCCACACACCACACAACCTCACCTGCAAAGCCTCAGGAGCCAAACCTGCTGCTGAGATCACCTGGTACAGAGACGGAGAGGTCATGGAGTCTGCAATTTATTCCAAGGTACAGTGAGAGCAGATCTCTGCCCAGCATTATCATTCAATCACTAACACCCACATGGTATTATAAAACGTAGCAGCAGGCAGAAATAAATGCAAAGCTATTCAAAAGAGGAATATTTTCTCTTAGGCTATAATACTCCTCTTTTTCTTCCATTTCTCTTTTTATTTTTCTCATCTTTCTCACATGGTCTCTCTGTTTTTTTTCTATTGCCACCCTTCTCTCACGATTTGTGCGCTCACTCTCTGCAGTCCCCCTCCCATTTTCACTCAAGCCTGACCCCCCACCACCACCACCACCACCTCCTCCTCCTCCTCCTCCTCCTCCTCCTCCTCCTCTGCCTCCCCCCCTCACTCACTAACCCCCTCCATCCCCCTTTGCTCGCTAATGCAGCGACACTACAGCATAACTGGAGCATGCCAAAGCTCAGACAGGCATGAGTGTTTCATACAGTAGAGTTTTTGCAGAGAAGAAATCACCCACAACAATGCAGAAACACAATGGGGATGCGCCGGAGCGTAAGCCAGCCACGGCTGGGAAAGTGTCACATTTTTCATGGTCTCTGACCACGCTAAACGACGCTAAACGCCACATTTAAGGAGGCGAGAGCCTGCAGTGAGAAGGGAGGGAGGAAGATTGTCGGAGGGAGGGGGGAGAGGAGAGGAGGGGAGAGGGGAGGAAAGGGGAAGAAAAGAGGAATAGAGGGGCAAAAAGAATATAGAGTTATCTAGTGAGATAGCGTTGTGAAAAACAGAGAATTTCCAACATTAAGAAGTGAGGACTGGGGGGAGGGAAAGCTTTGTCCGAGCGAGGGGTGGTGACAGGGAGTGATGTGATTTGATCTAGCATAAAAATGCTTTTTGTGTGTCTGGCTGAGGAAGTGAAAGCCTATGTCCATTGATTTGGCTGTCCAGGGAAAGGCTCAGCTTGCTCTTGCTCTTTTCCAAAGATGTGTGACACTTCTTCCTCACTGTCGCCACCCAAAAAACAGACTCACAGGCACCTCTGCTATCACTTTTTTTTTTTTTTTTTTTATGTGTGTGTGTGCAGTGTGTGTATGTGTGAATAAGGAAGGGAGGGAGAAAGTGAGAGAGCAGTGAGCCATATCCTCAGAATCTACACCTTTCCTCACTTAGGCGTATTGATTTCTGTGAGCAGTAAATAGATTTAAAAGATGATGACAAACAAGGAGCGCTGACGGGGAACACTCTCAGAAATGTGGGAACAGCACAATATCCCCCCACTGCATCATAAAATATATGATTTAACTGCCATGCCAAAGAACAGGATAGCAATTTTAATGCCTCACACATGAAAAAATAAGACCTGCAGTGTCATAGAGATATTCCTAAGTGGGTGCAATCGCAAATGGCAAGATACTTGCTTGTGCGACATTGAGCTGGTGCTCAGTTCTACTCGACTGTAATGGAGTCTCTCTTTAAAAGTGTAGTTTGTAAACTGTAAACTGTTGTCCAGGACCTCCAGCTGCATCTAACAGTTACTCTGCATTGTTGTGTAATGCTACAGACACCGATGGAGGATGGGAAGAGGGAGGCGGCTGTCAGTATGCTTCCAATCGTCCCTGAGGATAGCGACTCTGGACGCACCTACACCTGCAGGGTTCTTAACCCAGCTGCCCCTGCTGGACGACAGATATCGGTCACTATCAATGTCCAGCGTGAGTGTCCCGGCATCAGATTTCTTATAAAAAACATCAAAATAGTGCATGTTGTGTACAGTAATCTGTAAAACATATTTCATCCTGTCGCTCTGCTAAAAGGTGAATGCTACAAATAAGACGACACAATCCAAAGAAGACCTAACTCGTACATTCATGTCAGTAACATAAAGGTTTTCCTTCTCACAGACCCTCCTTCAGTGACTCTATCGGTCCAGCCTCAGACTGTGACTGAGGGAGCCAAGGTTCTCTTCATCTGCTCTGCCTCAGCCAATCCTGAAATCACTGGATACAGGTATGCATCCTTGGTTTTAATCTCAGTTTTGTACTCTGATCCTGTCACCATGCACATAGAGCCAGCAGTCTAAGTGATGATACTGTACAATCACACAACTGTTAAGACATTATATGGTATGAACATGCCAACCAGAGTAAAGCTATCATCCAAGACAACAGCACACGTGTTCAGTAGATTCACTGGGTTCAAAAGGCTGCTTGATTGACAGCGTTTGATTGTGATTGGCACAAGCCATGAATCAGCTAATAGCCGCTTTGATACGCATGGCTAAGTACCTCCCCTGAACTAATGCGACTGTATAATGTGATTATTCATCTGTCCTAGGTGGTCAAAAGGAGGAGTTCCCATCTCTGAAGCAAATGGGGACAGCCTCGAGGTGACGGTGGACTACTCTTACTTCACAGACCCCGTCTCCTGTGAGGTGTCCAACTCTGTGGGCAGCACCAATGTCAGCACCCTGGTCGATGTCCAATGTGAGTTTGACTTTTGCTGTGCTGTGTGTTTTGACATTTTCTCAAGGCGTGTGTTGTTTTGGAAGCTTATTGATTGTAACTGGCTGTCTGTGCTTCTTCAACCTAGTTGGCCCCAGACTGCTGTCGGAGCCTAAGCCAATGACGGTGGACACAGGGATGGATGCTGCCTTTACCTGTGCGTGGACTGGAAACCCTCCTCTCACCCTGGCCTGGACAAAGCAGGGCTCCAGCGTGGTAAGGCAACAAACACTAGTCACCACTTTATACTGGTGGTAAGGTGAAGCTTCGACGCCTTCCTTCCAGAGAGAAATATTCACACATGGCCTTCAGGCATAAATCCCTCACACTTCTCCCCCCACACATTCCTTTTCAGGCTGAATCTTCAACACCTCCTCTCTCCATGCTCCCTGAGGGCTAAAGCCTCTGGCAGAAAACTGTCTGTCCACTGACAGATTCATAGAGCATCATCAGGGCACATGACATGCTGTCATAATAAGTTTAACTCAATCAATCACTCAGTCAATCAGTCAGTCAACCAGTGAGCCAAGGTGTGGTTGAAACTAACAGAATGACAACATATGCTGCAGCTTTAAGAGCAGCATCTCTGCCTCTTAAAAAGGCCCGACTGCACTTGAGTATCCATTTCCTCAAAGTCAATTTCGTAGGTGGAACAAATGGGACATTTCCACCTTCACTTTACATCATCCTGGTAAAAATCTTTTCAGCGCACACACGCCATCAGTGGGGACATCCCATAGGAGCCTCTCTCCCGGTGACTAATATAATTTCCGAGGCTATGCTGGAGAAAACACCCGCGGTAAAAAACGCTGCGGGAATGGCGTAAGCGATGCTGTCATCTCAGTGAGTGAACGCTTTCAGCCCCTCTGAGGGAGACGCGCAAGCATTTTTCTAATCCACCCACTGCCGCCACTGTCCCTCGCACAGCCACAAGTAATGGATTAATTGGGTTACTCCATAAGTGTGTTGAAATAAAAAAAAAATGGAGAGAGAGAGGGGGTAGAGAGGGTGGGAGGGAGGAGGACGGAGTGGGGGTAAATGGATTAATCACAGCTTGATGGAATGACAGGATCAATGAGCTAAGGAGTGAGTGAGTGTAGCAGCTCCAAAGGCTAGGGCCCACTCACACCATAGTATGCTCTGTTCTGTCCCCACTGTTTAATTACTGGAGTGCTTAATGCCGTGATTAAAGCTCTTCACAATGAAATTAAACTCAAACCACCAGCATTTGTTACTATGGTCAGCCCACCTCTGTGCTGCCTCCACAATGAGTGGGCCACTGATGAAGGTCCCAGTCTCCTTTGTGTGCCGTTTCTCCCCACTGCCTTGCTCCCTTTCGCTCGTTCTCTCTCTCTGTCACGCCTCTCACTTGTCTCTCTGGATTTCTCACTAGGTGCTCAGTAATGGTAACACCTTGCAGCTGAAGGCTGTTACCCAGGAGGATGCGGGAACGTACACCTGCAAGGCCATTGTGCCCCGGATTGGAGTTGCAGAAAGAGATGTCGCTCTTACTGTAAATGGTAAGTGGCTTCTTTTACATATCCCATGAAGGGTTGCTTGTGTTTGATGTGTTGAACAAGTAGCTTCCAAGTCAATATGTGTGACAATTTGGTATTGGTCAGTATTTCAATGTATTCTCTTTTTTTTTTCATTTCTCTGCTCTGCTCTCTCTGTCTTTCTTCTTCACACCAGGCCCACCTATCATCACAGCGGAGGCCACACAGCATGCCGTCAAGCACTCCAAGGGCAAGCTGGAGTGTCGGGTGGGAAGCAGCCCCCCGCCTGATAAGATTGTAAGTGAGACTCTTATTTGCGCTGTGCGTCATTCACTTATGTTTGGGAGCTTACATACTGTTTTTTCCTCTTAGCCACACCCACACGAGATGGATCACTGAACGCTGCTTTATCCCTGACCTCACCTTCACACCTTTGCACCAGCGCATCTCCACCTCACATGCTAACAAACACATACACACACATATTCACAACTATAATTGCGCAGACATTGACTGGAGAGGTAGTCGAGTTGGGGGAGCTGTGGGAGACTGGCTTCCTGCAGGTTTCAGCCAAAAGCGCATTCAATTAGCGGCCCGAGAGGCATCACTCGGCTGACCCTGTTGAACTGCTGAACGTACGCCGGGCTGAGAGAGGATAATTAGGGTGTGAGGAGGAGTGAGAGACAGGTGCCCTGCTGGCCCTGCGCTAGAGACAGCAGAGGAGAGCCTTATTTCACAGTGCAGCTACCTAACCCTCCTTAGGCCTCACCTGTAGGGCAGACGTGGGAGGCAGCTTAAACATGAGCCCATGTGCTGTGTCAGCCTTGGAGCACCATAGAGGTCAGCGGAGAGAAAGCAGAGCAGAGAGAGAAACTGATGTTCAGTAAGAGGCAGGCAGGGATCTAAGGATAAACAGCTGTGGAAGCCTCTGCTTTGCACGCCGGTGAGGAATGCTTCAGAGAAAAGTCACTTACTCCCTGTTGTTTGTTCTCCTGCTCCTCTCCCCAGGTTTGGACCTTTGGAGACATGAGCCTGTCCTCTGGCTCCTCCGGTCGTTACTCTGTGCAGACAGTAACCAGCGACCACGGGGTCGTGTCGTCTCTGGTGCTGTCTGAGACTCTGGCACAGGATTTCCAGCTGCGCTACAACTGCACCGCTTGGAACCGCTTCGGCACCGGCACCGCCTTGGTCACGCTGAAGGAGCAAGGTACACACTGACAGGCGTAACAGTCCCTACCAGAGCCCTCTGCAGAAGTTATAGTGATGCTCTCAATCCTAGCTGTGAAGGGGGCCAGATTAGGTGAAAGCAGTGCTCCTGTCTTGTGCTTATCTTAATTATACTCTTCTAATCGATATGATTTAATCAGCAGATGGTTCCTTTAATGAATATGTTTGCCCCATAACATAGATATTGATTGGGGACAAAAGTCAATTAGAGGAAGTCACATGTGTTTGCGGTTGGACTCATATTCTCTATCACTGTCTCAGAGCCAAGTTCAGGCTGCAACCCACTGGAGTGATCTTAAAATGAGGCGTACTGCCACACTGATGCTAGTGGAAGCTTTTGTTGCAGCAGACACCAAAAAATACGGTCCTCACCAGTAATTTACATCAACGTAGCAGAGTGGGGTCTCCAGAGAAATGGGCAGCGGTATCTCCTGGAATCTCTAATTAGATTACTGTCTGTTGCTTCATTGCATGTCAGGCCTTGTTACCCTTCTTTCAGAGAGATTAGAGACAATAGCAAGGCTCTGGTTTGCTGGATTGCCCGCATGAGCATACGCGAGTCGCGAGCAGGTCAGAGCTTACTGCAGATGAATTTATATAGGCGCTGATGTTTCTGGGATTAGCAAGGCAAACAAATGGATCTCTTTCTCTCTTCAGCTCTGATCTGCACGTTCTTGACACTGACACTCTGCTATTTCTCATTTCATCCCTCCCTTTCTCTTGACAACTATCTACCCCCACCTCCTTCACCACACTTTTCTTCCATTTCTGCTCTTGTGACAGAAGCCCTGCCTATGCTGATAATTGTTGGTGGAGCAGTAGGTGGAGGCTGTGTCCTGCTCATCTGCGTCATCACTTTGGTCTCCCTCTGCTGCAGGCACACAGGCAAAGGTGAGCTCAATGGTTAGTATGGGCAAGCGGGTCAACAGCCAGTTTTTCAGATTTAACAGACCATTTTCATTTGTGAGCTCAATTCTTGTGCCGTTTCACCATGTTTAAGCAGAATTCTTCTGCCTCGTAACATCTAATAAAGCTCCTCTTATTTTTAATCCCCATAGGTAAAAGGTGCACTCGTCTTTCCAAAAGTGACATCAGAGTTCAGATTGTTCACAGTGATCACAACGCTACACGTGGCAATGATGATGAAGAGGATGTCAAAGAGCCTATGGTAAATCTCTTTGTTCACCCTCTGTGCATGCCAGTTGCTATGTTGAAGGTTAGGGAAAATTCACATTAACACTGTAATGTAATAGTCAGATTTGTTTTGTTCTTACTCAAGAGAGGTTTTTGTTCATCCTAGTAATTCTTCAGAAATGCTTGGTCTTCCCTCAGGCTCCAAACAGCAGCGAGTCTCCTGGGACATCGCGCACAGAACACAGCGACCTCCTGGAAGAGGAGGAGGACGAGAGATCGGACATGAAGGTAAAACTGAAAATCCTTGAAGAAACACTCTAAAAATAGCTAGAATGCATTATTTTCAACCATTATACATAATATTGAACTATGCAAAGTTCATGATTAATTGTCTCTCTCCATCTCATAGGATCCTACCAATGGCTACTACAATGTCCGTGGCCACGAAGACCGCCATATCCGAAGCAGTGGATTCTCTGAATATGTGCCCAACTCCCGGCCAGTCTACACTCCATCGCAGCTGCCCTCCCCCAGCCCCATGTACGGTCAGCACGGCACTCAGCCCCGGATCTATGACTTCTCCCAACGATACGCAACCACCACAGCGGGCAGAACCGCTTACGAACAGCAGCAAGCTGCCCAGCAGCAGCCCGCCCAGCCAGCCAGCATTTATCCCACTGATCCGGTCTACAGTGGCTCTGCTTACCTACCCGCTACCTACGGTCGCGCCTTCACCAGCTACGTTAAGCCTGCTTCCTATGAGAAGGTGGATGCGTATGACCAATCAGATCAGGCCAGCAAGGTGTCCAGCTCATCTCGCTTCTCTTATGCCTCCTCACAAGTGTCCTCCCAGCAGTCTGACTATGGCCGGCCCTCACAACGTATGCAGACGCATGTTTGATTGGACCCAAAAAAAAATGGAAAACAGAAGAATACAGGAGCAGTGAGTAGATAACCATTGTCACCTCCACATACATGTGTGGCTGGACTAACACGAACAGAGACTTTCTTTACTTGGACGGTCCTTCAAGGACATGTTTGGACAGCATTTGGAGGGAGTCATGTGATTTTGGTCATGGAATAACCAACCTTTATTTGTTGTGATGGTTTGAGGGGTCTACAAGAATGCTAACTGTGGAGCTCCTGAGCTGGAGCATTCAGCGGATTGTGATGTTCAAGTCAAAGTTATGATTACAGTGTGATACCTCACCAGGTTATCTCTACATGATGACCACCCAAACCTGTGGAGATATTCTGTCAGCGCAAGGGCCAACTAGAAAATAAATACATCTCCTGATTTTGGGTGGCCAAAATGACTGGGGTAGCTGTTTACCTGCCTTCCAGAGTTTACTTTGTGTCAACACTAAATGTCAAACATGAGCTCTAAAATACTTTGAAAGACAATATGACAAGCTAAGACATATTTGAGGAAAAAAAAAAAAACGCTAAGAACAACCTATTGTTGTCTGTCATTTGGTGTTTTGTTGGCATGCGAAAGGAATTCTAAGCACATTTGTGTCTCTATCATCAACAAAAGACTGCGCTATCCAGAGACAGACATGAACTTCTGCACAACAGGCTAGCTCTACTGACCAACAAGTGCTACAGGCACTGTACTGTATGAAGAGTCTAATCAGCGGTGGAATACTTCTGGCCTGAGCTGTATTCCTGGAGTTTCTTCTGATAATAACCCTAAAATGTTGGACTTAGCAGTGTTGCTTACTAGATAAAAGACGGAGGTATGAAGAGAATGTGTATTTCAGCCTTCATTGTAATGGGGGACTATATGTTAACTGTGTGTTATACCAAGATGGACAAGGCAAGGCCATCAAAACCCAAAGAAGGTGATAATTTTATGGGGGTAAAGTGGGGGATGAGGCTGAATACCACCTGCCTACCCTGGTACTGTTTTCTGATTGTAAAGTGAAGAGTAGGCTGTTACAGAACAATCAAAAGTGGTGGTTTGGAATGGTGGCAATCTTGAACTTGAAATAAACTTGAATGCAGCGTCAACTTCAGCAGGCTCAGGCGGGGAACGACAGTCCTAATGCGGACCATACGCTCAAGTTTTACAACTCAATCAAATTGTCTCAATATGTTTACAAGAAACAGTACTACCCTGAAACACTAAGTATCTGTACAAATGGCTGAGCCCATACTTTCTCTCTGTTGCATGCAAATGATGTGTCTAGTGAAAATCTTCAGCGTTTATATTCATGTCCATTTCATGTTTGAGACATTGGTTTCTTCACCTGGCCCAGTTGCATTCCAGTACCTGGATGTTTCAGTATGGACGCCTGTACTGCCATCTGTCTAAAAAGCTGTTACCAGGCAGCCTGACGAGAGAACAAATGCCACTTAAAGTGAGGAGGCAAACATCATCGCTTGTCTTTATTTTTATATTTTATATAAGCCTTAATGTACAGCGTGTATGCTGCTCTATTGTAAAGTATCTTTATATACATATGTATCTATCTTGGTTGATTTATTTGGGTCCACAGATTTTCTCGTCTAAGTTGTTCATCAATCACTGAATGCAGTTACTATGCTTCTTCTGGAACACGACTAATTGCCATTCGTTTGTTCATTCTTTTAATAATGTATTAAGAATTTTATTTGCTAAAAATGAGCTATCGTTGCTTGTACCTTTGTACACATATTTATATTTAAATAAAACCATTTCTGATAAAGAACTGGCTGGTGTGAATCCTGAGAGTTAATCAGCCTGGTGAGTAGCTTCACTGGGCATGGGGAGCAGCGACAAACAAAGCTTTCCATGTAGTAACAATGATGAATACATAAATTAGCAGCACTGTCTATGTTGATTTTCCTATTCCCCCAGTGGTGCGCTGCTTTTAATGAAGACAGATGAGATAGTAGAACCCCCGCTGTATGTGTATCCACCTCCCGAAGTCGACATGCCCGTCTCGTAGGGTAATAGGATAGAGCTGTGACAAAGCTAGGTATTATTTGCCAATATGAGTTCGTCTTGTCACCTCTGTTCCCCAGGTAGGCATGCTGCTCACGACAGGGAGGAGAAGTACATGCTCATTACAATTCTACTGTGAGAAGGGACAAGGTCTCACAAGACACGCATTTATTATGCATAACATCATACAAAACGAGACCTCATCAAAGACAAATAACACAGGTAATGCAATTAGGTACTGAGGAATCAGATAAAAGATGTTTATTATCATGACTCGTATAAAAACATATGAAAACACACACAAAGAAAGAAAAGTTCTGAAGTATTTCCATGATCCAAATCATGTCAGTGAAAATGAAAATATCTTCTGTCTTAAAGTTGTGGCCTCTCCCGACTGTCTGAGAAATACACATTTACACTTGCACAGTTCCACTGTAAACCTCTAAAAGACTAATTAAAAAAAGGTCGGCTGAGCAATGTCCTCAAAGTTTTCTTCGGAATTTTTTCCCCTTCATTAAATAATACTTAAGCAAATCATTGGTTTGCTTATCCAGGAGAAAATATTTCCAGGATAATTCCAAGATGAAAGAGAAATAAAAGTTAAAGAAACCGTTCGTTAAATCTTAGATTTAAAAGTTGACTGAGTTGGATGTGACCACAGAGAGGAAACTCTCACAGGGATAAGAACTCATTGCATTGCTCTGGCAGCAACTGAAAACCCCATTGGTTTGCTTTGGCTCTCAGGTGTGTGTGTGTGTGTGTGTGTGTGTGTGTGTGTGTGTGTGTGTGTGTGTGTGTGTGTGTGTGTGTGTGTGTGTGTGTGTGTGTGTGTGTGTGTGTGTGTGTGTGTGTGTGTGTGTGTGTGTGTGTCTCTGAAGACCCCAATCCCCCTGAGTTTAAGACCCGTGCAAAAGCCAGCTGGATCTAATCCTCATGCTCTGCTCCCAATATCACACTTTGGCAAATCATTCACAGACCAGGCAGGGCCAATAAGCATCTGTAAATATGTAACAGAAATACTGATCTAGGACCCCGTGTTCAGATCTACAACAACTTACAATGGCTTAAGCATCACTCCAGTCTCACATCAACATTCTTCAGGGACCATGATGGTGTTTTCGCCTGTTTCAGCCCACAGTCTACAAATCCGGTATACTTAACATTACTGCTGGCCATTTTCCAAAGCAAACCGTGGGCTTTTAGATTGATTAATGCATTTTCTACCTCGCAGGCAGCTTCTGGTTTTCATTCATTTCAGCATGATATGAAAATGCCCCTGCATAGATTTGAGCAGTCTTTTTTTTTCTCATTCTTTTGTTTTTTCCCTTCTGTTATCATCACACGGTAAAGCAGATGTCTCTACAAGTTGATGTTTACACTTTACCGATAAGAACTGAGACTAATGGCTGCCTGGCAGGAAGGTAGATAAAAAATTCTTTAATCAATTCAAAAAACCTACGCTATGCTTTGGAAAATGGCAGTAATGTGTGAATGTTTTGTAGAAAATACACTAAAAACAGCATTAAGGTACTTTCAGAGACTTGATAAACAAAAACCAAGCTTTATAGTTATTGACAGCATGGCAAAGACCACGGGCAAAGTGCAACATTCACTGCAGCCCCAGAGGATAAGGACATCTCACCTGTTTAGAAGTATACAATAATAATGCTTAAAACTTACTTTTTATAGTATAAAACATTGTATTCAGACATACATTCAGAAAAATGTTCTAAAACGTTTATACTCTGCATCCATCTTAAAAAGTTACGTTGGCCAAATATTGGGAAAGTAATTCCCAGTAATGTCTACTCATCGCAGAACATACATATTTCATTATTTGTACTCATTCAAGAGTGAAATATTATATTGAAATACATGGATGATTTATGCAGGTAAAAGACACTGTGCTGATTAACGCCTTTAGAAACTATACAAACAATGATTTGGGTGTGGTTTGTATGTGTGTGAGTGAGCACGAGGAGTGAGGAAAAAGGGGGTTGGCAACCAAATAAAGTGCTTTAGTCATTCATGTGAGTAGCTGGGTCCATGCAGCAGCATCTTCAGTCTGCTGCTAAATGAATACA
The DNA here is from genome assembly GCF_039877785.1 of Chaetodon trifascialis. Taxonomy (NCBI): domain Eukaryota; kingdom Metazoa; phylum Chordata; class Actinopteri; order Chaetodontiformes; family Chaetodontidae; genus Chaetodon; species Chaetodon trifascialis. Next base: position 19,818,030 of record NC_092062.1, read on the forward strand.
TTTTGGAGAGCCTTGTCCCGAATCGGACTCAAATGTTCCGTCTCCATTATTTTTAGCACGTTGACGTTGCACCCCGCTCTGCAACCCTCCCTGTTCACCACAGTATCATCAAATCCCTGTCTCCTTTCTGATCCAGTCTCTCAGCTTTATGACGCGCGTGTAGACACCGGGCTTGTTACGACGAGCACAGCCTTCACCCCAACTCACGATGCCGGCCTGGAACCACTTCCCACTCTCCTCGAAACACGCCAGGGGGCCTCCGGAATCACCCTGGTGAGGACAGTCGAGGGAGAATGGTTATTAAACTGGGTTTGGATGCGAGATACAGGATAATTATATTGGTGTGAAAATCTATCTATATCAGACCTTTGGCTGGAGAACATGTCACACGGTCTTACCTGGCATGCGTCAACTCCTCCAGCCAAGAATCCACTGCAGAGCATCCTGGAGGTGACTTGGCCCTCAGTGACTATGTTACACACCGTGTCGTTGATGATTTTCACCGATGCCTTCTGCAGCAGCTGTGCCGCTCGACCTGCAAGAGCAGGACAAAGGGGTCAGAGCTCTGTCACGTGACCTCTGTGTTCGTCACTAACATCAAAGGTGTTAATGGGCTGGATTAGTGTTAGCTAATGAAGGTTTAAGAGGCTTCCCAAGAGAGCCGACGTCTGTCTTGATATATGGATATGGAAGAAGGCTTAATGGAATAGAGCAGATTAGAAAAAGATGAGAGAAAAGGGAGGGAGGGTTGAGCGGAAGAGAAGTATGTCATGATGGGAGAGATAAAGAAATGGGAGGGACATTAAAGGAAAGGAAGAAGGCAGGATGAAATGAGAAAGATGAAGGGAAGAAGAAGGAAGCAGGCAGGGAAAGCAGATGAAGGACAGAGATGAATAGCTAATTGTGAGAAGGATGGGGGAGGAGCGGGATGTCTTAATTTTGATGTGAGCCGAATATGCAAAAAGGAAAAACACAATTGTAGAGTGGGTCACCCATGATTGAGGAATAGCAGCATAAATATTCAAAATGAGCATAATAATCAGTTACAGTGAAAAACAAAAAAATGACTACAGCTCTAAACAGAATCAGCAATTCCTGCATAATACCTCCTTCTCGGAGCGCGCCCCAGCCTGTGACCCAGCAGGACATGCCTGCAGGGAAGACGTGGGAGGACGAGGGTAGGCAGATGGGTTGGATGGTGTTGGTGAACTCTAGCGGCTCGCTGAGCTCCAGCAGTGCAATGTCATAGTCAAAGGTCATCTGGTTGTAATCCGGGTGGGAGATGATCCTCTTCAATGGGCGGCGCTGTACGCCACCCTGCTTGTACTGATCCTGCATGCCACTGTAGGTTTGCCAGTTGGATGGAACATGGTTCCTATGGTAGCATGTGGAGCATCATGGGGCAAAGGTTAGGTTTCTGTACACACATGAGCCAGGTCGGGTGGGTACAATATCATAAACATGGGCAATCTAACACAATCCAACAAAAAAGCCTTGCTACATATGCCACTGAAAGTTTACAGCTTTTGTCAGCTCAACAAAAATACAATTCAATATAATATCACCACACAACACATCCTCTCTAACAGCCCCTATAAAAACCCAACATAAGCTTCAAAGGTGGTATGTGACACATTACTGCATTGATTGCATTCAATTTTCACGATACTGTCGCCATCCCTGTACAAAAACGTGCAAATTCAGATACTACTCACGATGATGTGTGACTGTAAAGAAAGCCTTTGCAGTGGCTTGTATGAATAATCTGGAAAGTGCTTACAAGTTAAATAACAGCACTCTGTATAGCAAATATCAACACCAACAGTGCATCTGAAAAAAATGAACACATTCCCTGCTCAACAACCGTTGAGGCGGCACAGGTCTAACAACATGGTTAGTGCTCCACCTACAGGCCACTCTGATGACTACAGCTCCATGCTTTCATGGATGAGATGTAAAATCCCCCCCCCCCCAAGGTTTTTCTGAATTAACTGCATCATCAGGGGCTAATTTTCAGACTTTGCAATTTGTTTATAAATGGCCCTCTGTTGTGCACAGTTTTACTTTTTCCAGCAGAATGCATGTGAGAATATTGCATAATGAGATCTAATAAAACGGTAAATTATGTGACGAATAATAAACTATAAGGGAAAAAAATAACACTGTACACACCAAAATATATAAGAGGGGATGCGTTTCGTTTCATATACAGTACAGTCCTGCTCTGTACATGTGGATGAGTGCTATAGATGTTTAAGCAGTGACTCACGCTGGGTTGCTGGTGACAAAGCAGTGGGAAGCCGAAAGGAGCCACCTCTCAGATATGATCGACGCACCACAAACATGGCCATTGGTCAGGAAGTGAAGGCTGACCTGCCAGGGCCACTCCCCCAGCTCAGCGTTCTGCCCTCCTACGATGCGGTTCAGCTTATAGGGCCTGGTGCCACAATCTGACATTTAACAGAGAAAATAATGAGAGGAGGGCAACCAGATGGTTGAGTGCAAAATACTAAGAGAGACTGGCATTAATGATCATACAGAAGAAAATCTGAAAATTAGATTAAGTTGACTTGAAGCCATCATGATGCCGGCCTTGGCTGCGTAGACTACTTTGAGTCTGTGGAATCCTAATGAGGCACACTGGCATATTAGGTGATCAAAAAAAAAAGAAAAAGAAAAAGAAAAAACAGACACACCCCGAGGCTTAAATGAAGGAAAAAACAAAAAACTTCAGAGATGACAAGAGCTGCTTTCAAAGAAGAATTAAATAAATAAAGCAGTCAAGGCCTGGGGCTCTTTTCTAACAGACAGCCCAGCGCGCAGCTCAACCAGCTCTTCTATAATCTATTTGAATGACACTGAAGAGATTAGATCCACTTTCAGCTGTTTTAAAAAATGTAAAAGCTGAATTTTGTTAGGGGGGAAGAAAACATTTCTTACCACAGCCGGCCTCGTCTGAGTTATCAGAGCAGTCGTCGATGCGGTCGCATTCGGCATTCACCTTGTTGACACACTCGTTGTTCTTACACTTGAAGCTGAAGTCAGAGCAGATACCTGGAGCTACAGTGGGGTGGAGACAGGTCCCAAAATCAAAACACATAGTGTATTTCAATCAAAGCCTTAGAGCATTGCTAAGTTCAACCAGTAAAATACTATGCAATCAGCGAGGCTTCAAAGTGAGGACTTGAATGCACAATGCATAGTGATTGAGGAGCAGACTGCATTGATTGGGGGTATTGATTGGGGTTGAGGTCTAATATCCCTCTTTATTCACAGAAGTGAAAATCAAAAGGAAATGCAAGTGTGCCCTCTGTGTGAGTGAAAGGGAAATTGATAAAGAGTGAAGTGAAGAGTGGGAGGGAATGAGAGAAAGAGTTGAAAGAATGCAGACAGTGAAAAACACTTTTCATTAAGAATGAAGTTTTCAGTGCAGCATCTTTGTAAAACCTGAAACATCACTGTGCTGTGGATGAAGGTTAATTGCTTAATGGGTTGTGTAACATGCTTATAAATCACTCTGGTGAGGAATTGTTTTTCCTTTTTCTTTTTTTTAATGCATGACCGACTGGGAGGAGAGAAAGCGCTGCCACTTACAGGTTTTACAAGAGGCCTCGTCGCTTCCATCTTCACAGTCCTTCTTGCCGTCACACACAACATCCTGAGGCATACAATCCCCATCACTGCAGCGCCACTCATTCTCCTCACAACCTGCAGGCAATGAAACACAGTGATGAGGAAGTTACAACAGAATAAGGATGAAAACTTGAATAAGGAGAAGACAAGCCAATAAGTTTCAGAAGGACATTAGCGGCGCAGCCGCGGTGGACAGTAGCATCTGTCTCCACTCCTCTTGCGCGTGTTACACATGATTAAGCGGCTGCTGAGCAAATTAGACTAGGCTTCAAACAAACTCCATTACTGCTAAAATAATGACTGCATGCAGCCCAGGAGTCAGTGACCAGAGCATTAGCAGTGATGTGCCTTTAATGTTAGCACAATTAGCGTAGCGTTAGATAGGGTTTGTGCCCCCTAAAGAGCGGTTTTAAGATGGCAACACTCACTGCATTGTTTCTCATCGCTCCAGTCTCCGCAGTCATTGACGCGATCACACACCCAGAGTTTTGGTTTGCACAGGCCATTGGCACAAGAAAACTGGTCCTTCTCGCACTCTGGGGGAATAGAAAAGCCACGTGTTAAACAATGCAACTGAGGAAGGTGTACATGTGAGCGGTCTGAAAAGGGAATGTTCACCAACACAAATCGCTGGATATATTGTATAAGTATGCCATCAGCAGGTTAAAAGATAAGCGAAAGGCAATGGCTGGAGCCTTAAAGAAAGTATTGATGAGAAGATTGATATCACTCTTGCATCTGCAGGATAGATATGAGGCTAAAACAAACAGCCACTTAGCTTAGACACAGCAAGCCTGGCTGTGTCCGAACAAAATCTGCCTTCCAGCACTTCTAAAGCTCACTAATTAACGTGTTGCATATGTTGTGGTTAATAGGGTTTTTATGTGCGAGACTATTTCTTGGATGTCCGCAGTAAGTAACTTTCTAGAGCCTGGCAACCTCACAATGAAGATAAGACTCCAGGAAATCAGTGCTCCAGGCCAACAAATAGTCTCGTACATTACCGCCCATAAAAGCACCACTCTTCGGTTTTACTCTGAGAGCTAGGCTAGCCATTTTCCCATTTCCAGCGCTCAAGCTAAACTTACTGGCTTGTGACTGTAGCCTTATATTTAACAGGCAGTTATGAGAGTGGTATCGATCTTCACATCCACCTCTTGGCAAGAAGGCAAGTAAGAGTATTTGCCAGAGAGTCAAACAATTCTTTAAAAGGAGCAGAGAGGAGGATATTGGACATAGGATAAGAAACGAGGAGTGGAGGAAAGACAGAAAAAGTGAGATTGGGTCAAGGGGGAACTTACGGCACTTCATCTCGTCGCTCATATCGCCACAGTCGTTCCAGCCATCACACTTCAGATCATTCCCGATGCAGATGCCAGAGGCACAGGCGAACATGTTGGGGCAAGCTGTTTAAAAAACAGAGAAGTCAGGGAGGGAGCAGTGGAAAAAAAGGAGAGATAGACGATGATGACAAATTGAGTGAGAGGGAGTGACAGTGTATGTTTGCAACATCCATCATGTTGCCAATGCTTGTCCCTGTTGATCAGAGCAATTATAAATCCATTTCGGTCAAACTGGGAGACAGCATAAAGAGCGGAGAGTATTGAAAGTGGAGTGCTCCTGACTGACAGTGGCAAATAAAATGGACCCAATAAACAAGCTCTCTGGTGATTAGTCTAGCTTTTGAGTTTCACTGCCGCAGTTTCTAAGCCTCCATCACTAAACAGCTCTATTTGACTGTCAGTCAGCTACTGTCTCGTAGTCTCTCAGACTACACAGTTGCTCCCCATGTCTCGCTCTGTAATGGCAGGCTATGAGTGTCACTGTCACATCGTAACGTTTCACCCATCTCGCCAAATGTCATGTAAATGTGGGGCGCGAGACGAGACTTTTAACTCACGGTTTGAAGGGTCGTAGGCGCTGTACTCTGCTCTGAAGCCTTTGTCAGTGTAGGACTCATCTGAATGGAAGATCACATCTAGCGTGTTGGTGCTGCTGGTTAGAGCCAAGGAGGACATTTCCCCGCAATACCTGCGACACAGGACCAATGATTAAAGGAAAATTCAGGTTTAGCAGCACTAACAGCAGTTTTTTTTTTGTTGTTGTTCTAGTGGCTATGATGACAGTGTGCTCATGAAAGTAATTGCTGAGAAATGAGTAAAGGGCAACACTGCTACTACAATGGGGCAAGAAACACAAGTAGTCAGACAAGTTTGAAACTTTTAGTTGGGGTGACTGCACAGGAAAACTGTGCAAATATGGCAAGTATAGTGGGACAAAGTTTAACTAGGTCTGCAAATGGTGATGGATGTTTGTAACACACGGTTCAATGTATCATTAGGGTGACAGTCAAAGGAGGTCAAGTCTTACTTTGTACCCATAACCTCCACATAGTCTTTGTGACACACACGGATGTCCACCCCAGGCTCTTTCATGCGGAACATGGTAAACCGGATCCGTACCTTCTTCCCAGCAGGGACCTACAGCACAGAGGAAGAGGTGATTGGTTCATAACAGCCATATTTACATGCAGGTCACTCGTCCACCTACACATGAAGACTTGTATCTGTATTCCATGTAAATGCAAGCAGACAAGCTGCAACACACTCAAATCGGCCGTGGGTGCACACACATACACACCAGCAAACAAAACCAACACACAAAACACTGCAGCTCAGCTAGAGCTGCGGCAGCAACAGCCGTCTGACAGATGAAGATAGAAGAGGTACTGAACAGCTTGGCTTCTATAGTGCTGCCTCAGCAGTCCTCTCATGGCAGCCTGAGGATGGAGGAGGAGGAGGAGGTGGGTAGAGGGGTTTCAGGTGGGGGAGGGGGCTAGTGAGAGGAGCAGTGCTGCAAACCTTGATGGTCCACTTGCAGTCCACGGCAGGAGGATAGAAGCTGGGGTGGAGTGGGGAGGTGAGGACGCCTTTGTCTTGAGAGAGGACGCCACCGCAGGTTTTCGCTGAGAAGAACACGTCAGTAAATAAACAACTGAAATGTCGTAGTTATGATACAGAATGCAGCTGGAAAATGGATGATGTTAAGTGCCATGAATGTCCTATTCACCTTCAGACTTGGGCACGGCCCTATAATTGGCCCTGAAGCCAGGCCTCTGGACAGCACTGTCAGTAATCAAGTTAATCAGCATGATGTTGCCGGATGATACCACCTGTAGAGGGTTGGAGGGGGGCCTCTGGCCACACTTCCTGTGAGAGAAGGATGAGCGATCAAGCAAGATAACACACAAATCTGGTATAACCATAGAGTCAGAAAAAAGGTGTTAACAAAAAATTGCAGTAAACACGACCATAAAGCACCACATGAACGTCCGATGCATTTACTGAATGAGAGGTTTGCTTTCCCTTAGGATGTGCAACACTTGGGGAACTCAAATAAAGCTGTAATGCTTTTCAGTCAGAAGCACTAAAACATCAATTCAGCAAACAAGTTTAAAATGCTTCAAGAAAAAAATAATTTGAAAAGAAATCAATAGATAAGTAGAGAGAGGTAGACAAAGAGATAAATAAGGAGAGATGTGCCAGCACTGGATAGAAATTGCTTAGGCGGAGTTTCAAAGTCAAACATTAGGTACATTAGCAAAAAGTTTCAGCACTGCTGGCGGCAGAGCAATGGAAGTGTGAATGACGCTGCAAGAGCAGCAATACATCTACCTCCAGTAGAATAATGTCATTATAGAGTATTATATTATGGCTCTCATAAACCCCATGTCACCTTGGATAAAGCTGATCGCTCAATAGCTTTATAAAAATTTTATGCATCGCTTGGTAACGCATATTTGTTTGGCAATGGTTTCTGAGTTTGAAATTGCCTGCAGCTACAACTGATGTTGCATTCAGGAGCCTGTAGTTTCAGAATCATAGCCCTCCCCCATAGACACAGTGCAATTACACACAGTGGTGTAGCAGGATTCAGGTTGGCACCCATCACAGATTTGAAAGGAGAGGTCTTTTTGAGCCAACTCAATCTCACTGAGGTCTCAAAAGTTAACAATAAAATGGGACATGTGGCGCTAAAGGCTTCAGGCCCCCCCTCCCCGCAAAAAAAAAAGTTGTAATCACAAATCCAGTGAAAGGAATGAAGTGGAACATGTTTTCCACCCACATCAAAACAGCTTTTACTCCTAAATCCCCCTGCAACATTTCACTCAAATACAAAGTGATTCCTGGTGGTTGTCCTCTGGGAATCATGTAGAACTGCATTTCCCCTCTCTCTGAACATCAAGGCTAAATAAATGAGACAAATGTTGGTTGAGCCCTACCAAACAAGGTTTAAGGCAAAATGAGAAGGTGATTTCTGTCACAATTTGATGTACTGCAGGAGCAATGAGACAATTTACTGGATTTTGTTTAAATAAAATTCCTCTCTGTAGCATGCATTACTGCAAGAAATACTGCAAGTAAATAGTATGATGATCAACATGGTCCATGCATAAAGATTTAAGTAAACGAGCTCCAGTGTGACCCGGCCATTTTCCCAGACCCTCTGAACATTCACAGCCTTTTGACTTACTCTGTAATGGCCTGAGAATCATCTGGACTCAAGGAGTCATAGATGGAGACAAAGTCATCAGAGCAGTCATCCTCGATGTGGAAAAAGGGGAAGCTGACAGATATGACATTGTCCTCTGAAGCTCGGATTTGCCACTGACACCGAGACTTGGGCGGGTAACCTGTGGGGTATCCGGGCGATAATAATTCCTGATCCGTTCCACTTGCCTCCAGACGGAAGAAACACTGGTCTGGGAACAACAACATTTTTCACATCGTACTGTGAGTATGGACATGGGTAACTTGGCAACAGTAGTTTACAGCTTGTAAATTAAAATCTGCTCATCATAATGTTGTTCTGTATCTTACTCTGCTAGTGTTTACCGCTGCAGCTGTTTTTTACAAGATACTGACAGTCAAGATTCTACCTTTTCTTGTTTTCTTTGGAAACTATTTTTAATCGTGCAGAGCAGCGACTTTGTATGACAAATCACTCATTTGATCACCATGTAATCACAAGCTCTTCCATCCTTTATGCCACAGATGTATGCAGAGACAGATTAATGTAAGGACAGTCCAGCTACTATGGTAATGTAATGTAATGTGATGTAATGTAATGTAATGTAGTCTAATCATCCAAAAGCTATCAATTACCGGAGAGTGTCAAAGAAAAGTGTCGGCCCTAGTGACTGACGTGCTCTGGCCTGATACAGGGTTCTCAATCTCTGACTAGAGCAGCACATGTACAGTACCGGCCAGGCCAGCCATTTGTTACAGACTGGCAGGAGGGTGAGCATCTAGCCAGCTGGAAAATTACAACTGCGAGTGATTGAAATGGGACACGCTGTACTCACTTGCTGTGGGGCTCCTGGCCATGCGAGGATCTGTGACTGGAGACAGAGAGCGGGGTTGCAGAGAAACAGGAGGAAAGGTAAGAATAGGTCACTAACATTGGGAGGCTGATAGAATTTGATGCATGAGCCTAAAATATTTGGGTTGCACATTTTCTGTTCCATTTCCCTGCGGTTAAGGGAACTGGTGATGGTGTGTAGCTCTTTCTGCTCCATCTCACCTTGCCCTACAGCAGCAACCCATACATCTCTGTCTAACTATCTGGGACAGCAACATCAAATCAGACCCACAGAAATCATTTTAAAGAGGACCAAAACCACTGAGTCACAGGGCCAGCGCTTGGCTGGTGGCCAGGATGTGGACAAATGCAATGTGAATGCTGAGAAGACAGAAGGAAGAAAAATGGCTGTCTCAAGCCAGGCCAGGGCCCAGCTAATATCATTAGAGGATCCAAACAGCATAAAATGTGCAATCTCAGATGCAGCACAAGCAGAGAGGTCTGGCTTATCTGTTATCATCTTATCAGCACAACTCAGAGCGAGCTCCTATAATACAAATAGAAAGCATACAGAATACCAATGCTGATAGGAGATGACAATGACCTTATTCAGATGTGTATTGACAGTGTTTTATCTTTGCTGATTGTTAAATGTCATAATCTGGAGCCAGCTGTAGCAAACACACAGTTATTCCCATCTTTCTGCCCCTTGGTGCGACCCCCCCCATCTGGCCCCAGCGGTACCTACATGAGGCAGTGATTTCACTGATGTCGATACGTCTGTGGTTCGCCGTACGCTGCTGCGACTTAATGCCCTTCTCCAGTGTCTCCAGCACCCGCTCCTCTGAGAACTCGGGCACAATCTCGAGGTCTTCGACTGGAACATCAAACTGGGACCAATAGTAGGCTATCACACCCTCACTGGTGCGAGCAGAAATGAGAGCGAGAGTCAGATGAGGAATTCAGTATCAACTTCAATATTCAAACAAAGCAAAGTGGAAACTGGCTGATTTGGATTACTTAAATCAGGATCAGAATTCCTGTATTGATCCCCGAGGGTCGCCTGTTTTTGTTGCAGGTGATTTTAAATTACAAAAGCTAGATTTAACAGCAGTGGCGTGCTTTGTCCGAGTCCACCTTCTTGCAGGCTGTCAACCACTGCAATTTACTGCTACTGTTAGTGCAGAACTTTACAGTTCACTGCAGCGCAATGCCACACACACATAACAGGGTGTGGTCACAAGTCAACAGACTTTTAACTTTTTGGGTAATTCATTAAGAGATGCAACAGACTTGAGACTTTGAAGCCACAGAGGCCAGGTCAGTTCCTTCATGCAATATTTAGTTTCTTTGTTAAACAATCTGTTCAGCAGTATAAAAAAATTAGTGGTGCTCAAGATCTCAGCGGTACCTGAAAGCGGTGACCACAGATTTGGTGTAGTATTGTGCGAGGAATGGATCTGTCTTGTAGTTTTCCCCCAGCTGTGCAGAGAAAAAAAAAATTACTGAAACGAACATGAACAAGAGTTCTGCTTGTCTGCCTAAAGACAAAGTACAAATTAGTGTGTTAACATAAAAACTGTCTCTCTATTACAATGGGATTCTCAATTAACTGTCTTGCCTTCAGCTGCACCGAGCTACGAACTGTATCACACAAGGCTGCACTTGTATTTGCGGTCTTAAATGCAGGTCACTTTCATATTTTATGCATGCACAGTGTTATCTAACTTCAGAGCAAGTGCTTGTTGTGAAATGGTAACACCAACAAAGGAACAGACCCAGCTGCAGAGGATGTATGGTTAATGATAAAAGCAGAAAATGACATGGTGGGAGAGGAAAATGACTGCTTACAGGACAAAGTGGTCAATTATCATAAAATAAAATATCAAGACCGGTTATAAAAATGGCCATTTGTAAAGTTTAAGTCAGCAACATCAAATATGAACCCATTGCCATTTTACTAAGCCCATCTCAGGGACAGGGAGGAGATAAAATAAAGTTAGGCGATTTTAAACGACTCCAAAGGCAGGTGGGGCTTGAGTGGAGTAAAACTGGTTAAACATGATGCCTCTATCTCCATCTAGCCCAGCATTGTTGACTTTACTCCACAAGTTGTACCTGATGTGTAAACACAAACCTAGTTCTGACCCTACTCTGTAAAAGAGGTCCCTTTTCCTGTATGCAAGTGCAAGCCTAGTACATCATGAAGCTCACAACCCCAATCCTCTAGTCAAGTATTATTCCAGTAAACCACTTCCACTCCAAACCTTACCTCACACCCTCACTTCTGTAGTCTTTCACTGAGAAAGTGTGCACTTGATGGCATTTGAGCAAGGCTTTTTTTTTCTTTCTTTTTTTTGCTTACAACACACTGCTAAGTGGTTCTACAAACATCTCCAATAATAGGAGATGCTGTTGAGGGAATTACTAAGGGAATATACAGTGTTTTAGTCCACCCACGCAAATGTGCCTTTAGCAGTTTCTGTGCATTTATAAAAAAGCATCTCCACGCTGCCAAACAATATACATAACTAATCCTTAGTGAGAGAAGAGAACCGAGTGTAATACTCTGCCCAGAATAGTTCACAGTAAACAATGTAGATAGAAAAGGAACAAAAACAGGAGTCATCTTCTTTGGGTGTCACACTCACAGTTGCCTCCAGGTTGGCTGCCAAATCCTTGAATTCCTTGCTCTCAGTATTCTCCAGCTTCTGGTTATACTTTTCGCCAACCAACTTCATATGTCCACTGAAGACCTGCGTTGATGGACTGAGCTGCTTACTGATGGTGGCCTTTGAATCAGCATCTTTAACTTGGAGGAGAGAGACGGATCAGAGCTAAGTGTTTGATCAACAAAATGCTATAAGATAGCTGCCTTTGATGAAAGAGGAGACTTGGGGTTTTAAACAGGCCTTGAAGCACTATTTTAAAGTTGTACGGCGTGATCTCATCCCGAGAAGACAGTTTGGCTCTCAGAGCAATTAAAACAGCCAGTTGAATCAAGAGGCTGTTTATCAAGACTTCAGAGGCCTTTTTATCAGATGTATGTGTAAATGACAAGGAAGCTGTGCCATGGACTCTGTGACATTTTTCTCCTTTGCATTATTAAAGGAGAAAGTCAGAGCTGTCAAATAGGCTAACACTAATGGGAAATTACAAAGTCCAAACAAGCCACTCTTACACTCTAATATCAAAGAGTTGTGCCTTAACAGAAAGTGGAAATGATCCACTTTACAGCTTCTGATGTTATGCCTCTCTTGGCAGTAACGGACTGGAATGTAAATACTCACACGTTCTCATTTAATTCTATCAAGAATAACCTTGATTTATGTGCAAAAATGTCTGGAGAATGGTCCAACATCTCATGATTTTCTTCATCTTTCATTTACCCAAACATATGAAAGCACAGCACCAGACTTCAAGTCACTACCCAGGGTGATAAAGTGGAGGGAAGTTTTCAACTATACTTACAGACAAACAGCCAAATGAGGAATGCTGCAACAGCCGCAACGAGGAGAAGCATCACAAGAACACCAATCAGGACGCTGATCTTCCGCTTTGATGACGCCTTCTCCTTGTTGCTTAAGAAGTCAATCCGCTCATGATGGCCATTACGGCCCTGGTGCAGAAAAAGAGCAAGCATGCAGCATGTTATGCCACGTACTGGATTTAGATAACATTGAGTTTGATTACACTGTGAACAATGGGCAGAGGGATGTTCCGGCAGAGTGAACTGCATTAAGATTTACATCACTTATAGTAGAAAAATCCTTAAAATAGATCCCCAAATTATCCTACAAGGATTGGGTCATCAACAACACTGTTTGACCGGACAAATAACATTTTCTCCTCAGTCCATGCAGAATGAGGAGAGCAATGCAGGGCAGTTTGTCGGTAACCTCTAAAAGATTTGTTTGGTTAGATGCAACCATTAAAGAAGACTGCTTTAAATGGCTGGATAATGTGTCAGCCACATGCCGCTGTCTACTTAGACTACCAGACGAGGGCCTCACTGAGCATTTAAACTGAATTTTGGAATGACGACATGGATGGGATTTTCTAAAACAGCACAACAGTGTTAACGCATTAATCCAATAAAATAAAAGATGAATGCACCATTGTATCATGCCGAGAATCTGATCAATGTCTGGGCTTGTTAAAATTTCCGTAGGGAAACATTTTTGACCTCTTGCCACTACAGGCTAACAAACAAACTCGGGATAATTGAGGAAGACGTGCTGTGGAAGGTCGCACTCCAAGAACAGGTGATTTCTTGTAAAGTGGTGTAAAACAACCAAGAGTATTTTTACTTCTCAGCATCTAAGTGATAAACTGCTAAGCTATGACACTATAATGAAAAAAAATAAAATGATGTAAAAACGCCTTAAACTGCTTTCCAAGAGTGACAAGTTCAAACAGGCGACATGCATGCTGTGTGTTTGCAAAACTGGCAAAACCTGTTCAGGAAATGTGACACAGCTCTCACACTCATACCTTCACGTATGTGTGTACACACACACACACACACACACACACACACACACACACACACACACACACACACACACACACACACACACACACACACACACACACACACACACACACACACATATTCAGAAATTGCATAATAAGTGAGGGATACCTTGTAGAGATTATGGGCACTGTGCTTCAGGCTGTGTGTGTCTGTCGATACTGTGTGTGTATCTGTTGTTGAGTTCTCTCAAGTGGGCGGACTGAGAGAAAGGTTTCAGGCCGGTTAGTAATCAACACACAATGAATTCAGTGCCTGTAGCCCATGAGTGAAGAAGCCATTAGGGATGGAGAATCACTTTGGTATTAAATCAATTTGTCAGATGTGCTGCCCCTTAAGATGGGGGCTCAATTACATGAGTCGAGATGATAACTCATGGCAATTAAGGCCTATTCTTACCCAGCTCGGGCTTCCACACATGCTTTCTAATTGGAATCTCTAACAGCAATCATGGCCCAGAATGAGGGGAATCATTAGAGATGGGGTCAGCAAGTGCTCCAGGGTCTCAGTCACCCTGATCACAGCCTAATAAAACCATTACATGCTCTTCATCATATCCCATTCTTCACTCCTAGAAAGAAATACTATCCCATTTTTAACTGCGTGTAGCATTTTTTTTGAATACCAGCCCAGAGTTCTGGGCCATTATGAAACAGGAAGCGGTGGGGTCTGTCAACACTGAAAGAGCCACTGATGACTAAAGAAAACAAATGTTTGACAAGAAAGCTGCAAGTTAGGCTTCAAGTTGTGTACTCAAAATTTCTGTTAAACATTAAGAGTGAGGGGTGATTCGGGAGTCAGGTGCTACAGAGTACTTCTAAGTCATCTAACCAGTTTGACAAGTGGGAAACAAGTTACCATTGTTGTCAGGTGTGGTTTTAGAAAAAAACCCTCAAGCGAAGTTGCTACTATGTAATCTGAACACTGGTCCTCATTAACAACAACAATTTATATATATATCAACCCAGATCTGTTGTCAGCAAGCACAGATGGAATGTATTGTAATGTACTTAGCTATACCTCTGAGGCACTGGCACTTAATGCGATTATTTCTGTTTACAGGACTGCATACATTTAGATTTTTCACATAATTCTGTGCATTTGATAGCTGCCTTCATCAGCACATCCACAGCATAGAATAAAATACAAACAGCATAGTCAGAACTAGCATCACCTGGACCATTTTTCAACATTTCTTAACTTTTTCCGAAGGCCGGTTGGGTTCTATGAGCTTCAGTTACTTTCATGTCTCAGCCAGTCAGTCTGTTGGATTCTGACCTCACAGCGCCAACACCACTTGAACCCACAGTTAGTCTCATCTGTGGGTGAACAGCCTATACAGTATGCGATATGCAACCTCTTTGCCTTGCCTGATATTCTGTCTCTGTTAAGTTGACTATACCTATTTTGTATGTGCCTAAGAAAACATGGATGCATGTCACTGACTCTGTAAAATCGTTCAAGCCAAAGGTGCAGTAACAGCTGAAGCCCGAACATTCATATATGTTCATGGAAGACCAACTTCTGTACCATCTTGTTTTCCACTGAACTTAGTACCGCAATTCATTTGTGAATCCGCAGTGTGTCTCTTGGTGCAGCACTTGCTGAACATTTCCCGAGGTTAATGAGTAGCCACATGACGCAGTATCACAGTTTTACAGTGGCATACAACCTATCAGAGCTCAGTCAGACACATGATGGAAAGTTTAAAAGATATGATCAAAACTGATAAAGCAGAACCAGAGAAATCATTTGTTTTGTTCCAGGCATTCTTCTTCCTTGTCAAAAGCTGGCACTGACATCACCCACAACGCAACTGCTGACAGTTCGGTCGGTGTGTTAGCGGCTAATGTAGCTTCAAGTCCCCAGCCTCAAGCAGAGATGAGGAGCGGGCTACAGAGGTCTGGTAACCGCACTTCCTTCTAACTCCGCACCCCCAGAGTTTATTCATTTCAAACTTGCAGTCTTCAGCCCCAACCGACATTGCCTCAAGCGACATCACTTGAGGCAATTCATCAGATTTTTGTGCAGCTCCCTCTGGAGCCACAAAGGGCTTTACACAACTTTTTTCACATATGCAGAAGAACTCCCCAAGACCTGTAAACAGACTTTGATGTGTAAAAATCGGCAGAGTTCTCCTTTAAAAAGCTCTCATACACCGTCTCTGGACTCACCAGCACTGATCTGCCCTGTCCAAACAAACTAGCCTTGAGACAGCAACCAAAAGGGCCAATCAAATACGACAGTCCAATCAATGCAATTTAGGCTTCACTGACCTCATATTTACTTTGAGCGAACAAACACCTACACACATCTCTTACCTGACAGTACCCCTAAGCAGACATTTAGCAGTTAGTCTCTACTGCAGCATCAGCCAGGCGGCTGTGTGAGGAAAAGTGGTGCCTCGTGGCATACTAGCACCTCGCTGGGATGCTCTGATAAAGGGCATTCAAAGGCTGTGTGAAACTAAATTTAACAGAACATGGTTAGGCATCATTAAAGATTGATTTTGTCGCCAGTTTTGTCAGCTGTTCATTTGGATGTATCATTCAGTGGAGTCAATAATAAGAGACATGACATTAACACCACATTCACTTCACTTCCACTGCTTAGTTTCAGCATGGCTGCCCTTGAAATGTGGCTTGAAATGCGAGAGAAGAGCTCTATGGCCTTGCCTGAAGAATTATTTACTTACTCCACTGAGTCACCACATAAACAGAGAATAGACTACATTAATCACAGTATTCACATATGATCCAGTGTCCATGACTGGCCGCGTTGTCTGTGAGTAATCAAATATTAACGAAGAAATACTCATTTGCCAACAGTTTCACTCATACCACTTATGCAACCTCTGCCAAAAAGGCAAAGGTGTGGTATGACAACTTTGCTGCATTAAGTGGATTTTCATTAAAAGTACTGGTAAGCGCTTTAATAGCTGTTTAGATAAATTCAAGTATTAGTTTAGTCAGTTTTTCCAGAGTAATATTCTAAAATAACATATCCACCCAACTCCCGTTGTGTTCTAGAGTCTCTGCCGCTGAGTTTGAGTTATTTACAGTTTATAGTCATCTACTTTATTAGATGTCTGCCACAGACAAGAAAAGCAGAAGCGATTCTACGTTTTCAGCACATTAAAAAGAAACAGATAGTTTCAGACAATAAACTGTGGTGAATTAAGAGAAGATGAGTCAGAAGATTTGAGGTTCCTGACTACACGTATTGTGCAACTGCAAATGAATGTGAAAGACACATGAGCAGATCCATATTTCATTCTTTCACATCTGAACACATCTTAGAGATATGATATATACCATGTACGATGTCATATGTTAAACTTAATACATGACATAAATCACTTTGTGGAAAGCAGTTCACTGAAACGTTCACAATATCAACTGAGTTACTGTTTTGTGAACATAGACTATACGCCTCAGTATAGAGCTAAAGCACTGAGGCCGACTCGTCCACCATCACAACGCTGGATAAACACAATGTATTCATTTGCATGCATTCATGTATAATTTTGTCACCTCGTGCCAATTTGCCACTCATCATTTCACTCGGACACTTTTCCAAACACTAACCTATATCATTTTAGGAAAAAAAGGGGGAAAAGCAGCACCAGTTTTATTTGTTTGTTTGTTTTGTTGTGTCTTCACAGAAGCAGGAGACTCAAGTGTGAACATCCTTAACAATTCACTTGTGTCAAGTACCTTAAAAGTGTGGGCACCCCCTCATGTCTGAGCTGGGAGATAGATACTTTGATAACAAGGTACTGTTTTCTTTTGTAAGTCCTTGTTAATGTCGCATTGTATTAAGCTAGAAAAACAGTTTCTTTTGCCTGAATCCTGTTTCTGTTTGCTCTCATTTTTAGCAGAACACATTCTGGTAGACTGCACAGTGTATTTCCCCAGGGGTTAGGACTGTTTCCATGAAGCTGTCAAATAAAGGTGGCAGAGAGCTGGTGAATTTCAGCAGCACTGACCAAAGCCTTGTAACCATTAATGAGTCCCTTTGCAGAGTGAAGTTCACCTTTGACCGCCTGACACTATTTTCTGCCCACATCCTCTACTGGCATTTTCTTCGTCTCAAACAAGACTGAATTATGTAGTAACAAGAACTGTATGGTGGATATTTACATAATGTATGCATGCTCCAGGAGAACTTGACCTATAGGTTAGGCAAAATAAGCTTTCAGCAGTTTTCACATCTTATCATCACTGAAAACACAAGTCTGCTTAAACACTGCACGACAAAAAGCAATGGTTTATTGTGAATTTAAAACAGCTAAGAGGATGGATGATCTAAAATCACAGTAAATAACTGTGCCAACTTGTTTATGGTCTTAATTGCCTAAAAACAATTATATAACGTGATACTCAGGACATGTTATTCAATGTGTTTTACCAAGATACATGTCCATAGTTGTCGTTGATACAACAACAACGACATCCAGTGGGAATTAAACAAGGATTCTTGAATAGTAGCTCGACAGATGGATCATTAGAAACATAGGAGTGGCTCTAAGAAACAGTTTGAAAGTGAAGCAGCCAACTGAAGTTAATATTTTGAAATTAACTGAAGTACGTTATTCAGCCAAATGTCTTCCATACAGTCGACAAAAACATAATAAAAGCAGTACTGTAACTACCAACTATGAGCAGTGGCACGGTATTTCTGGCTGAGGCCTTGTTTCTGCAACGAGCTCTAGATCACAGTGTATGACATGATGAGTGCTAGGTTGTAAAAATAGCTCACAGACTGTTTCTCCACATATGAAGAAACGCAACATAAAACACAGCAATTACCTTTTAAAAAGGTAAACGTCACTGTGAAATCAACAAATGAAAGTGTGACAATCTGCCTTTTTTCCCTTAATTCATCTGCCTTCACAGAACTGCCTTTGTGACTGAGAAATAACTTTGTTTTGTAAAGAATAAGACACGTAAAAGAGACTTGGAAATGAAGAGTCGAAAAGGGAATAATTGAATAACCCACATGTGGCAGTATAGATGTTAATAAAAAGTCTGTATGACAGCAGACAGGCCCATATGAAAACGCCACAGAGGACTCGTTTTAACACGATCCAAGCGGTCTTCATATAATATTCCATTCAAACATCCACAAGAGAGGGAGAACTCCATCCTAGTATCAGTGCTGATCCTTAGATGAGAGACCCAGAAACATAGTGACGATCACACGCAGAAACGCTGTCAGAGGTCAAAGGTTTCAGGGTGTGATGCGTTTCTGTAGGCCTGATGATGCAAACACACAGCGCTCAGCAGTCGCTCTAAACCCTGAGCAAACCAGCTGGGTGTGCAGTAGCCTAAAACTGTGTCTCTGTGTGTGTGAGAAAACAACTCACATTGTCACTGACAGTGAGGATTACATGAGGAAGTGCAATTGGACCAAACTTACGTCGTATTCATATCTGGCGGAATGCATGTTCCAAAAACGCTCCCGCTGAAGTCCAAAGGACAACTCCTCGATCCCAAGCCGTCACTTGGTTCCTTTTAACACGAGCGTTGCAAAGTCCTGACTTTATTTTAGAAACAGTTTAACAAAATGTGTTTGCAGTCTTAAAAGCTCAATCCAAATGTCACTCCTTCCTCCGTCGTCGCAAACGCTGACACACCTGAAACGGCCTCCTCCTCCTGCTGCTCCTCACACACCTTAGTAGAAACCACGCCCCAAATACCTGCCCCAGCTGCACCGTCACCCTCAGTGGGGAAACCAAGATTCTCACACCGTCCCTCAATGACATGTGAGACCACAATCAGGAATTGCCTTGTGACGTGTAAAGGGTGCGGGGTGAGCACTTTATCCCACCACCTGCTGCTCCTCCGTTTGGGAGACATGAAGCGAGCAGGTGAGAGGAAGCTGTCTGCTTTATTTTCACACCATGTGTTCCCCCTGCTGTCCGTTTGAGGATGCTGCTGCCAAGATCCCTCAAAAGAAAAAAAAAAAAAAACAACAACTTGCTATTCACATCACATATAACATTTAGGGAAGGAAAATTGGAAAACAATGCTCGAGTTAACACCACACAAAATTTAGCCTCTATTTGTGTGGAAAATATAGAAATTGTAAGCCTGAGTGGCAAATGCCTCTGAGACGCAGACTCCACGGTAAGATTAGTTTATGTGCAATCCATTATAATCAATATGAGGATTTTACATTGCGAAGTAATGAAGTAAAAAGTATGATGCTTTATTTACACCTACAGCGATGCTTTACAGTATTGTGGTGTTTCACATTTCTATTTATTGGGTTTATTTATTACTCAGTGCTCTGATAACGAGAGTAGGTGTAAACAATGATGGACATCTCATGTTAGACATACCCTCCAAAACAGAAAAAAATAATACATTACGAACATTGTTTAATACAATGACACCATAAAATACAGACTCAAAAATGACTGTACAATATTCACCAAGGTTGCATTTCACAAAGGGCTCTTTCATCCTATAGCAGAGGCACAACAGCTGCTTTTTTCACTGACTATAAGTGTATTTGTTCATCTGCTATCCCAACAGTTTCCAGCCTGCTCATCACAGGTCTGTGAGCTGTAAGCACTTTAGCCAAAAATTGATTATTCCTTCATTTTCTGTTTGGTTTTAGTGTATTTCACAAGAAAAAGAAGAAAGTCCAATTAAATAAATATACACTCACTCTAAAACTAATACAGCTTTCCCTCTAAACATCTGGAGTGTTTGTATATCGGCCTATTCATAAATCCCGGATATTTCCATGAGTGTAAGTGTAGTTTTAAGAATATAAACCCACAGAAGACAAACATTATGTTGTCAGCAGTCTCATTCTCTCTGGATTTTTCCCCAGATAACACACAGTACAACCAGTCTGCTTGCTGTTCAGCTCGAGGACAAACTCAATCTCAATTCACAAAATTAAAACCATTTTCTCAGGATCCTCCCTTTAAAGTGACGCAGAAAATCAGCCTGCGCGCCCGCCGTGCATTCTCAGCCCACCGACACCAGGTGGCGCTCTTTACCAAGCCACAGTGAGGACGCCCCGAGTATAACGTGTGTGATAAATACCCGCAGAAACAGGGCTTGGTTCTGTCAGACTTCATCCACATAAAATCCCAGGCTGCCATTGGAGAGCCCGTCGGCTAGAGCGAACAGGACGCAGACGCAGGAGATATCGCAGGACGGCTCCGACGAGCGCAGTGTCCATCACCTCAGCTGATGTAACCAGACAGCGTTTGTTGGAGTCAGTTTATTCTACAATAGCAACTTCGTCACAAAAAAAGAGACAAAAGAAGGCGAGAAAATGGGACATACCGCAATACCAATAATGATGGCTGTATTGTCCTTCTGCGTGTGGGAAAACGTCGAGGTAAGAGCGACTCATTGTGGATCATTTGTAACGATGGCGCATTGCAATTTTGCTGTATGTTTAGCTGAATGTCGCTGTGACTTTTGGACAGAAATGCTGTATTTTACTTCATGTCGACATTACACATGCCACGCACACAGCTGCTTCTGCCTCCTATCTCCATATTGCTGACACGCACCCTTATCTGGGGCAGGTTTAATTTGTAAATGCATCCTCCAGCACCGTCCTACGTCAACAAGAGTAATGACACACGCAGGGTCCACACAAATGCAGTGATGGGGAAACGATTTGAAATGCAAATGCTGCGATAGGACACGATTAGAAGCTCAAGCTCACAGGGTAAACATATCAAGGCTTCATAAAGATGTGGGTTTTCAGTATATTTGGCTCCCTGCGTCAAGACTGGGCCTGCAGCCGACGTGAAAATGTTCCATAGGCCCTTTGCTCTGTGGAAAGGATGGAGATCAAATCCCATCTCGCAGCATCCCATCTGGCCTTGTCACAGGGAGAAATCAGCCTCCATCCGTCCTTACAGAGGAGTGGTGCAGCTCTTTGAGCAGGATGGAGTCATGCATATTCAATTGCTGCTCTGTGTTACATTTGGTCACCATGAAAGAAGCCTGAACAGACTCCCAGTTTTTCTGCCAGTGAACATTCAGCGTTCACAGATTTCATGTACCTGTATTTCTAAATATGCTGCCTTGATGTGAATAAGCTGTTCGTCCAGTGCGTGAGTGTGATACAGAGTGTACTAACAAGAGATGGGGGGTCATCCTGTTGGTGTCTGTCTCCATCAATACGTAGAGAGTGAAAGTCGCTTGTACAGAGTGACAGATCAATGGGCCACCAGCTGCCTCCACCTTCCCTCCCGTCTCGTCACGACTTCCAGCAGACGCAGTTTGATGGACTCGACCTTTATTTCTCAATAACTTTTCTGTCATCCATCACCCCCCACCCACCACCCTCTGACAGAACTGAGGCATGATTTCAGGTTGGAGCGAGGAGCTCTCGTGTGGAGGAGCAGGGTGGTGATGGAGGTGCGTGCGAATGTGGAGGGGGAGGAGGGAGGATGAGTCATGATGTCCCAGCTGGAGCTGTGGCTCAGGTCAAACCTACTTTTTCCACCTGGAGATAACGAGCGAATGGGCCTGCTCCTGGTGCAGCGTCTGAACTCGAAGCATCTTGAATGCTGGTGCAGAGTTCCTAAGAGGATTTGTGAGATGTTTATTTATTAGCCATCTTCCACAGTGAGTCTGTAACAGTCATAAAGCTTCTCCTTTCATTCTGAAATAATTTCACTTCTCTAAGAGCCTTAGTGGGATTACTGCTATGCTGAGGAACAGGCTTTAGCTTCATACAAGGGGACCTGCCCATGAAGGTTTACTCTGAAGATTACGCTGTGAGAGGGTTGGCTGGCTGGATTACACTGTGGTATTAGTCCTAATAAAACTGTCAGCTTCCCTTAATTTACTCAACACTCATTCAGCTGAAATGTGTGAAATGGACAAATTTGTTTTGATCTCTCTTTTACAGTGTAATATTGAAATTTGCTGGTGCGCTGGGATAACGCCTAATCAGAATATAATCACGCTGGATTAGTGAAGCCTCAGTAATTTTATTTTCGCTCCAATACAAATTGAGCATCACCCCGTGTTGTTGCTGTGATTGGACGGACACGTTGATGCCAGGTTGTCACATGTCAGGTAGAGTGATGGCCTCTCAGGTACCCCTGTCGTGAGAGCACTCACCTGTCACAGCACCCAAAGCAGTTGGCTTATTGATACGCCGAGCACAGCGGCGTGAAAAGATGATGGGAAGAACCACCTTCATCTGCAGCCTGCCAGTTTATGCCATGCCGTTCATGAAGCAGAAGAGTTTGGATTAAGTTCAGTTTGTTGGTTTTTGTGTGTCAGCAGCCTTTAATGTGGCTTACATGTGCTCCTTCATGTTCCTCCTCCTTCACACACAAACACACACACACACACACACACACACACACACACACACATATGTATATATATATATATATATATATATATATATATATATATATATATATATATATATATATATATATATATATATATATATATATATATATATATACATATAGGGGTGGGCCATATAAGAGCGTATACTGTGAATTGATGTGAATTTTGCCGGCTGTCTGGGATTTTGCTGCACCATTTGTACCACGTTAGCTATCCTTTGAACATGTTTGTGCCATGTAGATTATTTTTGCAAATCAATGAGCAGGACTGCTTTATGGCAGCATGAATATGATTAAGTGCTGTTATTTGTCAGGTAATTAATTGTCAAAAACAAACACAAAAACATTCCTAATTATTTTATCCATTAACAATTTATCAACTGAATTTTATTATCTCACAATATGTATACAGTAGATATTGTGATTAGGACTGCCACTATCAGTTATTTTCATAATCGTTTACTATATCTGACTATTATTTTCTCAATTAATCTTTTTTAAACCAGGAAATAGTGAAAAATGGCCGTCACAGTTACCTAAAGCCCAAGGTGACATATTCAGACAGCTGGCTTTGTACCACCAACACTCCAAAATAGAGAATTATTCAGTTTACTATCAGAAAATAGTAAGAAAAGCAGCAAATATTCACAATATGGGAAGCTGGAATCAGTGAAATGACCATTTGGTTATCAAAATGGCTGTCAGTTATTTCTCTGCTGATCAGCTAATCGTTTCATTATATCCATATTGTGCAGCCCCGTCATGATGTAGTAGTCAGTCATTCTCAAACAAACAGCTGACAGCAATGTCTTGCGTTGGCGGATCCAGATAGTTAAATAATCCAACACATCCAAATATTCGGGCTGAAATTGCAGCTCCTGTGATTTGGATGTTGCGCTTGGCCACACTGCAGTTTCCATAACATTTAAATTAATTGTTCAGCCCCAGCAGATTGATGTTAAAAAGAAAAAGAAAATCTAGTGTTGTTATTTAGTAGTCCTGGTCAGTGATTCGTAACATTGCCTGCAATCATGTAATACAGCCAAAGATATGAAAGAAACAGCTACTGCTGCACAAATGGCTCAGTACCATCTCTAACAGCTGACAAATGTATATCATCCTTTGGTTTATATTGTCATATCCCCAGGTCTGCTCTGCTCCCCCCCACCCCCACCCCACACACACACACACATATATACACACACAGCAAAATCGGATTTAAGGCAAGCCGTCCCACAAAGATTGTGCTTGTGTGTAGCCATATTTGATAAAAGTAGGGCTAGGGACTACAGGTGTGCTGAACTTTATTCAACCAGTTCTGTATTTATCAAGAGAAATGACCGACATGTGAACCTGGGCCTGAGCACAAGAGTCCAGACAGGCTGCAGAAGAACAGCAGTGGCAGACCCAGAAACTAACCTAGTGTACAGGTTTCAGGAAGTTCAGGATGTCTGGGAAAGCATAGAGCATAAAGGGAGGAAGGCGAGGGAGAGAACAGGGAAGGAAAGAGAAGGAGGACAGGAAGCACATTTTAGTTTGGCTGAAGATTAAATGAAAATGGTGAGTCCCAAAGTCACTGTGTAAACCCCCCCCCCCCATCCCTTCTACCACCAACAGCAATTTCAGGCCTTGTGCTGGAATACAGCCATACAGATTCATGCACCTCCCACCCCCATCTGCCTTTCAATGCAGTCACACAAGAGGATTTGTTAAAAAAAAAAAAAAAAAAAAACAAGAACAAAAAAGATAAGGACAACCAGATCTCTCTCTCTCACACACACGCACACACACACTCTGCCCTACACCCACTTAATTAATTTTAGAGCCAAGAGATAATCGGGTTCCACTAATGGATTCCTGTGTGCTTGCTATTCTCGAGTATATCCGTGTGCCAATGGGCATAAAATGTACCGTTTTATTGTATCACATGTTTTCCCCCTTGCTCTCTGTATCTGGCTTCCTTTCCAAGGTTTTCAAGTGCAGCACACAAACAGGACCTGGATTAAATCCTGCAGAGTCATTGTGAAACGAGAGCCACGCTATATACCGGAGGAAAGGAGCGCTGTAAATGTGCCTGAGCAGTTGAACTGTTACTAGAGGTGACGAAATAATCAATGATATTAATGCTCCCTTTCCGCCCGACTGTGCCTTGTGTCGTGTGGTTCAGAGGGTTATTTGGGGGGGTCATTTCCTTTCTCGCTGCTAGTCGATTAAAATGTTTGGGTTGGAAATGACCGAAGTGAAAATTTGTGTTTGTGTCTCCGGGCATGGAGTTCATCCAGATTTTCTGCTGAAAAATAAATTGCCATTAATTGCACATTTGAATCCTTCCGATAGGTTCAGGCAAACGTGGGTTAGATGATTCAGTATCGTCTTCTGGCCTTCCTGAAACAGTTGAAATTATGCACCTCAGTTGGAAAGGGTAGAGTTTAATAGTATTTGCTTGCTGTATGTCGTCTCTATAGCTTGACGCACTGCTTAACTTAATGACCTAGGCTGAATCCCATTTCACCCCTTGGCCCTCCCCCTTGGCCCTACCCCTCCGTTTTGCGCGTTCACGTGGAGGGGTAGGGGGAAGTGGTAGGGCTATGTACCCCTCCAAACGGAGATTTTTCCGAGGCACACTCCAAACGGAGGGGTACGACAGATTTCTCAGAATGCCTTGCAGGACCGGTATTTTCTCCATGAACGAAGTTTTAAAATGTACGAAAACCACTTTATTGTCTATTTTAACGTTGTTTCAATGTGTAGTGGTCATTTTCCTTGTAAAAAAAAAAAAAAAAGAAAAAAATCGATAGTAGTCAAGGCTTCAGTTACGTGGTTACCGTTGCCAGGCTGAATGCCACTAGCGGTGCTCTGTGGGCAGCCCTGATGATAATCTGCAGTGATAACGTTATCAATAATAACTTTGGCAACCTCGCTGCTGGTATTCAGTTACATTGATAGCGTTGTGGGATACAACATGTAGGAATGTCATACACAAATCGAATGTGACGGTAGCATTAGCTCGTCGCATCTGCCTACGTAAGAGGCAGCGGCGACTACTGATGACGTACGCGATTGTCGAAGGGGTGTCCCAATTCGGAGGGGTTGACTTTCGGCCCTACCCCTTGGCACTCCGTTTCAAGGGGCAAGGGACAAGGGGTAGGGCTAAGGGGTAGGGGTAGAAAAGAGAAATGGGATTCACCCTTAATGTCTTTGGCTTCCCACTGCATGTCTGTTTCTAGGTTACATATAATGCAGGAATAACTTTAAAAGGAAGTTAAGTTTCCAAAAGATTACTTTACTTTTCATCATCCGCGTATTGAATGTCAGATATATATAATGTAGATTCATGGGGCAGTTTTGAGTTTTAAGTACTTGCAGATCAAATATGATTCCTCACACCTGTGTCTGTAAAAGGGGAGGCCTGGAAGGGACGGTGTGCTTTGGATGTGTGCGAGTGTCTTCTGTCATGAGTTTGTCACCTGGAGAGATTGAGATACTAGCACAGCCATCCTGATCACATCCAGCTGTGGCTCCTCTCCAGAGTCTTGCAGGGCAGAGATATCAGTAAGCCTAATGGGTTGGATTTCTGCAAAAAAGTTAAATGTCTGGGCACAGCGCAATGTTTCGTCCTGCCGCAGCCATCGGGAGGTTTCAGGGGAGCCCCCCCTCCTTCGCCCCCGTCGAAAACATCTGCAGTATGGTGATAACACTTGTCCTCGATGTTTAGGAGGAAAAAGAGAGAGTGCAGTGAAACAGATTGCTGGTGGAGGGAGAGGGGATTGCCCTGGCACGGCGGATGATTTGAGAGCGTGAGGGTGAAGGAGGGGAGAGAGTGTAAGTGATGTAGAGCATGTTGAATGTTATGTGGGTTGCAGGGTGGAGTGCATGCTAATGAAGGAACCCATCCCTATTGATACTCGGCCCTAGCAGCAGGGAGAGCACAGAGATCCATCTCTGTCATGTACATGTATTCACAGGTGGCCTTGAAATGAGACGGTGGGCGGGGTGGGCAGAGGCGAGACAAACCCGGTGGCCAGAGTGGAGCACGGAGTTGTATGAAAGCAGGACTACAAAATCTAATTTCCTTAACGGCCCGTGGCTGCAGGGTTTGACAGAGCGTGGGGCTGCCGGGTCCACTGAGACTGATCACGCTGGTATTAACATTCTGCAGAAGACCCGTTGGAAGCTGTGATGGAGAAAAAGGGATCTCGTTTTTGGCAGGTGGTTTTTTCTCTGCCATCATTTGCACGGCGTTGACTACAAGACACAGCTCCATCAGGAGGAGTAAAAGCTCATTTCGAACGCATTAATCCAAATGTAGCGAAGGCGCAGCGGTATCGATGGGTGGAAATCACTCACATACACACAATAAGGTCTCACGCTTACGCTCGCAGATAACTCAGAAGTGCGCACACATTCGGCACACACTTGCTGCTTTATAAAGACGGCACGCTGCAGAAGCTGCATCAATTATTGAAGGCCGTGGAAAGGTCTGGGCTCTCGCTTGTCGACGGGGCTTTGGCACTTGTCACGCACCCTCTCGATGCTCTGACTCTGTCCTCCCTCTTCGTGCTACCTGGTTTTTATACTCCCACGCCTCCTTCCCTGCCCTCCAGGTCCACTCCTTAGCCTCCCTCTACAGAACACAAAAGAAAATCCCCACGCCTGTCTCCTCCATTCCTCAGCCCCCCTCATCCCGCCTCTCTGCCCCAGCCTCTTCTGTTCTCCCCTGCCACATCCCAAAGGCACTCATTACCCCTCCCCACTCCTCCCGCCCAGACTCTGCTCCTCCATCTGCCTCAGCAGCTTTCAGTGGCCAGTGACATCTTTTCACTTTCCTCCTGATTGTTCTTGAATAATTCACGCTCCAAACTCACCCTTTGTTTTATTATTTTTTTCTGCACATTTCTATCTTCATTCCTGGTATTTTCAGCCTCTGCCTCTCTTTATTTTGCATCTGTTGCTCCTCTGTTCTCACTGCACCACCAGGTATTCTTACAGCACCAACCAGTCATTTTCATTTTGGTCCTTATATTTTTACTTCTGTCATCATCCTCTTATTTATTTGGTGTTTTTCTTTTTCCTTTCCCTTAATGCGTCAACATCTTAATGATGTTCAGTGAGGAACTAGGACTAAGCACATCAATGAATGCATTTCTTACTTTTATTGTTCAATATTTGAAAGGGAAGTTCGATATTTTCACTTGCATGGATGCGCAATCATTACCAGCTGTTGTTTATTTACAGATGTGAATGCGGTTCAGGGTTCACTTCGAGCAAAGGAGTCTCAAACATATTCTCCCTTCCCCTGAGACAAAATGTTCCCACAGTATTTGACTCGATGCTCAGTGTTCAGCAGCCCCAGCATTGTCTCCAAAGGCTGCCTGTAAATGAGTCTTCCTCTACTCTGTACAGTCTACGCAGATGGTGTGCCTACTCTAAACCAGCACACATAATAAATAGACTCAGGTGTTGCTGTGGCTGCTGCTAATCATCAACAATAAGATTCAGCCAGTGATGGAGAGAGACAAGTAGTATTTCATTGTCTTCTCATCTCAGGTCATGGTGCTTGCCAAGGCCAAGCTGTGCCAGTTAAGAGCCAATACTCTCCAAAGCTCGGCTGGCAAATTGGATACTCAGCATGAGTCTCACGGTGGCTTGGAGAAACAGAATAGAATATGTCTTTATTGTCCAGCAGGGTGGAAACAGAAACAGACAGCAACAAAAAAAATAGACAAGCAGTTAGTCAAAAACATTAAAACAAAAAGTAGCAATTAGTAGTAGTAAGCAAAGTCCAAATGGAGGCTCTAGACCCCAGTGAGGGGTCCTTTGTGCAGATTGTCTCAATGATTAAACCATTTTCCCTTCAGTAGGACAGTCTGCGGAGACTTTATGGCCTGAGGAAATGAGATAACACTAATATTTAATCTACTGAGTGATTCTGCAGCACAGACTGGCAGACTGCACAGCCAGCACACATTATCTCACCAAAGTGGCCCGGTCTAAAATAACACTGAGACGGCTAAAGCAAGACAGGACATGTCAGCCTGACGCAATCTCAGTTATCCTTGTTATTTTTCATCAGTGGATTTGTGGAAGTGTGATATCTAGTGCTACCTGAAAGGTGAAGTGCTTGCGTTGAATGTGATGCATAAAAACAGCAGTTGCAGCACTTTGCTGCACAAGGTGACTTCAGGTGAGGTGATTTATCATATGATTGACTGATTCAACCATAATCAGCTCGTGCAAATGTCCCATCTTTTGTAATAATAATAGTGGATATGGGCACGCTTGAAGGAAGCGTTGGATGCTGTCACTGGCAGTGGTCCAGTAGTCATTAATACTATATTTTTGACGTGGTAGATTGTAGTAACTATATATGTTGTTTTTGGGGTTTTTTTTTGCAATTAATTAAGTACTCTATGGAAGAAATGCCCCTCACATTTTTCCAGATCCCAAGGTATCGATTTAAATACTTTAATTTGTTGAACCAACAGTCCAACCCAGAGATATTGAAAGGAGCAGTGTAGGATTTAGGGGGGTCTTTTGGTAGAAATGGAATGTAATATTCATAATTATGTGTTCATTAGGACATCATCACTTGAAAATAAGAATCACTGTGTTGCCTTTAACTGAATGAGCTCTTTATATCTACACAGGGAGTCAGTCCATGTTGCAATGGCATGTTTGTACAGTTATCAGTTACAATTATCATTCATTCAAGTTTGCACTAGTATATAAATAGGTATTTTTGGAATATTTCTATGCTGTCATAAGAGACACATTGAAGTTTTTAGCCAGCTCAGTAGGGCCCAGTATCTCACAAGTGATTTAAGTGGCGTGTAAACAACCAACAGTCTGTGATAAGGAAATCTAACCAACCATTAAACCGGCAATCAGTGACTTGCCGAGGATAGAAAGTCGAACCAAACATATGGGGACTCTTTCATGTGAGGAAGAAAGAGAGAGAGAGAGGCAGACTGATAACGAGCAGGAGAGAGAGAGAGAGAGAGAGAGAGAGAGAGAGACACTGAGTGACATGCTTGAAATTCTGTAGGGAACCAGTTGCTACGGTAACAGGGAAGGTAGCCGGCTCCTGTGGGTGGTGTTACCATGGCAACCACCCTCGGTGGCCAAGTGATGCTGAGAGGGAGAACGTTGAGGAGAGGCTTAAAAAAATGTGTGTTTACGGGTTCGATGGGAATGACCGAGACAGATGAAGAGGACGACAAGTGAGCGGAAGCTGGTGTTAAATGTGGGAGAGCGACAGCAGCCACGCCGCGCGTCGTTTCATCGAGTTTGTTGGTAGCAGAATCTCATTTCTTTCGCTTTGTGCAAGTGGCAAGCTTGTCCCAGCAGCCCCAATATTAGCTGCTGATCCTGCTGTTCATTAACAGAGCACCTCATTACCATGAACAGTGGGCCAAAGATGCTGTGCAGGGCAACATGCTCTCTGAGTGAGGGACCTGGGAAAAGGTCATCCCCTCAGTATGTCTTTACAATTTGTTGGGCTGAAACTGGCCATGCTGGGCTCTTTCACCGGTGGTGGTGCACATTCTGACCTCTTACTGGGAGTTAAAGACCACAGTGTTCCCACTGTGGTGCTACCACATACCTCTGAGTTAAAGCAACGAACCAGCATGTTGTGAAGTTGAGTTAAATGTTGCATACCATTAGCCTTAATGTGATGAATGATATATGGACGGTGATGTGGGTCTGGGGTCTTCACCACTTAATAAAACATCAATTATTGGTTTTAGCTTTTTGGTCACGCCCCCACCTCAACAAATACATGCAATGATAATATTAATAAATACACACACCACCCCTACCTCTTTTAGTGAGGCTCACACAACATATACAGTATATATATAATCTCAAAGGCACATTTCCATAAGATGCATCTGCTAGACAGGCTCCCAGGAGAGCTGGCACGGTGTGATCAGAATTGTGTATGTGCATAAATAAGAGACAGATAGAAAGAGATGTATGAATGTTTTAACCCCTATTCCCTCTCCATTCCTCCCCTCCTCCCTCCCTCCCCTCAGCCGCCACCTCCCTCCCTGGCAGGATGTTACTCCATCTTCTGCTGGAAGCCTCAGCTGATTTATTGCTCTGCCACGACACGTGTATATTCAGCTCAGCAATTTATTTGACATGCTTCAATTTAAAAGTCTCAATTAATTATCATCACAAAAAAGCAAGATGTGGTATACAGCAGAAACAAGACAGAGGAGATCATCAGATTAACTGTTGCTCATTTACATATTTGTGCCATTAAAGTGCAGAGAGCATCAGAGGAAATGCATCTATGTCCCAAAGGACTCCAAATTTTACTGATAGCAATTTATGAGATGCTGTTAGTTTCAAGAATACACCCAAGTCAAGTGGCAGTATAGACAGATCTATAGGGGATTCATCTGTGTGCAATCCTCACAAAGTGCATGAAGTGACAGGAAAGTACAAGTAGAAGTCAGGGGGCGGGGGGGTGACATATGGATCCAAAGGAGAATACCCAGGAAGAAGACTTCAGTACAGATCGGCTGCAAAGACATCAGAGTCAAAGGCAGCGTGAGGGGCTTGAGAGGCAGCAAAGGCCCGGGGTGTGAGATAAGAAGGAAGCAAGAAGAAGCGTCAGATCTTATTGATGCTGGCTGCCTGCTGTTTGTCAGGGAGACCGTAGAAAGGCAGTCTGTCCGTAAGTGGATCAATTATTGCAGTCTTTTAACCTAAACATGCCCTCATTTAGGCCTTGAGATTGCCTTAATCTGCTTAAAACATGCTCAAGGACATTACGTTGGTGCTTTTAAGACCTCCAGTCTCGTCTCCCCCTGCACAAAATGCACACTTGTCCAATACCTCGCTCCACTGTATCTGTCTATACCGTCTGTATGTGTGTCCTCCGTCTGAAATTGAAAATCGTGTAACTTTCTAATCTCCATTAGCCTGCTGAATTCACGATTTGGTTCCAGGGTGGATTACCAGTTTCAGAGATCCAGATCAAAGCCAGTCTGTCAGTCATTTAAATTGGTTACTCTTTATTCATAACACTCAAAGTAAACCAAAAAGTGAATAAATAAATACTGATCTTAGCCCATTGTGGTCTCAAGATTATTATGATTTAATGTATTTCTGCATTTTAATTTCATTTCACCAAAGTATGCTGTTCACTTATCTGAACCAAGAGGTTTGAACTATGTGGGAGAAAAGGCAACAATAGCCTGCAGAAAGTAATAATAATACGTCTCAGCTCTGGCAATGCACAACATGCACTTGCTAATAGAAATTTGAACTTTTCAGTCCCCGATATGACATAAGGCTTTTGAACGTATTTACCATATGAATGCAGAGATGGAGAGCGTGTTTGCATTGTGTCAATCACAATCTGCCTGCAGAAAATCCCTGATTCAGTGGCAATTCTGTTGACATTAGGATGTTTCAGATGGACCTGCAGTGCTCAAATCTCTGCTAAGCCTTTGATTCCTTCAATCCCCTGAGGTAGCTCTTCAGCTTGAAATCATATCTGCAGGCGAACGCTGTTTGGCATTAACACGTTGGCATTCCCATGTTGTGTTGCTTAACAGTGAAGGAGGTTCAGCAGTGTTATGTAACAGGAGGAATTCATCAACAACGCCACCAGAAGACGAAATCATTTCGCTTTGGCCGTGTGGAAGAAGCCAAATCTCGCAGGAATTTAATGTTTTCAGATTCTCCGTTTTTCTGGCTGGATTTATGAAACGTTATTACGCAGTTGTTTGTCTCCCACATATCTGCAGAAGGTGGTGGCATTGAGAGGATTGTGAAAATGACCAACGATGCTGTGTGTTTTTGTCTTTTTCTGGAGAGAAAACATGCACAGTGTGGCGTCATTACGGTGTGACTCAGAAGAAGCATTTGTTGAAATGTGGGTGGAACAGAGAGGCGACGTTCAGCCTACTCTACGCAACACATGTATCAGAATCACTTGTCTCATTCTGAATATTGCTCAATACAGCCTTTCCATAGAACGGGGAACACAATGCATGACATCAGTTTTATGTCTGTGGGAGTTTCCTGTTTTGTTCTTCTAATTGCACTGGACATTTTTGACGAGTTACCACAGATTCTGCTGAAAGGCAGGATGTTTAAAAAAAAAAAAGAAAAGCTGACAGGAAACATAGCTGTAACAATATCGCCTGCACAACGGAAGTAAAATTAAGGTGCATGCACTATGGAGCGCATTGTAAAGAGAGGAGGAGGCAGGATACGTTTGAACATATTTATCATGAGTCACGGGAGTCCCTGCTGGGAAGGTGAAGTGTCTCTTCCTGTCTGTACGGGCCTTCTGTTGAGGTGGTGCTATAGTACATCAGGGAAATCTGTATACAACTAGGGTTATTCCAGGTGGAGTTTGTAACCTTTACAGAAGAGAGAAATCAATCTCTTTCCTCTTCCCCAGCTGCAGTTGGGAAGATAGAGGTTAAACCTTGGTTGTGCCTCTCTGGTCTTATATATACAGAGTAAACATACTCCTAAATAACCACAACCATGAAATGGTTGGAACAGCCAGCCCCTATATCTATGGAGTCTCTTGCGGTGATGCCATCTGACGTGTGTTTTAAACTATACTTGAAATGAAATCAAATATTGGGAGCAAGCTGGTTTTGGCTGCTGTTTCAGACCTAGATGAACCCCGGTGATTATGGGGCCATCTGCTCCCAGTGTGCCCAGCTGGAGGCTGGACCGCTGTAATCTGGACTGATGAAGCCCGACTTAGAGAAGGTTGTGATGCTTGCAAAATGCAACCAAAAGCCTCTGTCATCATGGATGGCAATCAAGTATTGAAATGAGGCATTAAGTTTAATATTCGATGAGTAACTCCATACGTGGTTTATAGTAGGAACCTATAGAACAATACATAAAACACAATGTAGTATTTTCCACTCTGCACATCAGTCTCCTCTGGATTGAAAATTAATGGCTTCAATTAGCTGTCAGAGATGTATAATAATGAGTGTCGATGTGCAGCGCTAACCTGCTCTATCCTCCTTTGTCCCCACTGCAGCGCTCAAGTCCAGCAGACTAATGTTGCTACTCTCTAATAAGTACATGCCACACCAGGAAGAGGCCTGATGGAGCCTATGAATAATTAACCAACATGATTACAATGATGAATGCTCGCAAATCTATCTGGCCATTTAGCACTGGCCGAGGGAGGGAGGCCAAACAGCAGAGTGTCAGCCATTGTGTGAAAGCTGTTAGGGAGGGAGACGGAAGCAAGAGGGATAACAGGGACAGGGCGGCCGAGGTGGATCGAGCTCAGCCTTGAGAAAAGGTGGAGGGAGGGGCCCCGGCAGCAGGAAGACACCCACTATTCAGCCATCTGTGCTGCAGAGAAGCACAAAGACAAGCCCGGGAACGCCTGTTTGTGTGTGTTTCAGACATGCATGGGTTATGCGTCGATGAGGCCTATTTGTATGTGGGTGTGTTCTCTACACGGGTGATGGAAATTTGCCAGTTCACAATGTTACACCAGGCTTTTCACACCAGAAATGACAACGCTTGTTGTTTGCGTTGTATAAAGCTGATTGCATCTGTTACCAGGATAGTTAATGAGATTTATTCACAGATGTATTTGGGATTTCTTTGCAAATTGAGTGACTTCAAGTATGTAAAGAGATATGCTTTGTATGCTGGGACATCTCAGTAGCACCACAATGCTTCATTTATAATGGTATTTTGTGAGACATTTTACCTTTATGGACTTTGGATGTTGCACTTCATCATATTGCAATTTCCATGATGTTTTGATTAACTGAGAACAAGTGTGTGAAGCACATATATGTTGTTTTGATACTTTAACACCTCGTGCACCTTGCAAGTAGTTGAAAGTGTGCCAGAAACCCTGCTGTAAATGTATAACTCTAAATCCCATTCTATGTTTAAGGCACAATTAGATTACTGCAATATCAAATCATATAGCAGACAAAACTGACACAAAAAACTGATCCTGGGATTTTACAAGTTGATTACTCTTTGTGATGTATGGTTGTTTGATTGCATTATCACTACATGGTGTATTTTGGTTAGATGGGATATCCCAGATCCCTGTTGCTAAGTAGGGATTAGCTCCTCGGGGGTCTGATGTCTCTAGTTAATTATCAGGTGTCAAGCAGGCTGCCTATAAGAGAGTCTGTGTTTATGGAGTAGGTGTTGTATCTTCAAGTTGACTTGCATAGCGCTTTGCATATGCACAGATACACGTGTACCTAATTAATACATAGGCACAGAGCGTGTACCTCAGATCATTCAGAGAAAGAACAAATTAATAATAGATAAACTGAAAGATAAAATAAGGGATAAGAATCACAAACGTATGTTGGGAATGAAAAGTGATATCAGAGGCCCCTCTGTGCCGGTCCTTATATACATGACATGACATGTTACTCCCTGCACAGCAGCACTAAAAGATTCTGCATCTACTCGAAGACTCTGATGCATTTATGACACGCTTCTCTGCTGTACAGTCTGGCAGCAACTTATAAAAGGTGACAAATGATGGGTGGGCTCCTCCTCTCCGCCTTTACTGCTCTGCCTTGCCTGCCAGGGCCAGGAGATTGCATCATTACAGAGGATGAAGTCATCCTGCAACATAAGGGTGGAACAGGTGCTAAAAATTTAATTAGAAGAGGGCGGAAGACGCTGGCAGATCATGTAAATGTACTGCCCCGGCCCGAACTCAGCCCTGACCGGCAGAAGTATTTATGCCGCTGTTGTCGGCTCTTATTTTGAGTGCTCCACTCTGCAGCATAATTTCCTATACTAAAGGAATATCTGTGAAAATATAATTAACCATTATTAGATCTGCATCAGCTGTTCCACAGCTTCTGTTCCAGTGCACAATGTGTTCTCGTCTCTGTGGGATCACTTAGTTTCCTTCTGATGCTTTCTGTAATGGTGACTGCGGAGGGACACATGCGATTACAAAGTGAAGTGGCACCATCCGTTTGCGGCGGACATGGAGAAGCAGCGAGAAGTGGAATACCAAGGGAGCCGACAGAGGCAAAGAACCTGGTGAAGAGGCAGAAAGCCAATCGATGCTTAATATCACCAGGTCGTTATTAATGATGCAGCATACTCTGCAGTGGGGAGCTGCCAGGCTTCTGGGCTGTCTGCCCATTCAGCCTCATCAGCACTAGGACATGATATGTGGGACTCAGAATGGTTGAACAGTACTGCCTTACCAACCTCTCACCCCACCCCACTCCCTCCATTCTTGCAAGCTGTACTGTACAGAGGCGCTTCAGTACACTACACTATATTCTCACTGAGACACGGAGAGCCGCTCTGCAGCCCGTCCTTTACTGGAGAAGCATAATTGTTGACAGATTGTGAAGCATTATTGTGAAGCCAACTGGATCAGTGTGCCTCAGCTCCTGATGGAGACTGGGAATGTTCAGGGAGACTTACACGTCCATGCTCACACCACGCGAGTTTTAACACTCTAAAGTCCAATTTGGCGTTAAAATGGAAATTGTGCACCACCGAGACACTGAAAGGCTTTGACTGCATGTTCGTCAGTCTGAAGGGAATTACAGCTATAAATTGTAAGCATAAAACATGGACGAAACAGCTTAATCAAGGCACAAGAATGTGATTCATTCACTGTAGCAAAAGCTATTTTTAGCTGTGGATGAAAGCCTAATCCTTCACAACAGAGGACTATTGTCTGTGTCTGTTTAATCTGCATCTAGTAAATACAGTGATGTGTCTGCTGAAGACCTCAAAGAGGTGAGAAAAGAGCATTTTGCGCTTTGATTTTTTGTAAACAGTACCTGTTTTGGCAAAGTTTTGGTTGAATGAAGAGCAGTATTAAAAAAGTTACAGCATATTTTCAAATAATGGTCAGTGATATTGAATATATGTTGTGAATCGTTTGCAGTTTGAGGTTTTCTATGGTCAACATGTTAGTTTAGGGATCAGAAAGTCATCTGGTCAGGAATGTCTGAACAATATTTTATGGCAATCCACCCTGTAGTTTAAGATATTTAGTTGATAAGCTGACACTGTCATCCATAGAGCCATGCTGCTTGCACGGTTAAATGTATTTGTGCAACAGAAGTAAGTGTGCAGACATTTTGGTGTCTTTTTATTGTAAGCAGCGCCGTACCCCGCTACACACAACTCCCCTGCTCTGTTTTCCTGCCTCATCCACAACCTCTGCAGACCGTCATTTCTAATTGACTGTTGTTATCAGGTAGACTCTGCTCCCGGTTGACTGACCAATTTGCCATTTAAACAAGATTAGCAACTTGGCAGATCCTCTCCACTGTCCTGCTGCACAGACGACAGCACATGGCACATAAATATTTGTGCTGTCGTGTCCTGGCTGGGCTCGAGATTGGATGTTGGAGTTGTTTTGACAGGAATGCCTCTGATATGTGATCTAGGACTTAAACATGATAGACAGAATGCAATGAATTGAACTGGGCAAAATGTACGCCAATGTAATTGCCTGGCTGATTTGTAAAAGCTAGATTGAGTGACTTGATAGTTAAGATTGTGACTAACATAAACAAAGCAAATGAAAACAGAAAGTTCTTGAGACAAGTACAGTCAACAACAGCATTCGCTGGGAATGAAATCTGACATCGTTATGCCTGGGTTCAAGCACAGTCTTGCCAGATGTTTCCCAGACTCAGATTTGTGCTATCTGATGACCGAAGTCAGTGTATATTTTCACAAAAACATTGTCCACATTCTGGCCAATTAGCATGACGCACTTTGTAAATAAAGCTGTCAACTTCCCCAGAATAACTTTCTGTCCAGCAACTGATGCTTCCTGAAAGCAATCCCCCCATTTCTGGGTAAGAATAAATAGGACTGACGCATACTGACGACAGTGTCTGTTATTGCTGTGAGAATACAATGACACAGTCCAATGAAACACCTACGGAGGCACTGTGTGGCGTTCACACAGCAAAGCAGAGAGGGTCCATGTGACGTCAGCCACCGACTGATGTGATGCTGTCTGTAGTGGCAACCAGCATGTGGAGAATCCAAACTGCGTGTCCTGCTGCCATGGAGGAACAGACCAACACAAGTGTACATCTGAAAACTGTATTTCTTATTAAGGGTTATCACGAGAGGGAGATCTAATCTGGTCCCAGATCAGGCTGGAGATTGGATGTGCGGCCTTGCCGTGCTAGAGGTCGGGGCCTCAGGCTCCTGATGGACTACTATTGATTTGGGGGGAACGTGGCGATACAGTTGCAGTCGCTCAGCATTGATTTTCTGCAAGTGCAGTAGTGGAGAGCAGGCAGAATGAGAGAGCTGGACCAGGGGGAGCTGCCAGGTTATCTTCTCAAATATCCGGAAGTTGTTTTTTTTCTTCTTCTTCTTTTTTTTCTTAGTAGCACTGACCTTCCCCGAGTCAAAGAGATATATCTATTTAGACATTAGCTCAGCAGCTCTACTAGACAGACTGTTTCAGCAGCTTCAGCAGCGTTTTCTTGTGCTCATTCAACAACAATGCACTTAACCAATAAAAAGCTCCGATCCAGCACAGTCAACAGCTATCGCAGCCTTTTAGTTCAGGGGAGTGTAGCATTTCTTACTGTGAAACTACAATTAAAAGTAAGTGCACAGATAACATTTGTTATGTGTGATCATACATTTCCCAAAGCATACTATTGTTATTGTAGATACCTGCTGAGCAGCCATTATTCGTCTGTGGGGTGATCATCAGGGACTTGAAACTTGCTTTAGATGAGTAGTCCATCACAGCAGAGACATCAGCTGACGCTGACGGCCAAAACTTCACAACTGGCTGCAAAACAGCCTTGTTTTAGAGGGCAGACGACAAACAATGGGAAAATATGCACAACAAGAAAAGGGAAAAAATCAATTTTGTGGCATTTAAAAATTACTTTTGTTCAAAGCAGACAAAGTATTTTTCAGACTAGATACTGTAATATAAGACAGACCTTCAGCTCCAACTACCACATAATGATAACTTAAGAATACATACAGATGAGCATTTTGTTTACAGCCCATGACCCTGAAAGTGGTTTAGGCAGAAAGATGATGTTCACCGTGCTGATTTTCTGCCTCGTGCTCCTTTGTCAGCCTGTGATTGATATTCAGACAATATTGAAATGAGCTGAAAAAGCGGTGTCCTGTAAGGTTGTGAAAACGCATTCATAGATCCAACAGACTCTGGTATGCTTTGGGAAATGGTCAGCAGTAATGAAAAGTGGATCCGTAATTTGTACGAAATCTGCTAGGACATGCAGAAACACAAACTCCTCTTAGCGTAATTATAATGCACAGACTGCTCAGGGCTTATTATATTTATTGTACATTTACTCAAAGGGTTTTATATATTTATTTTATTCCGTATGAATTTTAATTAGGACTTCAAACACTTGAGCTCCGGTCGGCCAAAGCAGGGCTTCCCTTTGATCAGGCGTCACTCTCCCAGATTTTTTCTCCTCCGTTTCTTCCCTTTGGGCAACTTCCTTCTAATTGGCTCAGCGTCGCTCGTCTTGTCTGTCGTCAGTAGGTCTGTCTCTCTGTCTGTCAGCGCAGATGAAAGGATATGAGTTATACATAGGTGGCTCGGGGGTGCGGAATGCTTGTTTGATGAGTTTCGGGGTTGGACAGTACACATATTATCGCATGTTCTGTACCATGAGTGTTGGTGTCAAATGATGCACTGAGAAAACCCACTCCTTTCATTTGAGTTAAGTTAGTCTGCGGGAGACTGAGCGTGCACGTCTTTGGTAAACAACTTATTTTCACACCAGAGATGGCTCAGAAGTCCATTAGAACATGATATGCTTTCATACTTTCTCATGACAAGAAGCGTGGTTCTGTTTTCTGAAAAATCTGTTCTGCCTGTTGAAGCAGATGAAGTCCTTCTCTGTGCTGTTTATAGAGCTTTCTCCTCCCTGCCTAACCCCTCCCCTCCTTTATTCCTCCCTGGGCTCTCTCTGTCTCTGTGCTGTGTGTTAATGTAGTGAAGTGGCCCATCGGTCAATGAGCTTGTATTAACACCTGACTCCGAGCCCTTGCTGCTGTTTGTTCCTCTATGTGGGGTCCCCTGGGCCCTCCCCCAGGCAGAGGCAACATATCCCATGATCAATAACAACATCCTAGAAGGCCGCTGGAGGAGGGGAAGGAGTGGGGAGGGGAGAGGGAACAGTCTTTTACATACTTTTGTATACTTTGCTATACACCTTCCTCTTCATCCGCCATCCATTCCTTCTTTTGCTGGGTGTCAGCAAACAGGGAGCGTAGGCCAGCGGTCGATAAGTCGGCCTTTTTATTGACTCTTTTCTCGTTCATTTCAGGGTGTTTTCAACAGTCTTCACTGGGTCTTTCTTGAATTTTAGTTTTGCCGATATTCTCCTAAAGCTTGCAGTTTGCACTCAGTTCTCTTGTGCATTAGTTTCCTCTTCCTTCCTCTACATTCTCGCTTTTCAGTTTCGATCTTTCTCTCACTCTCAGTCCTACACCCTGGCTTGCACTCTTGGTCTAATGTTGGATAGTGCTGGAGTGTGGTCTACCCACCCTGGATCGGCCTCAAACACAATATTGTGCGCCACTGTTTCTATCGACTCTCCCTCACCTCTCATGTGTCTCTCTTCCCCTGTAGGCCCTGTCCATGACTGAGGTGAACGGGCCAGGCCCCCAGGTGGCAGAGCCGCAGATTGCCATGTTCTGTGGCCGTCAGCTCCTGCACATGAACCTACAGACTGGCCAGTGGGAGCCGGATCCTCAGGGCCGCCAGGGCTGCTTCAAGGAGCCCAGTGAAATCCTGTCTTACTGTCAGGAGGTAGGTTCCTGAGCACTGAGAGGAATCACCTAAACATGAACAACTGTAATGAACACAGCTGGATCAGTGCATATAACAGCAGCATTATCTAACTCAGAATGACTTTTAATGCCAAAGTAGTGCGGAGCTGATTTTGAAAGAATGCAACATGAAATTTTGACACTATAGAAAGAAAATGAAGTAAAATTTCATATTCTTTTTCTCTAATTTGATTTGTCTAACACCCGTCCTATGGATCTATATATTTAACCATATATAGTGAAGTAATGGTGGCCTGTTGGAATATTTCAATATTTCATTTGTGCCACCATTTCCACCTTACCTGATATGTGTACTCATTAACATTTACTGTAAGGTAATCAGTGGTACACATACTCCCCACATACTCCTCCCTCAAAGATATTTATTTGAAGTTAAGGCAACCAAGCGCCATCTGGAGGTCAAAGTAGGCATAGCTGCTACAGAGAGCAGCTGAATGGACTGTAATGCGATTATCTGACAGTGCTGTATCTGTGATGGCTTTTACACAAAAGCTTCCCTTTTTGCCTTGACATTTATGAAGGAAGCATTTTAGTGTGCATTCAGACTCCAGGCCAGCTACATTTCTCTCTCTATTAAACCTCATTATGTGTTTGTGCTTCAAATTATTGGCCTAGATTTTAAATTAAAGTTGTCAGATGTGAAATTGGAAATATTGAAAGACAAGAATGTTCACTGAGATGAAAGAATGATCTTCAGTATGCCATGTCTAATGTGGCTTCAGACAAAGGCCTTACACAGCTTCATCTAAGTGTTTAGAGAATATCTTGCATGACTCGTTCCCTGTGCCCCCCGACCCCCCGTGTTGCTGCTACCTTTATTCTACCCCTCCCAAACAATCCCCAAACCCCCTCTCTAACCAATCTTTCCCTGTCCTCTGCTGTTCCTGTCTTCAATCCTTTTGTTCTCTCCACCCACCTGTCTCTGTCTCTGTTCCTGTGCCTCTGTCGTCTCTACATGCATCCGTACGTCCAGATGTACCCAGCGCTTCCGATCTCCCATATAGAGGAGTCAAAAAGACCTGTCACCATCCATGCCTGGTGTAAGAAAGGCTGGGGCCGCTGCCAGACACACCCCTCCATAGTCCTTCCCTTCCGCTGTCTAGGTAAGAGCAACACTCTCACTACCATTAAATACATAAAAATGCCCCCTAATGCCTCATTTTCAGAAAATGAAGATTTTAAACATTTGGCCTGTATTTGATAGTGAAACAGAAAGGAGAGAGGAAGACGACTTGCAACAAGCAGTATTCGCTGTCTTGCAGATAGTTAGATGAAATGATCGATACCGTTCCCTTATCTGTCTGTTAACTATGAAGCTACAGCTGCAGCTGGTTAGCTTAGCTTAGCTCAGATGCTGGAAACAGGGGGAAACAGCCAGCGTGGCTCTGAAGTAAAAACAACATATTTAACATTGCAGTGTTTATACGAATCAAAAAATAATGTATTACATCTTGTCTATTTAGTGGTATCAATCTTCTTATCTAACTCTCAGCAATAAAGCCCATGAGCGTATTTTCCAAGATGCTGACCTATTCCTTTTCTTGCCTTATTGCATGTCTGTATTAGTATTGGCTCATCCTGTTTTATGGTAACAAACAACAGATCTTTTTGAGATGTTGGAGGTTCCTTGAACTGAAGCATTGTTTTGTGCTTGAGTTAATATCAAAACTAAGCAGTTACATGACATACAGTATATTGAATAAAACAGTGACACAATAAAAGAGAGACACAAACCATGTTTCTGTGTCAAAGCAGAAAAATACTCCACTAATGCATAAGCTAACAAAAGAAGCACAATTTTAGTACCTCGTATGACTTAACATTGGCTTCACTTGTGCCATTCTCATATCAAAACTCACAGCTTTCTGCTTGTGTTACTGTTAGAGCTCGAGCTAGGCGCTGACACAAAGCAGGATATGCAGTTCAGCAGACACAAAGCACCATGTTACAGCTCAGCAGTGCTGCAGAGAGGCCATGCCTGCTGTAAGCCACTAGGGGGGCAGATAGGCTAACAATGGATGATTGAATAGATGAATGAATGAGTAATGAACAGTGAGTCACTCTGGATTCACGAAGCATCTTGATCTTTATGCACAGGGCCGTAGAGCTGGCTCGAGCTTGTTTGATTTCTACTGTACTGCCTGTTGTGTGGGTGAACACTTTCCTTTGTGCATGAGCCCTAAAGAACAATGTGTGATGAACAGTCAGTGCTGCATGAAGAACAAGTTTGAAATTAATATAAAATGTACTATATTGTATGTACTTATAACCTTTTCTGTAATGGAAATATTCATTACAGAGATCAAAAAGGCATTATTTGCTCTAAGCAAAGCACATTTTTACTTCATGTCCTGACTATAGCTGCAGTTTGTCTCTTCAAAGTGCTTGCACATTACACATTTATGGTTTCTGTCAGTCCTAATTTATGCACCTCATCCCCATCTAACAACTCTAGCTCACGATCACTCTTCTGTTTCATGTATTCTATGTATTGTGCAGCTTGCATTCATTCTTTTGCTCTCTTTTTGTCCTTATTAAAGCACAGCCATGCTTGAAGTTCGACATTGAAACACAGTTCCACTTAAATCTCAAGTTTGACTCTTAACATTCTCCCACTGCTTTAAAGCATCTTACGCTGACCTCACCGTTTCTTCAATCCTGCTGCAGAGGGCGAGTACGTGAGCGAGGCCCTGCTGGTGCCCGACCGATGCCGTTTCCTCCACCAGGAGCAGATGGATGTTTGCAAGAGTTGCGCGTACTGGCACAACATCGCTAAGGAGGTGTGAAGGGCAGATAAACAGCAGTTGTACAGTTTTAAAGTTGCAGAATAAAGGCTTGTGAATAAGGAAGATTTAAGCAGAAGGGTGATTTTTATGGGGCTTTCCACTGTCTCATGCACACATCGAACTTTCCAGTGCAGATTTAAAACCTCTCGTACAGCCAGACCTAACAGCCTCAGCAGACAAGACCAGACAAGTCTGCACAGTGGTGTGTTGTGCATCACGTCATAATTTAGCTGCGCGCCTACCTGAGGTGTTTGTTAAAGAGCAGAGATGTGTCAGAGTTCAAAGTCAGACACTACTCTATCAACTCTTTATATTCAGAGAGAAGACATTTCAATTTTTAGAGTTTAAAGTACTTCACTTTATTTTAACATAA
Source organism: Chaetodon trifascialis (assembly GCF_039877785.1). Classification (NCBI taxonomy): domain Eukaryota; kingdom Metazoa; phylum Chordata; class Actinopteri; order Chaetodontiformes; family Chaetodontidae; genus Chaetodon; species Chaetodon trifascialis. Next base: position 19,861,919 of record NC_092062.1, read on the forward strand.
GAATATTAATTTCAACCTTATTGTATATTATATTTTTTTTACTTCGTGGATCGCAGGAATGTGCTGCAGACAATCTGGAGCTCCACAGCTACGGGATGCTGTTGCCATGTGGAGACCATTTCCGGGGGGTCGAGTATGTGTGCTGCCCGGGCCGAGGGAGCTCCAGCAGCGGTAAAGGAGAGACCGAGGAAAGGGACATCGCCGCCGGTCCTCAGACACTCACATCTCAGACCAATGGGAAACTCAGTTCTCTGTAAGATGATTCAGCTTGACCACGTGCAGATGTCGGAGGATGGCGGCTTGCGTCATCAGAGTAATGACTTGTTCACTTTTCCACAGCACCAAAATGACAGCCCCCACGCCGAGCCCCTCTCCTGACACAGATGTGGACGAAGCGGATATGGAGGAGGAGGATGACGAAGTGGTGGAGGAAGAGGATGAGGAGGAAGAAGAGGAGGAAGTTGATGAGGAGGAGGCGGAAGAAGAGGAGGAAGAGGAGGCAATGGCCGTGAAAGATCCAGAGGAGTATGAATATCCCATTGACTCAGGTCCCTACCAGACATCAGACTATCTGGACTCCTTCTACTATGAGAAGAGCCACAAACCCACCACCTCTACACCTCTGATGAAGGGAGACAGCTGTGAGTGTCCCTCATTTTTCTGTTAATCCTTACATCATGTCTCATCATCAGGACTAAATAACTGCTGATGGTGTCTCTCCTGCTTTCGCAGTCACAGGGGGGAGAAACTGTCATATTCATGCATGCGGTATCTGCATGCCTCTGACATGCGCATGTGTGTCTTTCTAAATATATGTATTTGGTGCTTCATTCACCCACACCCACAGCAGCCCCCAGGCCTCCACAGGGTTCATGCTAGTATGCACAGAAAATGGAACAGTTGACCTCTTGACTGAACTTGACCAAGAACACAATCAGGATGGTAACCCATGATAGGGCTCACTGTCTCTGCAGGGAGCATTGTAAAGCCTGAGCCCGTAATGGAAACTAGATGTTCTTCATCTCAGTAAATATGAATGTGCAGTGCAACAAGGAAATGCTGATTAATGCATTTATTTATATTTACAGGGTTTCTTATGACACTTGTAACAATCCTCATTACTATAGCACAGTAATTCCTGTTTTACTCATATTTAACATTATTGAACATGAGTTTATTCTCTAATCCACAAAGAGTATCCCGTCTCTTACCCAGATACAATATCTCAAAACAGAATGGGATCAGTAATCTCAGCACTTTTTCAGTAATCTTCTTTATTAATTTTCCAATATTTGGGATTAGTTGAAAGCCTGAGAGCCAATAGTAATGATTAAACTTGTGTGCGAGACAAATTGATGTATATTTCCCCGGTACTCCGCTGGGGTTCTAAAGCATTATTACTGTATTCCACCTAAATTCTCTCCAGGACACCCAGAGACACATTTTGACCAGAGCCGTCCTTTTAATTACTGTCTGCTTGACAGAAGTAACCTCTGTTTTCTGTCTCTCCCATCTAGTGACCACGGCCCGGCCAACAGACGGCGTCGATGTTTATTTTGAGAAGCCAGTGGATGACACTGAGCATGCCAACTTCCTGCGTGCCAAGACAGACCTGGAGGAGCGCAGAATGAAGCGCATCAATGAGGTGAGATGCACGGGGCTGAGAACGGGCTGATAGGGTTTTGGGCTGGCAGGTTGGTTAGTTGGACAGCAGACTCACTGATATAATTCTCAGAACAGCGAGGATGTGTGCGCGTGCATACCTTTGCCCACAATCTCAAAGTCGCCTCTGTACACATTGAAGTTTGTCGTTTTCTTTGGATTTTCGCTGCAGCATCACACACCGCACATACAGTGTTTCTATCATTGCTCAACAGTTTCAATGGACAGCGTGTCCTTGCAGATGTTCCTATGATGCATTTAATGTTCTTCCATTACTAGCCTTTTATGTAAAAAAGGGCAAACCAATAAATCAGACAATGATGTTTGCCTCATGGCTTTTCTTTCTATGCCAAAGATTCCTCCTAACAGCCAACATGTTTTGCTTTGAGGTGATAAAAGATCATAACAGCTGTTGCCCCGGTTTTTAAGGAATAGTTAAATATTTTTGGAAATACCCTTATTTGCTTTCTTGCTGACTTTGTGGTCTTGTCGTCACTGTGCTGCGGCCTTGCATGCAGCAGAGACTTCAGGAAGTCACTTCACCCAGTGAAGAAATAGTCTCAGCACGCAATCCCCATTTTTACTCTTCACACTTTATGCAGATATAACGTGTTAATTAGTGAGGCTTTGAGGTGCTGGTAGGCGGGTTGTGTTACCTTCGGACAGAGCAATGCTACTGTTGGCTTGAGCTGCATGTATCTATTCTCATCTAACTCTCAGCAAGATAGCGAAGAAGCGACATTTCCCAAAATGTCAAAACTCTTCTTTGAAGCCAAATGTCCAAGCTTTTAAGAACAAACCATGTGCAAACTTTGAAGTGACACTGTGTTAACAGCAGTGTCTGACATGCAGTTCAAAAACACTTCTGGATCAGTTATTGGTGTCTTCACAAAGGTTACAAGAAATAGGCTACGCAAGTCTGATGTGAGGTTGTTTATTCAAAGTAAAAATAGTTTGAACAAACAGCAGAGTGGACCCCACAGTCCTGCACAAAAACTCTCAGGTCTTCTACAGCTCCTCATATACTCTAGAATGCTCCTCCTTTCGTTTCCTCCCATTGCCTTTAACTTAAAATCCCACAACAAGGTGCACTGGTTAACAGTCAGAGATATGAACACATATACTAATTCCACAGGCAACTCATTTTTCATGCCTGTCAGTATGATGTTTATACAGTTTATACTGTCACACCCCTATGTCATGATCTCATGTGTCTTTAATTCCTTAGATCATGAAGGAATGGGCAGAGGCAGACAACCAGTCAAAGAATCTGCCGAAGTCAGAGCGACAGGCCCTGAATGAGGCAAGCGGACATTTGTCAACCTGCTTTATTGGCTTTAATTCAATGGTTTCAATGCTCCTTTGGCATTATAGCACCAACTTTACTCATACTTGCACCTGCTACCTCATCTTTCCTCTACCAGCACTTCCAGTCTGTGCTACAAACACTGGAGGAACAGGTTGCCGGAGAGAGGCAGAGGCTGGTGGAGACTCATCTTGCCAGAGTGGAGGCTATACTCAACAACAACCGCCGCCTGGCCCTGGAGAACTACCTGACTGCCGTACAGTCCGAGCCCCCTCAGGTAAGTCCACCATGGAGTACAGAGGAGTGCATGGATTAAGACAGCACCTTTATCTCACTGACTCTGCCCGCTTTGCCTTCCAGCCAGAGCGCGTGCTACAGGCTCTGAAGCGATACATGGCCGCAGAGCAGAAGGACCGCAGACACACACTCAGGCATTACCAGCATATTGTGGCTGTCGACCCCCAGAAGGCTGAGCAGATGAAATTCCAGGTGAGTGTCTGAGAGTGTGAGGCATTTGCTTTGAAATGCTTTTGGCACACACCTGTGCATTTGAGATGCGAGTCTCCTTTTTCTGCTGACCAGGACACATATAGAACACCGTGTGCTGAAGAGTGAGCACTTGCCAGAGATAAGTTAATAAATACTGAACTCACAGAGGTGAACCAGGTACCAAGCCTCTTTTCATTAAACTTAGATCAAAGCCAGGCTTTGCTGACTTCAAAAGCAGCTTTAGACACATGAATCCATAAAAACATCTATCTGGACTTTCATTTTTCATTCACTTAAGGAACCAAATTCACTGCTTCTCTTTTCACAGCTCAGACCAGTTCAACACGCACTCATTGTTTGAACTCTGTTGGCCCTTTTCTTGGTGACAGTTTAAGCAAAATGGATTTTTCTAATTTGCAGGTGTACACACATCTCCATGTAATTGAGGAGAGGATGAACCAGAGTCTTGCGCTGCTGTACAAGGATCCATCCTTGGCTGAGGAGCTGCACAATGATATCCGTGAGCTAAACTACTGTTACCCATCATTGCATCACCGCAGAGCCCTGCGTGTGAACTCTGTTGTATTTTATTGTCATTAATGTCGTCCACGATATGTCTAGATGACTTCTGTTTTTTTATGTATGCGTCACCTGTAGAGGAGCTGGTCAAGGCAGAAAGAGGAGACATCAGCGAGCTCATGACCACCTCCTTCTCTGAGACCCGCACTACTGAGGAGCTTCTGCCAGCAGAGAGCGAGGAGGAAAAGGATGATGAAGAGGAAGAGGAGAGAGCTTTCCAGAACAGGCCTTACCCTCCCCGCATTGGTATATATCCTCATACACACACCCACAAGTTCACCACCCTTAAGTCTGCTCTAATTGTGTGAGTCAAATCAGCTGTTTCTCACAGGCTGCTGTTATTAATGAGACCTTTTCCCTTTTTTTCTCTAAAGAACTGCAGTCTAATAAGAAAGGTGAGTTGGTATTTTACTGTTTACAATGACAGCAGTTTTGTATTTCTTAAATTTGCTCAATGTTGCCAAATGTTTTTCCAATTTGGTCTCTGTCTTAAGTGTCTGCAGTCGATGAATATGATTATACCACATCTGAGAGAGGCGCTACTTATGAATATGAGGAAAAGGTAAGATGATGATCATCTAAAGGGCTGGGGAAATATCAGACTCCATCCCAGGCCAATAAATAACATGTTTAGACACAGAAATATGTGCTTAGTGTGTGCATGTGTCCCAATATTTCCCTTATTCTCACGCATTCCCTCTCAGATCAACACCTCTGTGGAGCTCAAGCAGGTCGTCAACAAGCCTCCTGAGATTGAGAGAGATGAACTGGTAAGAAATTAACATGAATTCAACTTAAAATATCCTACTCTGTCGTCCCCACACGTCTCCCTTGTTTAATCTCTCACTGCACATTTTTCTCTGTCCGTAGCAACCTGATGCACTGGAGACATTCAACCGTGGCGCCATGGTGGGGTTGCTGGTGGTGGCAGTAGCGATTGCCATGGTGATGGTAATCAGTCTGCTGCTGGTGCGCAGGAAGCCATACGGCACTATCAGTCATGGCATCGTTGAGGTACGACCCCAGAGGAGCCTTTGATTTAAGCCAAAAACCTTACAGGACCACACCTGTGGTCCACTTTATACCAATCAAAGTATCAATTTGTTTCCATTTATTTCATATTGTGATGAAATACATAAATCAGTTGCTGCATGGAGGGATGAGTATCAGTCTAAAGTCAGCAGCCAGTTAGCTTCCAGTAGTTTAGCATAAAGACTGGGAATAAGGGGAAACGGCTTGTCTGGCTCTGTCCAAAGGTAAAATAATCCACCTGCCAGCACCAGGAGCAGCTGTCCAGCACTCGACAAAGGTCCTGCTCCTGCTGAAGGAGTAATTCAACACTTAAACCCTAGTTAAATGGTGAATTGATGTTTTTACATTTTTCAAATTTCCTAAGGATTAAGTAAATGCAGTGTTAGATTAGTGATTGCTGAGCTTTCAGTGTGCTGGTAATCAGATTTTGTTACCTTCAGACAGAGCCATGCTAGCTGTTTCATCATGCAAGATTCTGACTCTAGCTACATGCTTACAGCACAGATATGAGAGCAGTATTGATCTTTTCATCTGACTCTCAGCAAGAACACGAATAAGCGTATTCCCAAAATGTCCAACTATTCCTTTAAAAGGCAGCTGGTGATTAAATACTGTTTGGAAATGATGGATAGAAATGTTTGAGATTAATTTTAGCTGACGTTCAGGAGCTGGACTATACCTCAAACACTCCTCTTCCTACCACTGTCACACATCTATAAATGTCTTCCTGCCCTGCATGCAACCCCAGAACATCCCGTTTGCTTGCAGCCTTATTTCTGATGTTAAACTCACTTAAACTGATGCTGAAATATTTCAAAACTTTAACTGTCATAACTGTCAACTGTTCAGCTGATGATGTGGTCCTTGCCTGTGAATTTGTCTTTAGTGTGTAATAATCGGAGCTTTTGTGTGTCTCGCAGCAGGTCGACCCCATGCTGACACCAGAAGAACGACAGCTCAACAAAATGCAAAACCATGGCTATGAAAACCCTACCTACAAATTCTTTGAACAGATGAACTGAGGTACCGGGGCTGCCAACAAGTCATGCCTGCCCACTTGTTTTGTCCCCCCCACTCTTCCTTCCAGTGGTGTCCCAGCTACACTCCCTTTGACGGATTTATGATGTGTTGCAAACATGAAGTAACCGTATAAGTTCGGGGTACGTCCCGAACCCATTGTAAATGACCAACAACAACCTATCATCATTACCAGAATGTGAATAATGAGATATGATACAAACTCACATCACCTATTGTAATCTAATACTCCTCTGGGTTAGGGTCTGAGCATTGTTGTTTCCATTAGCGGTGCCACAGCGTTTCATAATCCTGAAAATATTCACCTCATAGACAGGAAACCCATCCCAGTGGCATGACTTGACCTATTGCCCCTCACTGGAAACTGAAGTTGAACGGTGCATAATGCTTTATAGTATTTATTTTTCAGTAGTAGTCTCTTTGTTCAAATTGTACCACAGTTAGATATGATGTATCTGTGTAGATGAGTGTGAGTGACAGCCTAGTTAAATTATGGTGTAATTCTCAATTTAAAAGCCACTCAGTGATAAAAGGGCAATTACCGAGCTGGTTGTCAAGCTAAACTTACCTCCATGAGCTGCCATAACATTGGACAGTACCTCTAATATTAAGACATGAACATTAGGAGAAGATGTGGAGGTGTTTACTTTGAATGCGTGAGACATTTAGGCTTTAGTTCAAAACAAAGAAGGCCAAAAAAAAGACCACACTAGTCGATACAGAACTGCTGTGTGCTGGTGGTACAAAAAAAATCATGTTTTTGACTTCTGAGAAACAAATTATTTGGCGAAATATACCAAATAGTCCATTTAGCTAATTTAGTCAGTGAATGAGTTCATTTTATTTGTACTGCTACCTAAAGAACTGTAAAACACAAAAATCAGAAGTCTGTTATTTTAATGAAAGCATGACAACTTGGTGTATGATGCTGCTGTACTTATTTGTGTTGTTCTTGTCATTGCTTTTGAAAAGTCGGAAATGTCACCGTTCAAAATGGACACTGTAAATAACGTAAGAAATACATACTACTAGGTGTAGACATTTCTATGATTAATTTGCATTGATGTAATGGAATAATACATAAAAATAGTACGTTGTGCTGTTATGAGAAGGAGAAACATTTTCCTAACATGGCTGATTGAAAACGGACTGTTGTAAAAACCAGCACAAGACAACGACACAGTAACTTCTTTCTGAATGTATTTAAGGTAGGTGTTGAGATTCCATCTTCTTTTCAGTAACGCATCATTCCCCTCGTAGACCAAGTAGTGACATCCAGCAGACAGACTACATGCCCGATGCCCGTCTCGTCACTTCCTGTAGCAGCCTGTTCATTTTCACAGGCAGGTGTGTATCAGAGCAGAGGAACTTAAAGCATAGGCGTAATGTACTTTACAGAGGCGTGCAAAGATACCACAGCTATAGTAATGTGAAGTATCAGTGTTTGTAGTAAGTCCTAAAAACAGACCACACTCAGGCATTAGAGCAGTAAAACATGCTGTGTGTCTTTAAATCTGCCATTTTGACAAATTTGGGCTGAATAACATTGAATGTTCGTACTCTGTAGAAGCTATATTTAAGTTACCCTCTTCATAAATAGCTTTTCACTGAATGACTCATTGTAGTTTGTCATATTTATGATCAACATACCATCCTGTATAGGTAAGTAAAAAAAGGGGTTGCCCCTTTTTTTCTGGCTGATTGTTAGCTGCTTAGAGTGTCACTGTTGATTTCCACTTAACCCTGTCAGACCATTTGGTTAAGGAAGGTCACATTGTGGGATGTTGCATTCTGTTCATCAGTCTTTACCTGTGTGCTATAGTATAGATAATCCACCAAAATCAGTTCATATTTTATTTATTTCTTACTGGTTGAAGTTTTCTCTAAACACCTGCATTTGTCTCTCCAGAGGAAACGTTGTTTACTTATAATTTGTGTTTTCTTCTTTTTTTTTGCGAAGTTTGCTTTGAAATAAGCAAAAGAGTTTATGGTTTAGCATTAATCTTCAGTTTCTCTCGTTAGGCAGGTTAATTGCAGGTTGCGGTTGTGTTATGACAGGTGAAGAGAAGTCATAGCCCTTGTATAATTTGTACAGCTACTTTAGTGAATGAAAACGTTGTATGTTCACAGTTTAAGTCAGTTGATCTTGTAATGATACTACTGAAACCATAGATGAGAATAAGCTTGCCTGTGTTTCCCAAACCACTGAAGGTTTCCTACCAGCATTTAGCAGACTTAGAATGGTGTATACTGTAGTTACTCAAATCACATTTGTACGTACGTCCTCTGTCAAATTCTAGACTTCTTTGTTGGTCTGTCCCCTTTCTTCCCGACGAATATAAACAATGTTATTGAGATTTTAATTGCTGCATTATTGCCTTTTACAATGCTGTGTTTTGGATGTAATTATTCTGTATTTTTTATTTATATGTAATAATCAGTTGGATCAAGGGTCATGCTTTTCACCTGTAATGTAATTTTAGAGGCTTGTATGATAAAACATTGACAAGTTTATAACGTTCAGAAATGTGAAATAGAGACGGACATATGGCCTCTGCCTAATTGACAAGGAGTGGCACTAAGCACAAGTAAAACCAAATGACTCAATTTGGGTACAGGTTGCTAAATGTTAGACACTTATTTTGTCTGACTGACTTCAATTATACTGCATTGATTCTAGGGATGTTGATAGCATCGTTGAGAGAGAGCTGTTCATTTTCATTCAGACCTTTAACCAAAGACATGCTCCACAAATAAGCAGACAGATATTCCAATTTGGCAAAATGTTCTCTGTTGTGTAACTGTATCTGCAAGCAATCTGAGAAATTAAAACTGGTCAAGCTAATTAATAGTGTAATAAAAAATGAATGACCCATAAAACACTGTGTCTGCGCTTATTGAATCACTTCTACACACACAGAGTTTCTCTCTCTGACTGACAGCACATTCACATCATTCGGAAACTTAATCCAGTCATCCATCTCCCAAACGCAACATGCAGGAGACTGAAAAGTGACCGTGATGTAACCTGTGTAATCAGCCCTACGATGTCAAAGCTACAGTTAAGAGGGGAAAACCATCTGACTTACAGTGGAAAATCTACGTTTTTCATCACCTGCACACCCTCCGTTGGATTTCTTAGAAAATAGAAACCTAAAGTTCACACATTTGTCCTTGCAATTACAATACATCAATACAATACAGTTACATCACTGAGTGTCAACATTGGTTTACCTCAGTGCACAAAATGTGATTTGGCAGCAATAATGCTATTTTAAGTTTGAAATTCAAGCCATGAAAAGTCCTACTCCTCTGTTTCTCAAACATTATCGTAATGTCATCCATTTGGTAGTAAAACTTTCTGAAAGATAAGAATCTTAACCAAGATGAAGGTACGGCGTCAGATAAGATTTTCTCTCACTTCTCAGTGTGGAGTTTCAGTGACTCCCGAAGCCACAGTGTAATGTCTTGATGCCAAAATTGCAGTCTACTTCCTTTGTCAGGAAAAGCAAAATGTGATGCGTATCACCTCATTAACCTCAAAGAGACGGAAGAAGCAAATGTTTTAGTGAATTAACTTTCATGTGAATTCGCGTGGATTAGCTAGCGGGGCAAAAACATCTCATTTATACTAGAAATCTAAAAGCAATGAGAATTACCCTTATAATCTGCTAGTCATTGTAACATAACTGATGAGACTTTTCCTTTGAACCTAATGTAGAGCAGTGAGTGATGATATACTCGAGCTGTGGTGTTTGTGTCAACTTCCTTTTATCTCTGAGCAAATGACTGTCTAATCAAATCTTAGTCCTGTGCTTTATGTTGTGATAAGCCTTAATAATCACCTGACCTTCTGTAAAACCAACTGATAAATGCCTTGACACAGTTCCCAAGCACCAATTCACCCGACAGTCACTGGCGTAGGTAGGCCTCACACTTCCTTCACCCACAAATTACAAAGAAGTGTCAAGCCCCAGCCCCTAGCCCTGGTTCACTTCTTCCAAACCACAACACTGACGGGTAGTCCTCCTTACCCAGATTACTGTGAAAAGGCTCTGTGGCTATACAGTGACAGTTTGTCATTGATGCCTCCAGCGCACATCAGTCATCTTGTTAGTGATGCCTCTGAAGTTGACTGCTCACATACCGCCACTGTGGTAATGTAAGACGACTCATATTAACCCCGACTGCTATCACATCGCAGTCTGAGCATGCGTTTTGTTTAGTTCGGTAGCACTTTGATTCATTCAACAAAACAACAATATGAAACCCCTCAGAATGCAGAGATTAAAATCCTCTTGGTAGGTAGATCAAAGGTTTTATCACATCAATTGTGCACTTGATGAAGAGCGTCATGTGAGATGTGTGGGTGCTGAAGGTCACATTAATGCAGAAAGTGCATAGATGAGCATTTACTTCAGATACCCCACACAGTTAGACACCTCAGTGAGTCAGCATTGATGCTGGGTAGGGTGTTGGTGATTGTTAAACTGACAGTCAGGGGGATAGCAGGTGCTGATGAGTCGGGTGTGGGGGGGCTGACAGTCTTGATATTACTGGAAGGTGAAGCCCTGTGCATCAACTCTGGCTGTCTCCTTCCCATATAGCACAAGCTGACATTTAAGTGTTGGTATAATGCTAATTTCTCTGAGAGGAATAGATGAGGTCAGACTGTCCAGTGGTTTGAGCAACACTTGCGCAGACTAAGGTGTGCGCAGTGGCCCCAAATGTCAGCATATATAGTGCCAATACACGTACACATGCACACACACAAGTTATCATCGAAGGCCAGCTATACCTTAGAAGAAGCTTGTATAGCTGGTGGGGAAAAAAACACCTCAACGTCCACTCAAAATGGAAAAATAATTTTAAAAAGACAATATTTCCAAGAAGTGTCATTGTTGCGTCACTGCTAATGCATCAGCATGGCAAACCTGTCATCACACCAAATGCATGGAAACCACATTGTGTTTAACACTAGATCAGACCAGATAGGTGACAAACAGTGGTGGAGGAATTATTCAGTAAAAGAAGCAAGAGCGCAGTATAAAAATGAAGAATCTTATTCGACTAAAAATGCAAAGATTCAAGATAGATAGATAGATAGATACTTCATTCATCCTCAAGGGAAATTCACAACTGAGAACAGTACAAAGAGAATATATTTACGCATCAAAATTTACTTTAAGACCAAAAGTAAAAGTACTCATGATGCAGAATGGTCCTTTTCAGAATCATAAACAGTACATTATATTACTGGATTATAATTAGCAATGCATTGATGTGTTAATCACTTAAACATTGGGGCTAATTTTGTTACATTATGTACCGCTGGATTGCTAAAGCTATAATAATAACCAATATCCTATTGTCTATTCTATCTATATTTGTTGTTGATTTATACTTTGTATTATTAATCTAGATAGTACTCTAGTAACTAAAGTTATCAAAATGAAGTGAAGTAACAAGCACAATGTTGCTCTCTGAAATGAAATGAAAGTACAAGTACCTCAAAATTGTACATAAGTACAGTACTTGAGTGAATTCATTTACTTTCACTCTACCACTGGTGACAAGTGTGAAGTGTGAAACAGTGTGTAACAGTTGTGTACATCAGATGATGATATCTTCAGGTACAGCTTGGGCTGTGCCTTGCAGCAGCTCAGGCTATACATATGGCACAGACACTTCACTGCACAAGAAAAATGGAGGGCAGCATACCGAAAAGCAGACATCAGATTTCATTTACAAATACTAAATGTCTTTTACTGTACGTATGTATAGACCTTATGACCAAAATCATAACCAATAAACAGCTAGCTGTCACTCAAAGCAGCCATGCCCATAATTATGCATATCTTTAAGCCCTTTAAGCCCTGTCATGAACAGGGAAATTAGCTAAAGAGACTGTGGGGGTCTATGGGGATTGACTTTTGGAACCAGTAGAGAAACTGCAGTTTTTGTCGCCGGCCTCACTGTTCTGCCCTGAAGGCCACTTGTTCTGGACTGCAGACAGCCGGTCCAGTACCTGCACCCTTTCACTATGAAGCCACGTTGTTGTAGCACATGCAGAATGTGTCCTGCTGAAATAAGCAGGATGTCTCTGAAAAAGACACCATCTGGATGACAGCATATGTTGCTCCAAAACCTGTATGTACACTTGAGTGTTAATGGTGCCTTCACAGATGTGCAAGTTAGCCTGGAAGACAAAATGTCCATGATTTCCAAAACCAATTTGAGATGTGGACTCATCTGACCACAGCACACTGTTTTACTTTGCATCATCAGCAGAGGAGCTTAGGCCCAGAAAAGTCATTTCTGGATGTTGATATATGAGTCTTACCTCACATTTGCAGATGCAGTGATGAACTATGATTACCGACAATGGTTTTCTGAATGCAGAATAACCCTTCTATAAAAATCAATGAAGGTTGATGAGGTAGAACATTCTTGTTGTGCTGTTCTCAGTTGAATATGTGTCAAAAAGGCTTAGCATTTTATTATACATTCAGTTTTATTTTCGCTTTATGCAATGTCCCAACTTTATTGGAATCTTGGTTGCAGCTAATTCAGGGAACTTATGAGAACGAGCTTTATCAATATTAGATCACTTTCCACAGATGCAATATTAATTTAATGGCCTGATTAAAGAGCATAATGTTGGCATGATGTGTGTACAGTTGGGGAAGACTGTAAAACTTGAAATATTAGTAACTCCTAATGAATGGTTTCCTTAATCACAACAGCTGCATTGGATTCTGTCCAATAGCATTACTTTCTCTGTATTCTCTTATGAGCCATCTGTGATGACAATCACTGTATTTTAGTTGCTTAGATTAGTTTTGGGCGGCACGGTGGAGCAGCAGGTAGTGCGTGTGCCTCATAGCAAGAAGATCGCCAGTTCGATCTCCGGGTCGGGCAGGGCATTTCTGTGCGAAGCGTGGGTTCTCTCCAGGCACTCCAGCTTCCTCCCACAGACCAAAAACATGCCACAACAGATAGTCGGGTATGGAAAATGGATGGATGGTTTAGTTTTCATTTGAACTGTGATGATTAAATATCACCCTGCTTACTACTGTTAATGTTCACTGCTACAAGAACATCAGTGCTGTGTTTTATCGTATCAATAATTTTTAACAGACCTGCAGAAAACTGCAGTTTAAGTATCCAACGACTGCCCAAATATTTATATATATATAAATATTATATATATATTTTCACTAGCTAAACCAAAATTTGATGTGTGATCAGCACTGCTGAAACCTCAGAGCAACCTTTTTCCAGCATATTTCAAAGATTGTTACCTGTCTGATAACGTCTAGTTGTTTTAACTTGCTCATTAGATGAGAATTTCTTTAAAACTACACTTAAGTGGTCAGTTTCTTCCTTCACACTAGTCTGACCAACCTGAGCACAGCTTTTACTTTGGTCAACCTTAGCTGAATATTAACTCAAATAAACTCTTGTGCTGTCTCTATAATTTTTTTCATTTTCTCAGTTAAAGCTGTACTGTCTTATGTTATACATTTTCTTTAGTAGTGACTAATTGCTTTATTATTAATTATTCGGCTTGAGTCAAATATCAAAGACATAGTTAAAATCAAATTTCACTACGTTCACAGTTTTAATCAGGGTAATCAATAACCACAACATTAATAAATGTCAGACAGAAAAGCTGCTTTTTGAATGTTGAACAATGAATAATAAGATTTTACCACATAACACTACTCTATCATCCTTCTGCTGCTCCCCAATTCATAGCAGCTGTGACTTCAAAGGGCTTTTACCATGTGATATTACATGAGCTTACACTCTCTTCTGTTAATCAGATTTCATTGCATCAGAAATACTGCCATCTGCTCTCCAATTGCAATTTATCAGCAACAATTTATGCCAGCTGTTGAAAAGGAAAGTGCAGAGAACTGTTTAGTTTTTGTTTCAGTTTGTAAGCAACATTGTTTTCTTCCTGCACTTACAGCATGTATGATTGTGTTAAATATGCCTGTATCTCTATTTATGAGGTCTTCTGCTTACCTGTTTGGCTTGTCTTTGGGCTTTTACATTTTCACTTTTGTTTGCTTAAAATGTCATGAATGCACACTGCCTGTTTCATTTCTTCAGAGTGGGGCCACACTCCTTTTAGCTCTGTTTTGGTCTCCACCAACTCCTGAGGGAAATATCTGGCTGTAGCTGCTAAAAGCTCCATTACGTTCACAAGCTCCTTGCTAACTTTGTCAGTTGGATTATACAAAAGTTACCAAGTTTTCCAAATGTTTGTACAAGATAAGTCAGTGCTGTTGAGTAAGATTATTTTCTCAGTCAATGGCTACATTAGATCAAATTATATTAATTGAAGACCATGCATTTCCATTACACAGTTCCAGCTCTACTCGACTCGGTTCTACTCTACTCTACTTGGTTTGGTTGAGTTTCCATTTTCCAGTTTCCGAGTACTTCATAGTACCTCCTCAACGTAGGCGGGGTCGTCATACCACGGCTGCGCAAAACTGCCATGACGTTAATTTGTACGCGATGCAAACAGAGCCGACAAACAATGGAGGACATCGAAGCGATGTTGTATTTGCTGCTCGGTTTGTGGCTTTTTAGTCTGGACCTCGTCAACGGACCACGGTGATATTTTACGAGCAGCCATTTCCCTCGAGTGAGAATAAAGAATAAAGTCAGCAGTTGCTGTTGCCCGGCGTTACAATGGAGGGGGCGGGATTGTTTTTCCCATGACGACACTCTCCGGCCAATCAGTGGCCGACAGGCTGTTGACGTCACACATAGTATCGCTTCTTCTCGCTTGGAACCTCGCCAGAGCAGGTACTAAAAATAGTATCAGGTACCAGGTACTATCCCTAATGGAAACACAAAACAACCGGGTAGAGTAGAGTCGAGTCGAGTCGAGCCGCGCTAGTGGAAATGTCTGCAAGTGCAAACTTCACAGTCAATATTACTTTGTGACATGTAAAGTTTGAACAGTTTTCCTTAACATTTCTGCTGGAATTTATTTCACATTTAGATGTGAGTACGAGTATAATTAGTTGCACGATATGTGTGCATGTGTGTTACGTCTCCATAGCCACACCTTAGCTTGAGACTTAGCTCCCAAGTGCTCCATAACGACTGCTTTCTGTCACTGGCACCTTTACATGTGGATTGTGATATGGAGTCATCAAATTTCTATTGTCACTATTGAACGTTACTACCATCTACTGGATTTTGGGACATATGGTATTTCATCTGCCTTGACCTGGGCACAGCTGACCATTATGTCAGGTGGGAAGCCATTGAGAGATAGGCTTGTCCTGTTATCTGAGAGATTGTCCTGTCAGCTGATGAATTCATGTGATGCTGATGTAGCAAATGTCTGTCTGCAGTGATCAACAGAGCAGCAGCATGGTCTGCAGTGCATAGGGAATTAAGCATTTGAAACAAGAGATAGAATAAGACAAAATGAACAACTAGAATAGTGCACTCAGTACAGTGCAGATGTCCAGCTTACAGTCAAGATGGGGGCGAAGACAACAAAAACAAGGATTCATACATCTCATAACACTAGTGCATCATAACATATTAGATATGGAATGAACTTGCAGATGCTCTGGTTCAAGATGAGACTAAACTTTCAATTGATGTCGGTTTTTGAGCCATGACGACGGCCAACATGTGGCCTGCAACAGACTAGTGAGCCCTGCTTTTAGCCACACTGACTGGTGGAAATCACTACATTATCCCTGCAAGAAACAAGACTCCAAACTGAAGCAGTTGCTGATCACTCATGGCCTCTCCCAGCCAGTTAAGAGGCAGGTGATGATGATATGAAACAGAGCAGTTGGTAAAATGGGTTTTCCAAAAATTGTGAATCACTGCAACGATGAGAAGTCCTTGAGCACAGTCATAAATGAGCACAAAAAATATCAGGCTGCTCCAGGAGTATACGAGAGTGGGTGCTGCACACACAGACAAGACCAAACACAGGATTCCATCCACGCTCATGCCTGGCAGAGATACAAAACACAGTTCTGTGAGCATAATGCAGAGTTTTATAAATACTGTGTGTACTGCCAGTTTAAAATATGCATTTCTCACTACTTGGTAATAAATAATCTAATGGCAAAAAAACCTTTAGAGGCAAACAAAGGTGTCATAATGTACTCAACCACCGAGGTCGAGGTTAAACTGACCAGCTCTCTACAGTTGGTCTATTTTTACAGGTTTTCACACCAAGACCTGACATTGGTCTATTTCTAGGGAGCACGTTTCAGTGAAGCCCAGCTCTACATGTCAGTACCACTGGCCTTTTGTCTGTATGTTTCCTGTCAGTGTCTTTGAAGTGGTTTTTGTCTCAGCACAGAACAGCCTATTAATGTAGTGACCAGCAAGTGATGGAGGTGGTGAAATCATGTACAACATGTGCAGGTATATACAGCAGCAGCAGGGCACGCATATGTCCCCACTAACCACTGTCCCCATTTCTCTCCCACGTTTTCAGTCTCTCTCTCTCTCTCTCACACACACACACACACACACACACACACACACACACACACACACATGCACACACACGCACAAATACTTAAATCATTTGATAAAATTAAAACTTTCTCAGTTTCAGAAAATGCATTCATTTTGTAGCTACTTCAGTGTACTTTGTGATTTGCATGCAATTTCAATATTAGTTGCTTATAACGAAGAACAACTGGAGAATATTAAAAAGTAAAACAGCCTCCATGCTTTAAGCAAAATGAATAGAACAGAGTAATCAAAAGAGCTGTTTTACATAGGAAAAAGTCACTTTCTTTTATCGCAAAAACAAACCATTTGCCACCATAATCAATGAACCAATGAGAGGTATGTTGAAGAGGAGGGACCATGAAGACAGAAGAGGAAACCACCCTGTCCCTCACCATAACTTGCACCCAGACAGATATGTCACTTTACAAGTCACTTCACAGTCATGATGCAAGGTAGCTCATCACTCTCCAGGGAGAATATTCACTAAACACCGGGTAAGTGCCTCACTCACACAGCTTACTGCTTCGAAAGTTTCCGAGACCTGAAACCACAAGCAGATACACTTTTGCTTCGCTTATCTTTGTTCTCCTTAGCTGCGTTTTCTGTGATCTACTGTAAACACAACCTAGCGTGTTGCTATTGATCTTCTGTTGCTCGCAGAGACTTTAAGTTGAGGCTTCTCTCTTGTGACTCCAGTTCTTTATATGTGAGCTGTGGGGAGTCTGACTGTAAGCTCATGTCCTGTCAAAGGATGTGTAAATCTGACATATGCATGCATGGTTTTCCCCTGTGTAAGCACTGAGATAGCACTGTGACTGCAAGGAGCTTCAAGACCTGCTAAATATGTCACAACGCTGCAAAAGCGCATTGTAGATTTGAGCTGCAACAGGGGGAATTTCATTATTGCACAAGCCAGTTTATTACAAAATCATCTGTATTCTAAAGATATAAAAGATTTAGACAAGGTTGGCAAGGACTTGAAGCATAGGACTACAGAATAAAAAAACAATAGAAGAATTGATTTATAGGCCAGCAGCCTCAGGAGAGGACCACTACATGCATTATTTCAAGCTATAACTGAAAGTTAAACAGCATACACGTCAGGTGCAGTTTAAACTAAAGCTCATGGACTGGCGCTCCACTCTCCACTGACAGACAACATTTATGATCTGTCTGGATTGAAACATCTCTATGAGGGTGAAAGGTTTGTATATTCCACAATAACACATGACACTCCACCAAGTTTCTGCAAAATCTTCTTGCGCAGAAATTAACATGTTATTAACCAAAGTTTCTCTATAATTATTTATCATGGAACGTATTATAGAACACCATATGAATCTACCCGCTAAATTACTATTGTTCTCCTGCCACTGCTATCACTACTTACAAATTACAAAAATATATATGAGTCATAATAATGCTGATAATAATAATAGTTGTTGTTATTATTATTATTATTACAGTGATTATTATTATTAGAAAATAAATTCATATGAGTTAAAATAACTACCGTACAAAACGCATAATTGCAAATTGTATAGAACTCATTGTAAGTGTGCATAAAAAATTCCAGAATGTCCCGCATTAAATTTGTAACACTGGCCTAAGTTGTATGATATATTATACGGGCATAATATAACAGCTTTGACGAGGCAGCACATCGTTTTTGACAGCCGTAAAAGTCATAGTGACCAGAACGGGCGACAGCGTTAGATCCATGTACGCAGAGAAGAGGCCTCAGTGAGCTGATGTACGCTGGATTTGCATGATAATTTCCCTACATGCTCTCAACATCGTGTACTCAGCATCACACATCTTGTAACTGCAATGACTTTTTAAAAAATGCATTAATAAATACTAAACCGAAACCTTAAGATCGCTGTCTGACCCTTATCAAATACAGTAAATCAAACTGACTTTCTATTTGTGACAGCGGAGCTGCTGCAGCATCACTTTCACTCTCAGCGCTACCTGTTTTACGAATAAAATAATCCAGAAATTATTTTGAATTTTTTCGCTTTGGTGCAACATTTTCCAATAAGAGTTATTTGATTAACAACACACACACACACAGAGAGAGAGAGAGAGAGAGAGAGAGAGAGAGAGAGAGTTTGTGTGCAGATATGCATGCACATTTAAAACAAATTCCAGTAATGAGCCGACTAAATGTCATTTCGTTTCACGTCTACTTTCCATTTACAGTCACCATCAGAGGACGGAATGGGGTTGCAAGTGTGCACACAAAAAAAAAAAAAGAAAGAAACCTCTGTAAAAGCTCACAGTACTTGTGACCTCTGCTGCAGAAACCAACCACACACTGTATGATCATAAAAGTTCATTATAGACTTCAGACTGTGTGAAGATGACAACTTGTCAAGCATCCGGTAGTTTTGACACACAGCCGCTGTGTTTTCATCCATGTATTCTCAATTTTAGATGTGAAATTCCAAATATTTCTGTAACATGCTTACACATTTGCATATTCCACCCCTGCGCGCTCTTGCATTTGCTGTTTATTGTACCCAAATACAGCCTTATTGTTGTTGATGTTCAAACTTTACTCATGTTTACTCGTGTGTACAGTCATTAGTCATGGTTTCATATACTGGTAGGGCTTTGTGGCTTTAGAGTGTGTATGTGAGCGACGAATATCAAAGCTTTCACAAAACTGAGTACATTTCCACACATCGACCAGACGTTCAGACACAATATCAGGCATGGTTGTGATTGAGAAAAGTTCTTCTGCATATTTGAGAGCCTGATAAAAAGGAAGTGTGTGAATCCTATCGGCTGTGAAGATATAAATACTTGTGCAGGCCACCTGCTATAAATCAAAAGTCTGTGGCTGTTTTATAAACTGTTCTGCAATATATGCAATGATCACCTCGGGAACATTCTGCCCCCTCAACTCTCAATACAGGTAATGCTGTCTGGAAAGGATGGAACAAAAAACAGTACAAACCACAGAGAAACATATTATCTGTTCATCACATGGCAATCCCTGGTGTCGATTCGCAAACTGATTTTCCAACTAACAATTTAGCATTTCTAGAAATGTCACATATCTGGTAACAATCTTGAAGTTGATCAAATAGAACAAATTTTTAACGCAGTGTGGGCATAATCTGATCAGATCACTCTTTAATTTTTTGTTCCTTTGACTTTCTCTTCTCAGGCTTTTGATTATATTTCTGCAAACTTCAGACATGATCCGAATCAACAACACCCAATACTTCCACTTTCTGCAGCAGGCAGATACCTTACGTCGCTCAGGGTTGTTCTGTGATGCCATTATCTCAGTAAAGAGTCAAACTTTCAGGGCCCATCGGCTAGTACTGGCTTGTGCTAGCAGAAGACTTGCACAGCAGCTAGCTCAAGGAGACATAGACAGCCCGGTCCACTGCACTCTGGAGTTTTTCTCACCCCATACCTTCCAGCAAGTTCTGGACTTTACCTACACGCAGCACCTGGAGGTGTCTGTGGATGACCTGCACCTGTTGCTGAGAGCTGCTCAGCTGTTGGAGATGCAGCCGCTGGAGGACCAGTGCCAGAAGCAGCTGGACAATCTCCGCTACAGAGCCAGAGTAGGGAAGAAAACAGGAGAAAGCACACATGTCAAAGAAGACAAAGAAAGTGTAGAGCAGGCAGAACAAAAGCAAGAAGCAAGTCCAGTTCAAGAGGAGAAGCTCAGAGTGACTTCTCCCTCGGTGGACGAGGCATGCAACAGCGTTAGCATGGAAAATATGTCACCCTCTGATCCTGCCATGAACCACAACAGCCCGCCATCCTCAAGAAAGAAGCCCAGACTGGCCCATGTGTCAGCCGTACCCTTTAACAGGGAAAGTGTTATTGCCAGCAGCAGTTCTTCTTTCTCTTCTCCTTGGACGTTCCCTACAAACATGTGGAACTCTGTGAGCACCCTGAGGCGGATAGCAGAGAACTACTCAAACTTTGTTGCAGCTCAGTCCCCAAACCAGTCCTCTGTAGCATACCCATTCTCCCTCACCACTCCCCAAATGTTCCCCCTACTTGGCTCCCATTTTCAAAGCTCTGTAATGGGCTACCCAGGCTTTCATCCACGTTATACACAAAACCTTTATGCTGGATCCGCGGGGATGGGGAGCATAATCAAGCAAGGCCTGTTAAAAAGGAAAAAACCCAGCCAGAGAGCATTTACCGGGAACGCTCAAACCGCTGAGCCAAGGTAAGTCGGCACTCGGACATGATTTTGGAAACTTCAGTTTTTATTTTCAGTCACTGTCTCCCTATTTTTCCTCTCATAGACTCATTTAGAATCCCCTGATTTGCTCAGTTGTTCCCTTGCGACAGCTACAGCTACCTGACTCACTGCGGCTTGGGTGGCGGAGTGTGTGTGATGAGCCTCCTGCACTTTCCAGCTCGAGCAGTTTCACCTGTTAACCCTTCCCTGCCAGCCCCAGTCAGTCACACTCTTTTTGTGGCCAATCATAATCCTGGTCTTCAGACCAAGAACAGCACAAAAGAGCAAAAACAGAACAAAACAAAATAAAAAAAAACAAAAAAAAAAAACATCCAAGTTATTTTTTAGGACAAATTCAAAAATACTTTTTTTGGAATTAAAAAAATAATACTGTGTTCGAATTCTGAATGAATTCCTCGTTTCCTTTTTGCGACAGTAGATATTGTGAAACTCACTTGACTTTGTTTTTGGGTGATTTACCTCCTTTTTTTTTCTAATTGATGCATATTGTACAGTGTTCCACGTAGTGTAACCAGACAGTGTGTAGAGGGGAGCCCCCTAAATTTCTCCCTTCCTTTGCAGAATTGAAGATTTTCCACCCACAGTTTCAGTGTTTAGACTGGCCTCATATGCACCACCAGAAATTGTTCAAAACATTTATGTCTTTGGGGAAACGATATCTATTCTTTGGTATCACTTCAGTATCGCGCTCCTTTGGCTCTAACATTAGATGAAAGTTGAAAAAGCTTTTACACTAAACAAGCACTATAAATATCTTGTGGTTTGGAATGAGACGGAGGAAAGGGCGTTTAAGGATGTAATGTGATAACACGTAGCACTGTAAAATATATGCGGACGGATATTTTTCATGTGAGACTTTTGCTTGCTGTATATTTCTCCTGCAAAGTATCTCTGTGGAGCACAAATAAAAGCAGTATCTTTATTACTTTTAAAAGTACAACTAGCACAATTCTTTTTCTCTGCAGTTACCATGATGGACACACAGCCAGCTCTGAAAGGGTTAAAAGCTGCCAGCATTGCAGTACAAGCCTCCATGATGATCCAGTGCTGCGGGAGTCGGCCTCCACACCATCAGGTATGATACGATTACAAGAAACCAGAAAACTGTATTTACTGATCACAACACATTGAGGATAATATTATTACTACACAGGCTGAAGCAGTGTTCATCCTATGTGGAACCAGTCAATTTAACGTGATAGTAAGACAGTTCTTGTTACGACCCCTAACCTCATCAGACTCCAGCTAAGTAGCTACGCAATGGAAAGTGATAAAGAGAGTTGTGGTTTTGAAAGCATGGTGCAGCAGGAGCAGTAGTGTGGTTACTAGATACAGCTAGATACATGCAGTACAGTATGTACTGCATCGCAATAGTGGTTTTTGTCCTATGCCATCCCCCCATATATATAGAATTATTATTAGAAAAGGACTATAATATGAATGTAACGATGTAAGTGTGTGTGTGTGTGTGTGCGTGCGTGCGTGCGTGCGTGCGTGCGTGCGTGCGTGCGTGCGTGCGTGCGTGCGTGTGTGTGTGTGTGTGATAGTTTGCCTTGTACAACAAAGATAAACTTGGTTTATCTGATGTTTAATATGTATGTATGCTCAGTGGAACATTATGTTCATGTTTGAAGAGATTAGGCAGAAGTAAAACTACACTGCTGACTGCATTCAAAGCAGTATAATAACTATATGTATGAGAAGTACACAATAATACTACTCAAGCACTTACTGAAAATCGCTCTTTCGGATATATAATTACATAAACACAGCACATAAACAAAAAGAGTAGAAATGATGCATTGAAGCACTTGTGTTCAGTGTCGGCATGTTTCATCATCCTTTAGTTTTGCTTTAGTATATTACTGTACACTAATAAAGGCAATGACAATAAAAGCATTATCTATACAGGACGTTAGGACTTTTAAAGTGAGAACTGAAGAGCAATACTGGACAGGAAGCAGGCTAATGACAACAGGTCTCAGTAGGTTGTGTTCAGGGTGGTGAGTGTTCAATTGTTGTGGTTTATTCTCATTCTCTTGTTTTCCCCTACCACAGTCCAGCCCCCGACACCTCTTTTTCAGCATCCTGTCTATACTATGAGGCCCAAGTTTTCACTTTAGAGAGCCCAAAAAAGTACAAGGTACTGATAGGCTCAGAGCTGCTACCCTAACCTCAAAATCACACCTTTGCCATTTGTAAAGAATCACTAACATGAAACTGTGGACGAAACAAATGCGCAGAGTGACAGGAAAATAAGCTTGTATAGACTTTTTGTTTATTGTCTTGTAACAGGATGCTGATGAAAAATAGACTTGTGGTTCTGAAAGGTGATAATGCATCTGACTAATATACTGTATTGTATAGCTTGTGCACTAAACAGTCATTTTCCTTTTGGTAATTGTTGTTACATCAAGGCATTGAATTGGTATTTTAATCCTGACTGTGACTGCCACTGTTTCATTATTGATTAATCTGCTGATTATTTCCCTAATTGATTGGTCCTGACTATATAGTGAATAGTGAAAACTGCAGAGCCCTGTGTGATGTCATCAAATGTCTAGTTTTATCCAATCGACAATAGTGCAACAGTCACAACAGATAAGCATCACATTGGGGCAGGTTTATACGGACTTAAATGAATAATTTATTGTCAGATAATTTGGTCATTCTGGTGACCTGCAGATCACTTTGCTCTCAAACATGTTCGTCTATACGGCCCTAAGTGTGACACTAAGCACAACAAACTGTTGACATGTAACAAGAGTGGAAGAGCATAAGGATGAAAACAATACGTGCACTTTCAATAAACTATGTGGCAATAGTAATAAAACATGAATGAACATGTGGGGGTTCCATATCTTACATGTAACATTTTAAAGGACTGTCGACTGTCGCAGTACCTTTAAATTGTATAATATGATGTTTTTGTGAACAGCCAGGCCACTCTGCCAACCACAAGTTCACGCCTTCACCTGTTTTTTTCCCATCTTGTTGTTTCCAAAGGTGAGGCCTGTGCAGGGTGTAGGTTCTGTGGAAGAGGAGAGGTTTCACATCGTGAACCGCAATCCCATCGACAAGAACACACCGGGGAAAAACCCTACCACTGCCAACACTGTCCCAAGAAGTTCAGTCTGAAACATCAGCTGGACACACACCACCGGGTTCACACCGGTAAGCACAATATTTAATCGGCAACACAAGACAAAACTGCTTTGTGAGGCTGTCCGTTCAGATTGTTCATTTACTGATTCTCTGAAAAAAACGCAGCTGCCGAGTACTCACTGATTAGACATTACACATGTAAGGATCTCCAGACTGTGCCTACTCATAATGGGGGCTAATAATCTTTGTTTTATATACTGTGGCCTATCAGAGCAAAATCTAAAAATAATCCCCAATATTCAATATATTTCTTTTTTCCCAAAATCCAGTTACAAAGTGAAATCAGATATGAGCCATGATGTAGAACGAGTAAGATAAGTACAAAAGCATTTGTGTGCACTGACTTTCAAAAGCCAATTGCATTAAAGTGCTGAAAAGCAACAACAGCAGGACTGATGTGGCATGCAGGACTTGTTTCTAAAGGCAGACAGATGTTGCCATAATATGACAAGTTACCGGCAAAAGATTTATGACTCATTTTCATTTCTAAAGATGTTTTGGCTACAAAATCTATTTCCATTGACTATGAAGCACATATGTTTCGCATTGCTGCTGAACATCGGAAGCAGAATGTTGTTTTAGATTTTTGACCATCTTCCAGGCAGGTGACACTTTCTATTCATTTTAATACTATGAAACTCACCTTACAGAAACTAGAAACTGGCTGACTTGAAACTTACGTTTCTTACTTACTTTGGCTGCTTTTAAAGCTACATTATTTCTGTGGGTTAAGTAATGTAAAGTGTGCCCTTACAGCTGTATTTCTATGTAATGTGGACTCAGTAACATCAAGCAAAATGTTCACGGGGATGATAATTTATGTCAAGCAATTTTCTCTGCAAAAGGACGGTGGAGTGTAAGTAATTGGAAAGCTGTGGGCAAAGCACTTGAGCATGTGTTTGGAAATAGAAAAAATGATTAGCAACAACAAATCATACAAAAGGATTGTTGAAAATTGCTCAGAGCATGCATAAAGGTGTTAAACACGGACCCTTATGCCACTTTTTTCAAACAGAATGAAGCATTTACCATGAAATCTTATCCTAAATCAATTTTTTGAAGAGCGAATTTTGATGTTTCCTGTCATTTTTTTTTTCTTATTTCAGACTCTTTCACACACGCATTTTCACTCAGATTTTTAAAAAGCTGCTGTTTTAACATTTATTTTCAACTTTTAATAGCTGATATCTATTATCTCAAAGGTGTAGGTTTGGTTTCAACATTGATGGGGCACATACAGAGTGAGCGGGGGCTCTGGGGTCATTTCCCCCTGGACATTTTGAGCTTGTGGTGGAAATGTCCTAATTCACGTAAAGAAAAACATATATAAGTATAATTCAGTAATATTCCACTTTCAGATATTTATTCTTGAGTAATGAGTAATGTTATCCCTGCTGAGTCAACACACATGTAACCTCTTGCATGTGGCAGGAAATGCATGTGTTCTGCATATTGAGGGGGATATGTCCCCTTTGCTTATGATTTATTCATCTGTTTTTTGTTTTTTAATTACATCAACATATAATCAAAGAGGAGGCCTGACTTAATGGAACACGTGACTGTTTAGATAGTAATCTGGAGGATTTGCATAAAAGAGACCCTTTAGATGATTTCACGACAAATTAAGCAATTAATCTGTCAACTGGAAAAAATAGACTGGACAAATTGCAGACAGTTAAATAGTAATATATAGAAAATCAACTAATGGTAGAGGGCTGGAAATGAGCATGCTTCTGAGTCTGTCTCTCAAAAGAGCACACCTCTTTCCCTCTTCCATTGTCTTCCTTCCTGTGGCCCACTGGTCTCTCTTCTCTCTGCTTCAAGGAGAGAAACCCTTCGAGTGTCGCCTCTGTGGTCAGCGCTCTCGGGACTACTCAGCCATGATCAAGCACCTCCGGACGCACGGCGGGGCCACGCCTTACCAGTGCACAGTGTGCCTGGAGTTCTGTAACAGCCTGGTCGCCATGCAGAGACACGTCAAGAGTCACGCAGTGCAGGACTTCCCCCCCGACTGGAGCATCAACAGTACCTACCTGTACACCTCACATATCTGAGCCGGCCCTTGTGACACAAACACCAGTTCTCACAGGTGAAGCTTTAGTTTGCACCTCTGCTGTATCATAACGTTTCAGTCACAAAGCAGAACAGCTTTCTTCCTTAAGGATAGAGCCAGATAATGTTTGAACCAGATGGTGCCTTAACAACACTTACCAAAGTTTTGAAGTTATGCTTACACGTGAGAGGCACAAATTGGGGCTAACTGTATATATATATGTTGCAATAACTCCTATACAAACTGCTGTAGTCACATTCACAACTATAGAACATCACTAATTTCCAATGACATGTGAGAAAAGGTACTTCAAGTGTCACATTAGATCATGTGCGTGCATTAAAGCTACATCAACAGCTCATCCTCGTCCAATGACGCAGGCATCAATCATCCCTCATACTTTCAGAATTACTGGATGCTTGCGTAAACTTTGTAAGTTTGACCGAGGTCTATAGCGCCCTCATGAGGGCAATCGCTGTAAAATCAATTTGTTTTCTTTTGTGTGTGTGTGTGTGTGTGTGTGTGTGTGTGTGTGTGCGTGTGTGCGTGTGTGTGTGTGTGTGGGTGCGAGTGTGTGTGTGTGTGTGTGTGTGTGTGTGTGTGTGTGTGTGTGTGTGCGTGTGTGCGTGTGTGTGTGTGTGCGTGTGTGCGTGTGTGTGTGTGTGTTTGCAGTCAGATAAAAGTGGATTTTTTTTTTTTATTGCTGGAACATATAAACAGTCTACATTCACTGATCCAGCTTTAGTCCAAATCTGTCAAAAAAAAAAAAAAGAAAAATGAAAACTGCATCTATACTTACTATGGTGACTGATCACTCCTTCAATTAAAATTCATACACACACATACATACAGTATGGATCGAGAAAGGAGATCTTTCAGCTCTTGTGTTTGCCTTATGTAATCTGTAATCTTTTGTATATTTTCACTGTCTGTATTCTATGCGGTGTTGTTTGTTTGTGCACTGCTTTCTTAGCCAGGTCACTCTTGTAAAAGAGGTTCTAAATCTCAATGAGTTTTTACCTGGTTAAATAAAGGATAAATTAAAAAAAATACATGCATATGTATATAAGAAATGTAAGTAAGAAACGTAAGTTTCAAGTCAGCCAGTTTCAAGTTTCTGTAAGGTGAGTTTCATAGTATTAAAATGAATAGAAAGTGTCACCTGCCTGGAAGATGGTCAAAAATCTAAAACAACATTCTGCTTTGGACGATGCTCAGCAGCAATGTGAAACATATGTGCTGAAGGAGAGATCAGTCATCATACAGTAGATAGATAGATAGATAGATAGATAGATAGATAGATAGATAGATAGATAGATAGATAGATAGATAGATAGATAGATAGATAGATAGATAGATAGATAGATAGATAGATAGATCGATCGATCGATCTTCTGGATCTATCTTCTAGGACCTTCTGTGTGAAGTTTGTATGTTCTTCCCTTCTCTTTAGGTTAATTGGTGACTCTAAATTGAGTGTGAGCGTGAGTGAGTGGTTGTTCGTCTGCATATGTTGCCCTGCAATCGGCTGGCAACCGGTTCAGGGTGTACCCCGCCTTTCGCCCAATGACAGCTGGGATAGGTTTCAGCCCCCCAGCAACCCCGAAAGGGATAGTTGGGCATAGACAATGGACGGATGGATGGTGTGTGTGTGTGTGTGTGTGTGTGTGTGTGTGTGTGTGTGTGTGTGTGTGTGTGTGTGTATCCATCCATCCATTTAAAAGGTGACGTTGTTCTCTCAGAGCAAAAGCAAAAGCAGAGAGAAGGGGGGGTGGGAGTGTCTTCTCCACTCGGCACGACCTTGAACCAGGGCATTGCTTGTGAGACAAAAGGCAGCCAATTCCCATATATGGCAACATTAAATTTTTTGAGGAGGACTGCATCTACATCACACTGACATTAAGGAATGTAGTGGTTGACTAAAAATGTCAGTGGACAGGTCATTCATCTCCTCTGGTTCACTGAGAGATCTGAGAATAACAGAGCGTTTGCAGGCAGCTGTGTCTGTCTAACTAGTAACAATAGACCAGCAGTTCCTTTTATTTTATTCCTCCATTGGTGGGTTTTCTGCACTGTCAGTCACAGATGCCAGCCTGTCTAACTCACTGGTTGCAGTTCAAAGCAATGTATATATAATGAGTAACTAAGTCTCAAAAGCAAATACTAAGTAATAGCTACCAACTGCCATACCTCTCTAATAGCACCACACAAGGTATATGACTGTGAAGTTATCCTAGAAGTACTCATAGCATATTATGTATGTATGTATGTAACCAGGCACATTGCTTCCCAGATGGAGCTTTCAGGCCTGTTTCCACTGAAAGCTATTTGTTGATTTGTACAGCATTATCTTAATGTGTATGGGGTGGAAAATGAATAAATGAGTGTTTTCATATATGAGCTTTAATGTATCAGTATGCCATGTTTTAGACTACTAGTGCATCAAATAAACAAGCTAACACACCACAACTACCTTGGCAATCGTTTTCAATTTGCACAGTTAATGAAAGACATGTAAGTGTTCAAGGATGTGCTGCAGGCAGCTGACAACTTTCCCATTTTATCATCATTAATCACTGTTTTTGTTATCACTTTGGTACTGAAACAAAGTACTTTGGCTTAACTTCAAATGGAAGAGGGAAGACAGCTATGCCATAGTTTAGCTTAGAATATCAGATTTATAACTTGTTTTATATACTGTCTAAATGCTCCTATCTCTACACATGATACAATTAATGACCATTAATTCATTACATGTCAACTCTGGGCAGCAAAGAGCAAAATCATCTCAGAAATCAAGGACTTGTTTAACAAATTACTAAGAATTTGGAGTGTTGAATCTGTTAGCATTGTTTTTGTGAACTGCATGAGCAGTGCTAGATTGGAGACCATATCCAAGGGTGAGGTCAATTCAACCATCCTTAATTTCATTATTTACACCTGTGCTTCTCCTACTGTGACCTGTCAATGCTCAGACACTCTCCTACAGAAAGTGGGAGCTTAAAATCTGCCAGAGCCAGTAAAAGGTGCACCTGGCAGGCGCTGCAATTGGGCAGAGGTACCCAATAGGTGGCGTGGCACCAACGCAGGTCTACTCTGAACCAGCCCTTCTCCAATGTCAGGCAGGGTTGGAGGCGAGCGCCCCACACAATCTCTGTCTCAGTATAGGATGTTTCGGCTTGGCATATCATGCCCGTGTACACAATGGTGAGATGGAAGAGGCTGTTTGTGCTGATTCTGCCGTGTGTTAAAAACTGAAGTACACGTCGTTTCCCACATGATGTCACTATATGTTTGAATCTCCACACTTGGAAAAGTCATCCACTCAATCAGCTCAGCTCTCATTATCTGCTTAGATGGGTGAACTTTGAAGAAGACATTAATGTGATGAAAGAACAGAGACATTTGACAAAATGAAAATGCCATCATTGCGATATCCTGCAGTTCAGCTGCGGTTCCACACAAATAAGGCTGCGGTGGGTTCTTCAAATTATTAGACGGAGGTGGAGGGCAGATATTTTCTTTTTGTCTGACAAGCTGTGAGAAATTCTGTTTTGTTTGGTGAAGTTTTACAGGACGGTTATCTTATCTGATAAAAGTTACCACATTCTGTCTCACAAGATTTCAAACCCAGATTTCAAGGAACTACACATTTTACTCGGTAAATTCTTCGCAAACCTTAGTCATCCTGTTTGATGAAATTCACTACCTCAGAAACGCTTGTTTGTCAGCAGCTGGAATCATGACATTCAGGACATGATTTTTTTTAATTTTTGTTCGAATGTAACAGAGGCGTCAGGAAGCTTCCGTCTCTCTCGGTTAAAAGTGGCAACATTTACGGTTTGTCAAATGCTTTTCATGCTAATGAAGTTAAGAGTGCTTTATGCCATAGCTCCCTCGAAATAGAGCTCAAGTTTTCATCTTGGTGAATACCCTTTTTCAAACCACACACATAATAAATGTGTCACAGTATATTCAGTTCTCTTAGCTGCTGCCAGTGTCTCCTCATCTGATCACATGTGCATCAGCACTTTTCCACACTCAGCCACGCCTACCCGATCACACAGCAATTTCAATTCAATTTCAATTCAATTTTCAATTTTATTTGTATAGCGCCAAATCACAACAGAAGTTGTCTCAGGACACTTTCCATATAGAGCTGGTACAGACCAAGCAGTATCAGTGCAGTATTTAAGCTGCTCTGTCACACTCACTCTTTGTCCAGCTGTCACTGTTCCCATGCAGGACTCTCCAGCTATTTCTCATCGACTGATCTCCCGTTGCTGAACTGTTTGGTGTTTGCTGCACCAAACGCAAAAAGAGACTCAAAGACTTGGTGTTCAGCACTTCCTGAATCTTTGCCTGTGACTGCTTGGTGTTTGATTCACTGTGCATCACTAGAGAGACTGTATTGCTGCTGCTTATGTGGACCTGCCAAGTCTGAGATTAAAGTTGATATCAGCTATATCTGTGTCATGGTGGTTCTGCACTCGGGTCCCAAGCCCCCCTCGTCACAAAATGTTCCTTAAAAAAATGTGACTCACTCTCCAAAATCAAACACTTCCTCTTTATCTTTTAATACCCACGTAACAACCAAACACACAGTTCCCTAACAGATCACTGCTGTGAAACCAAACATACATTTCCCTTCTGAACTATATTGACCCACACATGAATTAAACACTGCACTCAATCACCTGTTTTCCAAACAACTGTCAGAATGTGTGTATGGGAACATTTTACTGTAGACTAACAGTCAATATTAGTCATTGGAAAGTCAAGGTTTATTTGTAGCAGACTCATGATTACACACTATAAATCATTGTCTATAAATAGGAGTCTATTAAGGAAAACTAAAAACGAGTTCAAGTGGGGTTTGTGCATCACCAATGAAGGAATTACTGGACTTACTTAACTTCTTTCACCCCGTCTGTAGCTGCATTACTATTATCACTATGTGGTCCAGCTCCCCCGCACGGCCAGTGACTTTGTCGGGGTGGTGCTGGACTCTCTGGATGCTGTCCAAGTTAAGTGCCATTCTGGACAATGTTTCCCATCCACTGCCTGACTCGCTGGACAAACAGAGAAGCTCATTCACTGCGAGATTCATTCCTCCCAGATGCACTGCAACAACACCACAGGAAGTCATTCCTGCCTGTGTCCGTCAGACTTTTTAAGTCCTCCATCAGAGGGTCAGTAACTCTGAGTGAATGGACTTACTGGGCCTTCTTAACATATTTCACCCTTATCAGTAGCTTTCTATTTCATAATTACCTCATAATTATAATAATCTGATTGGCATGTGCAATAATTCAACTGCGCTGTGCAATAATTAAATGGTGTAACACTATGGTGTATATGTATAATATCTACTCTGCATATTATTGCCATTTATTATTATTGTTAGTATTGTTATTTTTATTGTGAGCATTAGCATAGTATTAGTATTAGCAGTAGTGATATTCTAATATTCAATTATTCTTGTTGATGTAGAAACAGATTTATTTGATTGTTGTATAGTGTAAATATTTTGACATACAGTATTTTCAAAGATATTTCTTATTTCCTTTTTCTATTTTATTACTGTTGTACAATGGGAGCAACTGTAACATGGAGATCAATAAAGTATTTTGATTCTGATACTATGATTATGGCAGAAAGCTAGATTTATTTGCAAGATTTACTTAAATGTGCAGAATGGCAGCAATCTTTCCATCTTTCTCTCGACAAGAAACTGAATAGGCGTATTTCATAAAGAGTCAAACTACTCCATTTGTCTGTATGCTTTGTCCGATATTGTTATGCTATGCTCCTGAGGGCCACCCTCCCCCGTTTTCTGCACAGCTATAAAAACAGAAAAAGGGATTCCTGCCAGCTGAGTGAAAGACATTTAATTTCCTGTTTGCCCAAAAATGTTCATGAGTTTTCTGCCTTCAGCCTTTAGACATTTAGATTTAATTTGTCAGGATTACAGTAACCATAAGTACAATTTACTAAATACAACACTGTCATACTCCATGGAATACAATGAAGTTGGGATGCTGTTTATAACATAATACAGAATGCAATAATTTTG
This sequence comes from Chaetodon trifascialis, assembly GCF_039877785.1. NCBI lineage: Eukaryota > Metazoa > Chordata > Actinopteri > Chaetodontiformes > Chaetodontidae > Chaetodon > Chaetodon trifascialis. Next base: position 19,894,083 of record NC_092062.1, read on the forward strand.
ACAAACACTCAATTAAAAACACTTCAGTATATCTAATGCTTTACCTCATCAATGTGAAAGTTGGAACAGGAGCAACTAAAGACTGGGAAAGCTGTGGAATGCTCCAGAAACACCTGTTTGGATCATTCCACAGGTAAACAGGTTCATTGGTAACAGGTGATAGTATCATGATTGGCTATGAAAGGGACATCCTGGAAAGGCTCAGTTGTTCACAGGCACTCATGATTGAACACATGGGCTCAGGAACACTTTGCAAAACTGTAAAAAATAACAGCAAACTGTTTGTTTTCTGTCCCAACTTTATGAACCAGGTTTATATCCTGACTAAATTGAGTGGCAGCCAAGTCTCTTATATAAACACATTTCCAAATGTATATATTAATAGGCAGTAAATGGCCAGTGTCGTAACAGTAAATACTGAAATTACAAAAAGGTTTTTGTTTTTTTTTGTTTTTTTTTTCAGCCCCACCCACAGTTTTAGTTTTACTTCCTCAGGTTTTTTCCAAGATGTTTGAGATGTTTCAGCCAAAACAGTGAGCGTGATTTGGAATTTTCCCTGTTTTGGTGTTCAGTATAATCTGCAGGCCACAAAGTGAACTAAAGTGAATTGTGAGCCAACCACTAAAGAAAGTCCCAATGAAAATGGTTGATGTTTACCATAAGTACAAGCATGGGGGTGGAAGTCTAGACAACAATGCAAAACCAACAGTATTTATCTGGCCACATACCACCGGGGTAAAGTAAGAAAATGTTGGGAGACCCTGAATGCTTCATTTTGAATATATATGAAACAAAGCTTGTCATCACAGTTGGCAATGACACAAGTACGGCTGAAAAGAAGTGTCTCAGCCCGCTTCTTAGGTCGCCGTATTTTCACAAACATACAACCCACCATGAGGGCATCTATCATGGACCCAACAACGCACTGCATCATAACCAGCAGCACACCCTCATATGGGAGATCCATAATCAATGGTGTGCTGCGATTCCACTGAGAAAAGTAGAGCTGAGATGAAGCCATCTACACCTAACTAGCAGGGCCTTTGCTCCATGAGTCAGCTTTCAGGGGTACTGAGGGATGGCTCTTGTTCGAGGTCACCTCGGAAGGAAGCATTCAAGAAATAGAGTCCAGCAAACAAGAACCACGTGGTGATGTAGCACATCATAAAAACAAAAAGTAACCAGCTGTACTGGAGGTTCACAAAAAAGGCAAAGAGGCAGACAGGAAGCAGCCCCTCTCAGAAATGTGGCGCTCTCCATACTTGGAGACATACTGAAGGTGGTCTCAGGTTTCTGGAAGAAGGGTGGGGGTTTGGTTGCACTCACTCTCCAGGAGTTTACTCACAGCCTTGACCAGCCTCTCCATCTCTCTAGCAGGACTGGATGTGTTGTCGGGTGTGGGTGAGAGTGGGGTGCTGTGTAGAGGACTGTTGTTAATGACATGAAGGGGGCCGGCACTGCATGTCAGGCACACTGAGGGCGCGGCGAGGGTGGTGTGAAACACTGCTGGCTCTCTCACTGAGCAGCGATGCAAAACGGTTTGCTCTGTATCTGTGAGACCGAGTGTGGAAGGTGGAGGCAAGCAGATACTGCCCTGATAGGGAAAATCTGTTGTACTTTTATGACGTCGCCTGGCTGTTGCTGTCCCTAGTGCTTTCCTTTTCCCCTTTTCCCTTCGTGTCATTTGTCTGTCTGTCTGTCTGTCTGTCTGTCTGTCTGTCTGTCTGTCTGTCTGTCTGTCTGTCTGTCTGTCTGTCTGTCTGTCTGTCTGTCTGTCTGTCTGTCTGAGGCTACTCTCTCTGCTAGCTCCCGCCTAATCACCTGCTGCATGGTCAGGCTTATCAGACCAGCAGTAGTTAAGTCTGGCTTTCTTCACCACTGGTTGCCAGTTCACCCTAATCTCTCCCGTGTCAAATCGTTTCCTTTGTGTCAGTATCACTTAAACAACATTGTAATGAGTTTTTCCAGTTAATCTCAGAACTGTGCTTATGTTGGACTTTGTTTTTGGCTTTTTGACTCTCTCTTAAATGTTTTCTTTCTGTCAGTGCCTTCCAGCCACACCTGGTGTCTCGCTCTGCCTCTACACCCCCAATTGTGTTTGTTTCGTTTCTGCTCATTGAGAGAGATAGCCCCTTATGTTTAAGAAATTTGTGTAATACATTTTCCTTTGTTCATTTCATTCTGTCTTCTGGTCTGTTCGAGCTCAGGAAAAGTCCCTGGCATGATGTCTGGAGGAGGAAGAGGCGAGTCTCTGTCTGTCTGTGAAAAGGAAAGGAGAAAGGAATGTTACTTTCTGTTCCAAAACACCAAATTGGAGTCCACTTTAAAGTTCAGCAAAGTTGTTTTTTTTTTCCCTCAGCTGTTTCCCCACTACAAGTAAGATTGTTTTTCAAGGTCAATTCAATTTAAACTTTTAAGCCAGTCCTTATCCATTTCAGTTTCCATTTTACAGGCCTCAGCGGCTTTGCGGGCTGCACGGCAAAATTAACACTCTTGGAAAATCTTAAATCACTGCCTTACATTTATTAAGTAGCTCTCACACTGAATTTCCTCTTCGAAAGGTGTGGAATCGACAACCATGATAGATATTGGTTGAAAGGGTCCCCGTGGCTCATATGCTCAGTGTTGTCCCAATCGATCCAGGGGACCTTCTGGACTCGAAGTTAGAGTCTCTTTTTGTATCAGGATACATTATAGAAATGCAAAGGCAACAAACACAAGCAGCAGAGTGGGGGATGACTATTTGGTTTCCAAGGATCTTCCACTGCTTCCAGACCTGGGGACATGAAAGAAGATTGTCAGATAGGATATACAACACTTGGCAGGAAGAGCACTTAGCTCCTTAAAATGAACTCAATCTTGTTAAAAGCCCTTAAAAACTCACACGTAAATGACTAGACAAGAGGAATTACTTTTATAGCTTCACTTGCTAAAAATATTTTGGTCACAGAGAGTCACCTTTTGAAAAGGAAGTAAAGTCTAAAAAAAGAGTAAATCCAAAAAAAAAAAAGAGTAAATCTGAGATAAACTAACCTGAGAGCAGTGCCAGAGTGTCCCATCATTCCATACCAGACACAAGACACTACATTAAGTGACACCGGAGCAGCCAACACTATGAGCTATCCTCTCCAGCTGGAGATAAGCCCCACAATCCTGCTGCCTCGGCAGCACCTTCACTGTTTCCACTCCACTGTTTAAAAAAAAAAGGCACCTTTAACGAGGCCATGATATTCATTACATCCATCCATCCATTTTCTATATTGTCTATCCCTTTCGGGGTTGCGGGGGGGCTGGAGCCTATCCCAGCTGTCAGCAGGCGAGAGGCAGGGTACACCCTGAGCCGGCAACACACCGGAGATACTCACTCACATCTAGAGTCAACAATTCACCTAATGAGCATGTTTTTGGTCTGTGAGAGGAACAGACTTCGCACAGAAAGGCCCCGCCCAGGACCTTGTTTCTGTGCTGCCCATATCCCAGCTGTCAACGGGCGAGAGGCTCTCTCCGGATACTCCGGCTTCCTCCCACAGACCAAAAACATGCTCATTGGGTTAATTGGTGACTCTAAAATTGCCCCTAGGTGTGAGTGTGAATGGTTGTTGCGACCGGTCTCCAATCAATCGCACAGACAACCATTCACACTCACACTCACACCTAGGGGCAATTTTAGAGTCACCAATTAACCCAATGAGCATGTTTTTGGTCTGTGGGAGGAAGCTGGAGTATCCGGAGAGAGCCCACGCATGCACGGGAAGAACATGCAAGCTTCACACAGGGGATCGAACCGGCAACCTTCTTGTTGTGAGGCATGCACACTACCTGCTGCGCCACCTTGCAGCCCTATATTCATTACATATTCTATCATATTCTTCAGTTAAGAATAAAAAATCAGTATAAGATCAACAGAGGCAGGGGTCCACCACACCAGACAGCACCCCAGGTGCAGGCTGTTCAGTTAAGCTCATAGTAGCAGGGTGTAAGATGCTGGCAAGAAAAGCATACATGGAACGCCATAACCAAGTGGTAGGCGTAGTGTCCAGGAACATCTATACTGAGTATGGGCTGGAAGCCCCAAGGTCAAAATGGCAGACACCTCTTAAAGTAATGAAGAATGACCGAGCTAGGTTCCTGTGGTCAGCACATTAGTCACTATTCACACTCGCTGTTCCATGGTCATTACGACATGGTTGAGCTCACTGCACCCTATGGCCCACTGTTTTGCAAGCTCAAATTCTCTCAAATATCAGTTTCATGATGATTCAGACACTCCACTTCTGAGTTATTTTAGTCAGCCTTTGGGACAAAACTATAATCCTCATCATTGTTTGCTTCAGGCATACCTTAATGTACTTAATTAGTGTCAGCCAGAAGGGTCTCAGTCTATGCAGGAAGTGCAACAATTTTCAAATGTTCTTTTACAGGGGCGGCACGGTGGAGTAAGAAGGTCGCCGGTTCGATTCCTGGGTTGGGCGGTGCCTTTCTGTGTGAAGTTTGCATGTTCTTCATGGGTTCTTCGTGGGTTCTCTCCGTGCACTCCGGCTTCCTCCCACAGACCAAAAACATGCTCATTAGGTTAATTGGTGACTCTAAAATTGTCCTTAGGTGTTGACAGCTGGGATAGGCTCCAGCCCCCCCCCGCCCCCACAGCCCCGGTAAGGGATAGTTGGCTATAGGCAATGGATGGAGGGATGGATGTTCTTTTACATGTACTATATTCAGTGTTAATACAAATTGAAGAGTATGGACATTAATGGCTTTAACTTCCCAAATATGGTGGTGTGGTTGGACACATTTATCGATGCCATGTCGAAAACATGATGATGCTGCACTGGCATTATTTTTGCTGGCTTTCATCCTTCGCCTGCTTACACAACCCCCTGCTAGAAATAATGCTTCCCCTTCATAACCAAATTTGGTCAAGTTTAAACTATTGTTATAGAGACAGACAGATGATTCCTGATGTGGTGAGGAGACTCAGAAAGGGAAGAGGGAAACCTTGACATTGAGGCTAGTATTACTCAGGCATTTAATATTATTGGAAAACCTCAGAGTTTGGCTCAAACTGACAGCTTTTTGTGCTTATGGTCAAAGATTGTGGATCAATCCAAAAATATTAGATTTTTGCTTCTTATTTACTTTCGCTTTTCTTTTTTTCCCTTAGTTACATGTGACCTCTAGCTGTCATTCATCAGATGGAGGGTTAGAGAGTAGCGATGGGTGATAAACCATATTTATTGAATTAATGACACTATGAATCTGTTCTGACATGAATTTACAGTAAAAAAAAACAATGATTTTTATATACTTTAATAGTCATAACAATGACACCTAAACTTTCAACCAGGCAATCATTCTATTGCCCAGCCCCAAAGTTCAGAGTCTTTAAGTCTTTGAGTCTCTAAAAACCAGCAATTTAGTATTGCACTGCCATGATGCTTAAAGCAGCAGACACTGAGATATCTTTAGTTCTGCCATAATGAAAATCAAGAGCATATTTGCTGGACTCCCCATCCACTGTCCCCAGTTTCCTTCATTCAGCTCACAGTATACTGCATTGTCTAGTCTGTATCTTCCGAGTTTTCCAGCTTTTGTTTTTGTCTTCTTGATTCTGCCCATCTGCCCACTGTCTGGTGACTGTCTTCCTGGCTCCCAAGTGGATGGGTTTTCCTGTTCCGGATGTTTAGCTGACGATTAACTGTTATTCTGACTGTCTCTGTGTGATGCTTTTGGTTAGTTTCTCAGTTGTTGAGATGAAATCATCAGGGTTATTCTCTAAAACTTTAGAGCGATTCCTCGTGAACCAGACGTGACTTCATGCAGCTGTTTCTGTCATGATGAACAAACTTCAAGTGTAAAGTGAGTGGCGTGAAAAAGTAAGCCAGTAAAAAAGGAAATGCCATTTATTGACTGACGTATTCAAACAATACAAACCAGTTCCCATTTCTGATTAGATAACTGTGACAGTTTGCAATAATAATAAATAATAGATCAAACTTTAGACCACAGGCTGGTTGGCACCCTTTTCTCTCTGTGCTATAATTCTCTGACATAGTTTAGATCAGAATAATCTAACCAGCTGCAAATTAAAGGTTATGGTGTCAGCCGCAAATATGTTTTAATGTACATAAATGTTAAGGGGTACTGAGGGATCCCCCTTGTTCAAGGTCACCTCAGAAGGAAGCATTCAAGAAATAAAGTCCAGCAAACAAGAACCACGTGGTGATGTAGCACATCATAAAAACAAAAAGTAACCAGCTGTACTGGAGGTTCACGAAAAAGGCAAAGAGGCAGACAGGAAGCAGCCCCTCTCAGAAATGTGGCGCTCTCCATCCTTGGAGACATACTGAAGGTGGTCTCGGGTTTCTGGAGGAAGGGTGGGGGTTTGGTTGCACTCACTCTCCAGGAGTTTACTCACAGCCTTGACCAGCCTCTCCATCTGGCGGGCGCTGCATGTCAGGCACACTGAGGGCGCGGCGAGGGTGGTGTGAAACACGGCTGGCTCTCTCACTGAGCAGCGATGCAAAACGGTTTGGCAAGCAAATATTGCCCTGATAGAGAAAATCTGTTGTACTTTTATGACGTCGCCTGGCTGTTGCTGTCCCTAGTGTTTTTCTTTTCCCCTTTTCCCTTCATGTATCAGAATATTCTAACCAGCTGCAAATTAAAGGTTATGGTGTCAGCTATATATATATATGTGTGTGTGTGTGTGTGTGTGTGTGTGTGTGTGTGTGTGTGTGTGTGTGTGTGTCAAAATACCCCAACAAACACATTTAGGCCTTCAGGTTCATGAACAAGAAAATAATCGTTACAACATCCGTCATTACGTAATGTAGAATTTCAATGGACCATAAAATACCTGCGTACCGACCAACCAGGATTAACATTAACATTTCAGGACAATTAAATATGGAATGAAATAACCAATAATAATATAAGTTAATAAAACTGAGAGGCTAAAACAGGTCTGAAATGTCCTTGTTTTCTCTTTGTTAAAAGCCCAGCATGTATATTTCCTTAAGCCTAAATAGCACAAATTACAATTATCTAGCCAAGTATGGATGGTCATGAAAAAAAAGATCTGATTTTTGAGATGCTCCTCAGCTGATGAAGTCATTTCCCAGGCTCAAACCGGCCCCATGTGTTTCTGGATGCACCTTAGACCAACGTTTTGGGACATCCAGGACTGTATTTCTGACAAGCAAAACAGTAAAGGGTGAACATGGCCCTCTTGCTGCTTTTTAATGAGGTTGAGAACTTCTTTCACATCAGATCATCCAGCCTCGTGTTGAGCCAATTCATAGGACTATAAAACACATTTTGGCCTGTTTCCAGACATTGCAGAGGGTTGAAATAGAGCAGCTTGGAGCTTTTTTGGACTGACACCCCACACTGAAGCGTTTTGTGGGCTGTGGTGGAGTGGGAGGCGCCAATGACGACATTATAGGTGCCAAGCGTTTTCCAGGGGAGCGCAGTTCAGTGATGATGGGTTATTCTGAGAGATGTCACAATCTGACTACCCGCTGGGACATAGGAAAACGACAATGTGTGCCGTGTGATGTCCCGCCAGGTAAATCATTACGTTACGTTATATCGCTATAACTTTTTTGTTAGGATGATGCTTTGCTATGCTGTGTATGTTTGTGTCATGTTTCTGTTGCAGCAGGATATGAAAACACCCCAAACTGCGGCTTTGATGACAACGGAGGGCGACATGAGCGTCCCATTACGCCGTGCAAAGCCGAGACTTTCAATGACGGCAGCAGAGCTCACTGTCAGCCGTGCAGCCCATGTCCGCCGGGGTACGACACCGTCAGCCGCTGCAACTCAGCCACTGACACCCGGTGCCAAGAGTCCAGGTAAAAAAAAAAAAAAAAAGCACGGCCGTCTGCAGCGCGGCGCATCTCTCGGTCACATGAAAATAGGACATTTTTGTCATTTTTGCCTTATATGCCACGCTGCACGAACAGGATATAACGGCCTTTTATTTCTGGTAAACGCCGCTCTGTTACTAGTGCAAGCCTACACAGTGTCTTTTTTTTTTCTGGTGGTTTTCTGCAGGAAGCGGGCGACCGAAGGTTCAGATAAAGTGAGTACGCGGGCCCTGGGCAACAAGTAGTCCTATGAGTTACTTTAATGGACGTTTGGTCTGGTTTACCTTATCTCAGCTTCTCTGTCTCCTCAGCAAACGACGACACTTCAGACTTTTCTCAGCAGAGCATCAACGGTACAGCCCACCTGGCATCTTTTATATAGGCCTCCATATAGAACAGGCAGGAAATGAATGCGTCATTGCTCATATAGAAGGAAATGAACCCACGTGTAAAAGTTTCCCAATTTCATGTTTTGAGCCGTTGAGGTTTTTTTTTTTTTTTTTTTTTTTAAATTGAGTAATCACTTAAGAAGAGAGGAGACACAAATGTAAGCACTTTCCTAAAATAATAGATTCCAATTTTAATTCATCACGAGCCTCCAGTCTTCTCATCTGCTTGCTGTTGGTTTACAACATTGAAGCAGCCTCAGCACATCACTGTTTTCATTCAGATTCAGACAAGTAGAGGATCCACCTTCAAACCAAATGCAGAAACTCCACCTGCCGCCAGGCCTGATGTTCAATGTAAGTCAAAGATACATTTGATGATGGAGCTAGAGCACATTTCTCCATAGTCTACATTCAACTATGACCTTTTCTTATTTTTGCAGGGGCGGTGCCGCTGGCTATCTTCATTTCCATCACGCTTGTTGCGCTATCTGTTTGTGCAATCTACATGAAGAGGAAGAGAGGTTTGCATATTGAAAGCAAAGGTTTGATAGCAGATAAGCGAGCATGTGGGTGAAGCGAGTCTTCAGTGCAGAGCTCATAGACTCGGGAACCACAAAAGCTGACCGCTGTTTGTTTGTTATGTGCTGTTCTGGCATTGATTATAACTGTGCCTGTTTGGGTTTAACACAGGTCAGAACACAGTGCTGAGTTACAACAGGAGGTCATCGTTCATCAATGCAGGGTTTTCTTCTCTTTCTGCCCCACCTAACAGTGATCTGGATGACATACTGAGTGAGTGGACATATGACTTCTGTGTCAGTCTCTAATTTTCTCTCTTTTTTTTAAGATCACATCCTGTGTATATCTAAGTATAACCCCTTGTTTACACTGGAAAGGGCTGTGGAACTTTTAGGCCCAGTTGTTTGTCTTGATCTGCCGTCACTCTGCAATGTTCACATGCTGTGCCTTATTTCTCACACGGTCAGTGCTGAGTGGGTGCTGTTCAGTGTACTGACTGGCTCAAAAGATTGTATTTCTTGGACCAGCTCTAACTACAGAGCATAACTGAAACATCTGCCCACAAATGAAATAAACTGTGAAGAAAATTAAATTTCTCTTATGTAGGTCCAGGCATCCTGGCAGCGCCTTTACAGACAGTGCTGAACAACCTGGACGTTCTGGAAGAGCTGGTGATTTTGTTGGATCCCGAAAGCAATGGAGTAAAGAACACCAAACATCTGGCCTCTCATTGCTCCTTCCCCTCTACCTGGATCACTTACACCTACTCTATGAAGGACAGTAAGAGCCCTCTGAAAGCCGTGTTGGAGGGGGTCACCAGCAGGCATCCTGAATGGACAGTGGGCCACCTAGCGAAGCTGCTCAGAATCATAGAGCGCAATGACGCCATCGCTGTCCTCGCCAAGCTCAGACTGAATGAGATGGACGTTTAGCACTCCTTCCACATCTGCCAAACATCTTCCACTGTACAGTTTAGGTGGCAGAGGTTTGTACTGTTTACATGTTCAGATAATTCCAGGAAACTGCAAAGAAAATCAGTTTGCATCATCACTGATGGGTTTAAAGTGGCATCGCGGTGTCTTAGTGCCATTGGCCCTTCTTCAGGGAATTTTCTAGAGCAGTATACAGAGTAAATGGCACACTCAGAATTTGGACACTTGCATAAAACAGCGAAAGGTAAATGCAGTGATTTTCAGACACAGCCATAGGCATTTATCAGAGAGGCTGAAAGATGCTCTGAAGTCAGGACATCTCAGCTTCTGCTGTTTCAAGTCAGACCATTCTTTTCTTAATTTGTGTCTCGTGAGTTTTGGAAATGTGCAATACTATAGAATTAGAAAGACAAAGAGGGATTAAACTGGCAGCTATTTTGAGCTACTTTCATGCTTTGCTGCAGGACGTAAGAGGTTTATATTGACAGGTCTCATATAGGGCAAAAGCAGCTGCCAGGAAAAGCCTTTTTTGAGCATGTTGAGCTCATATTTTTCACGTTTCTGCCATAAACTGCCCCTCTACTTTTCTATGTGGAACCAAAACTTCCATATTTGAATCTTAAATCATGTTTACGCAGTCTTTTTACATTGCTAATGGACATAATTAATCATTGAATTGTTGATCTTGTTTTTTATTTTTTCTGTAACATTCCAGTTAGTGATTATTGCCAGACATTACTTGTTTATATTCTAGTACTACCTTTCATAATAAAACTGCCCCTCTACTTTTCTATGTGGAACTAAAACTTCCATATCTGAATCTTAAATCATGTTTACGCAGTCTTTTTACATTGCTAATGGACATAATCAATCATTGTATGATGTTAATCTTGTTTTGTTTTGTTTTGTTTTTTTTCCTGTAACATTCCAGTTAGTGATTATTGCCAGACATTACTTGTTTATTTTCTAGTACTACCTTTCATAATAAAAAATGGCATTGCTTCAAACATCTTAACATCTTTATTAAGCAAATAACATTATAAATAAAAAAAGTGCATAGAAAAATTAAACAGGTTTAGAAATATGTATACAAATATTTACAAACTCAAAGTTTATTTGTACATGGTAACAAAGACTTAAATTTAATGATCACTTATTTTCTCATTTTATGTCTTTTACACTTACTTTAAAATAATCCTACTATATATATATATTTATATATATATGTGTGTGTATATATAACATACAGCTTTCTTAACAGATTCTGGGAGAGATGGTCATGATAACTTAAGGTTTTGACTAGTGCTTTGCATCCTTCATTGCAGACACACACACACACACACAAATGACACACACTCACACAAACAACATACACGCACACATACACACACACACACACACACACACACACACACACACACACACACACACACACACACACACACACACACACACACACACACTCTGCAGGACATTAAAACCAACCTACACTTAAATTATCATCCTCTCTTTTTGCATCAGTATTCCCAAACATCTGTGTAAACAGCTGAGGTAGAATCCTTGCAAGGTGTTGGGAGTGACTCTGCTCGTGTTGTCAGTAAGGTGATTGACACAAATTACTCTGGGCTCCATCCCAGTGATTGGACATGCAAGAAGGAAAAGGGGACTAAGATCACGACAAAAATATGATGGGAATCTTCTCTAATCAGTTTGAAGAGAAAAGGGTAGAAAAAAAGATGATCATGAGACTTGGGGAGGCAAACAGTGCTCACTTTACTCCTGTGGCTGATACTAAGACCGTCAGTACTCTACCATAACAAAAAATAAAAATGATTCTTTAAAAATACCTGCTTTAGAAAAATTTCCGTCACAAAGGCTTAAATGCATGACAGAACCGCCCCGAAAGAAAATTCAAGTAAAATTAGTGAAACAAAGGACATCATTTGTAAACAAAAAAAAAAGATACAACTGGGGGAGGTCTCCTAACACTAGACTGCCACCGTTTATACAAAGCACAACCTTTTACCATTAAAACTATAAATCGCAACATGAATAAATATAACTATCAATTTGAACAGTGTGTGAATTAGATTAGCCTCATCAATGACAGCGCAGAACATCGACTAAGAACAACATGAAACGCTATTTTAAGGTGCTGAGTGCATTCTCTCAGCTCTGCTTTTGACTGAATGCTTTCTGCGACAGCAACATCTACGAAGTCCCGGTTCTCAACAGGCCTCGTGCAGGAGCTGAATACACACACTCAGTGGCGATGCTTTATACCAGTGCTCTCCCTGATTAAGAGATAAACTGTAGGTTTCACAAAGATGAAGATAATTCGGATGCTTGATGGTTATTCATGTGCAACTGTAGGGCAGCAAAGTCTTATTGCAATAGGTAATGAGCATCTGCCATGAGAGTAATAAAATATATATTTAAAAAACTGATTTTCACCACAACTCTTCACTTTTGGCTTGGGTAGTGTTTGCTACATACACTGTACATCAAGAAAAAAAAAACACGTCTTAAAGACACGTTTCTGTCTTTATAAATATGACACTATGTTACTGACTGAAACCGTTACATGGCAACAATCTATTTTAAACTCAGTAAAGAAAGAGTCGGTGAAAAACAGCAGATGTGTTTCAAGTGTGAAACTAAGCAGACACTTTCTAATCCAATGATGATAAGAGTACTACTTGAGTGCATAAATTTAAGATAAACGGTCTCAGCAGGGTGAATAAACAGCTAAACAATTCCTGATTTGCAGAACAACTTCGTCAAACTAAAGACTTTAAAGACCTTTCAAAGCTTAGCACCATGGCTGTTTTGTTATTCACAAAAAAAGTCTAAAAAGAACAAATATTAACAATGTGTGAAGTGTTAAATGTAAGATAAAACACACAAATAAAGGTTTGGGTGAATGTATGGCTCAAAAACTGACTTCACCACTGCACAGATGGGGTAATAATATTCCCATCACTGGACGATGGAGCAATCATGGGTACAAGTGTACTACAGACAGACACACCATGATTCAAACAGATAAGGCTTGACGTGTGTATCAAAGAAATTCTGTTGGTGTCATCCATACTGATCCAGGAACCCACCCCCCCGGTTTAAATGTCCTGCTGTCATGACCACCAAATCACTTTCTCCACAATATTAACCGCAGTGCCAACTGTACATCTGAACTCTTCACAGGCAGAAGTACCTTGTGAACACATATCAGGCAAGAATCTCCTCAAAAGTTATGCATTTTCTGTGCAGGTTCTCCTCTTCTTTTAACTCTACTCCAATCCATAAGATGTCCAAGTATCACCTCTGAACCGCCAAATATTCCTGATCTGTCTCATAGTGGCTAAATCCCCTGCTGTGCGGACTGCCCACGGCCTCCCCAAGCCCAATCCAGTGCCACCTTAATTTAAGGCTTACTAGTAAACAGGATCCTCTCCTTTTCATACGAGGGATGTCTCAGTTGAGGAAACGGCGACAGCGCCGGGCCCCACAGTTACAGCCGAGTTTGTTGCTGGCATCCTCAATGGGGAACTTGTAGTCATAGGTGAGCTCCTCCCCTCTATAGATCTTGCGAAGAGCGAAGATGACGATGTGCTTCCGGCCTTCCACATTGATCACTCGTGAGTAGCAGTTGGGTTCACAGGAGTGGTTGATGAATCTCGCTGCGTTGCCATGCATGGTTGCATCCACCACATCAAAGTCATCAATTCGGAACATGTAACAGCCAATGCCCTGTGAAGGCAAAAATGAAACCGACTGATACATCCTCTAACCTTTCTCAACTGCAACCCTCAATTTTTGACCTACATTAGAATCAAACTGATCAAAGAAATGGAAACTGGACCAACCTTGCCGTCGTAGTACTTCTCCCTTTTGTCAGTGAGCACTGAGCGAATGACGATGCCTGCGTATTCAATAACCATCTCCCCTGCTTCAATGTTCCTCTTGCAGAAAAGACCACGTCCGTGGATAGCAGACCTGCAAGACATGCACAAAAGGTCAGAGCTGCTTAGGTCAGACAAGTCAATTTGCTGGAGCGCTCAAGTCACCAACAGTACTGATGCGTCAATGGCGCCATGGAGTGCAGGTGGTGCAGGTGCAGGCTAATTCCTGGATGTGAATTTTCCACAATTCTTTGCTATTTAATGTGGAAAATAAACTCAAACATGTAGTCACAACACAACATATTGAGTATTCAATTGAGACTTCTGGGCAAACTGACGCACTTGTAGGAAACTGCTGTTGGAATTGGTCATGCTGTCTCAACAATGAAACTGCTACATCAGACATGCCAGAGGCATGTGATAACCAACTTAATCACGCTGTTTCCATTAGTTTGTAAACAAGGCTGATGCAACTGTGACGCATGTGCACTAGTTCGGTCAGCTCTCCTTTGTTTGAGTGTGTCATCTGTTAGTAGACGCCTTGGTCTGACTATCGATATTGCCACACAGCCAACAAATATTTTTGCAGCACATTTCTTCCACTACTACAACTACAACTCTTCTCCAAATTGTTTTCATCAGAGATGTGGATAGCGGGCCAGAAGTTCACTCATCAGTTCTTGCAGGAGTTGCACGTTTGACAAACTGTCATAAATCTTAAATGCACCACCACCAAATTTCTTATGCACCATATACGTCAGTCAGGCAATTGCTGGCTTTTACCCTGAAGAAAGCAAGATGTGCTAAAACCACAGGCTTCCAGACAGACGTGACTGCAGAGTCACAGCCTTCGCAAAGCATTTCTTCAGAAAATTAAAAACATGCTTTGCAATTTCCTTGTTTCCACCCAATATGTTCTGAGCACTCAAGACGAGAACCCAATGAAAATATTTATGTCAGCATTACATAGAATTTGCAAATGTCGTTCTGTGCTGACCTGTACACGCCTACAGCCTCCTTGGATGTCCTCTCCAGATGTCGGAAGCGCATGGCCATGGGCAATTCCAAACTAGTAGCCCGTCTAAGAGAAAGAGCAGAAGGTAAATCACCAAAAACATCCTTTTATCTAAAAGGCTACCATTCAAATTTCAACACCAAACTGGACAAAAAATATCAGAAATAAAATGTATTTCAAAACTGTTGAGAGAAATTTCTCTTTTTAGAATGAAAGTGCTTTTGAAAGTAGTAAGACTACATTTTAACTCAGGAAAAATCTACAACCGCATGAAGCCTCACCTTGTGGACTTCAAAAGAACCTCATCTTCCTCATCATCGTAAGGCCCAATGTCAGGAAGCTGTCTATGCTGAGAAGCCAGGAAATTAAACATGTCAAATGTGGACTTCCTGTTGAGAGAAAAGAGAAAATGATATCAGGTCTAGATGGGTTGATACATCAATCAACTCATTCAGTCTCTGTAACTGGCACTCTTATTTTCATTCAAATTTTAAAAAAAGGATGAGAGAACAGATTCAATGAAGACTCAAGATCAATAAGCAGAACTGATGGAGAATCAGAACAGATCAAAATCATTTGAATGATCTTGACTGATTTCTTGCACTTTCTGTGCAGTTATCAAGGAACACACTAGTGTTTTTAACACACTGCAGATGTTAGCCAGCACAAGTTGATCAGTTTATGGATCACAGCTGTGAGTTTGTTTGTTAACAGTCATCGGGCTACATACCTAAGGTACAGCTCAGAGCGTGCACAGCCAGTGGGATTGACAGGGAGGTCGTCCTCCTGGCTGAACTGTTTAAAGAAACGGAAGATATGGCGTTGACAACGATGGGCCCCTTGAAGTTGTTCCAGCAAGAACACCACTGCATCGTGGACCAGACCCAGCATATGTGCACCAGTCATCCTATGGAAGGTCAGAGGTCTCAACCTTGCAAGTGCTCGAGCCTCCTGCACCCCATCTATCACTGCTTTCCATGCCACTGAAGGGACAGTTGAGAATAAAGTGAATACAAGGAGCAAAAAAGGTACAAAATATCATGAAAGACATTTTATTATTTTGTGAACATGTCAGGTAATTTGAAGGGGAAATATTTTACACAATATTAGCCGTACCCTCAATACTGTCTGCCTCCACACTGAAACCATCATCGCTGGTTATCTCAAATCTCAAGTGTGGCTGGTCTCTGTTGGTTGGACATTCCTCGTCCTCGTCGGACGGTGGTGGTTCTTCATCTGAGGCAGACGCAGCACCTAACAAAACACAATTTATACATTCAGTCTTGCATGTTGAAGCCACAATATTATCAAAGTTCAAGAGGAATGTTAAGTCCCACACTTCATACCGTACGTGGAAGACTTTGTTTAACTCAATTATATTTCCAACTCACAGAAATAATAAAATTACAGCACACATTTAAACTCAATAATACCAGAGTATTTCTTCCAGTCAGTCAGAGCGCTGTGTCCCACTGGTTCCCAAGCCTGCTGTTTGCCTTGTTCGCCTCGAGACATACAATCCCAAGGCTCTGATCTGGGGAAGATAAGAGTGCAAAAGATTTTCAAAAAAAAATTCAAAACAAACATTTTCCACTGCTAGCCAAATGCACACAATGAATATGTTTACAAGCACAAAATGTTCTGGTTTTTGGCCTTACTCCAAAAAAGTGTATATCTGCTATATTCCTACTAACACTCAAGCCATTTTGTTCTAACAAATCCAAAAATATCACATTCATAAAACAAGTGAAATTGAAATCAATCAAAAAACAGCAGATGGAAAAAAAAAAAAAAATGAATAACTTGGATGCAAATAAACTAGCTTAATTTGCTACACCTCTGACAACCCTTACTACTGTATATATTAACTCAAGGGTTTCATTTTTTTTTTTAATTTCTCAATGTCACACGAGCAGGTTTCATCGAATATTAGAGTGGCAATAATTAGTTGATTAATCTATGAGTTGAGTTGAGTCTGTGAAGACCTTTACCATGTGTGTCACATGTAAAAATAAGTGGCAGGATACATCACTAGAATCCCTCGAACATGCCACTGCTGTGTGTTGCTGTGTGTGAGCTGCGCTGCTCACAGGGCTGTGTGGCTGCTCTAACTGAAAGGAAAAGCAAGAGGCTTGGTGATGCACACACGCTGCTCAGGTAGGCAGTGTGTCCCCCAGTGTGCTTTTCTTTGTAAATTGATAATTAAAAAAAAAAAAAAAAAAAATCATTAGTTGCAGCTCTATTGAAGAAAAGTAGAATCTTACCCTGTGCTGTCAGAATCACTTATATGCTCCTCCTTTAACTCGTCCAGGTTCAGGACTCCTTTCACTGTTGGGGTCTTGATGCGGACTCCTGAAGCCCTGCTGGAGATGCTTTGAAAGGTAGGTCTGCGGCGCTCCTCTTCCTCGCTGATGGGCTCTGGCTGTAGGAAGTCAACTTTAGATTTCTTTGTGACTATACGGTCTGAAAGCGAAGACACTCTCTTCATGCGGACGTGGGTGCGAGGGCGCGGTGCAGGAGCTGGTTCTGGTGTTGGTGATGGAGACTGAGGCTGCACTGGAGGTTCTGGTTCAATTAATAGGCCAGGTGGCAAAACCAATGAGGAAGGGCTTAGTGTTCGAAGCCCGCTCCACTTGGGGGTGTAGTTGCTTGCCATTGCTTGATTGATAATTGCTTGAGCACTTTCAGCAGGAGTCATAGGAGGATTCTCAGCTGACAGAGGAGGCTGCCCGGAGGGCTTGGAGGACTTGGATTTTTTGGATGCACTTGAGTCCTTCTTTTTCTTTGTTTTTTTCGACTCTGAAACAGTTTCATCTTTTGATGTTTTTGTATTTTTGCGTGATTTCTTCACATTAACTGATGCCACTGCACCGTTGCTATTGTGAGTCAGCAGCTGTGTAATTGTGGTTGGATTCTGAACTGCAGGTGTAACCGACGGCGGCGCTGCTGTTGCAATGTTGGCCACAGGGGGTGGAGCAGTCATATTACCGGCTGCTGCCAGTGTGGCCGACAGTGCATTGCTTTGCAAAAGGCTGGCAATCTGGGTGACACAGTTGTAAGAGGGGGAGTTGGGAGTGGGCAACTGGAAAGTGTTACTTTCTGGGTTCTTCACAAAGATCTGCCCGAGGCGGTTCACCAGCAGGACGTGCGGTGTAGGGTCCACATTCGGACCTCCCACCTCCTTCACAGTAAGAATAGCATGTCCAGGTAAAGCCTGGGGAACCACTTGCTGTTGAGGTTCTAAAGCTGGCCTGGGTGTAGAAAAGTTGATGGAGATTGTGTGGCCAGATGTGGCTTCCTTCTGCACTGATGAAGAGTTGTAACCATTTAAGATGACAGGGGCTGAGGTGGTTTGGACTGCTGGTGCAGCCGTACACTGCATCGACGGTCCACAAAGAGACGATATTGAGGCAGAGGAAGAAACGATGGTGAGAGCCGTAGAGCCCAATGGCTGTGTTTGTGTGGAGTAGATGGGCAGAGTGACAGTTCCACAAGTTCCTGCTGGGAGACAAGTACCTGACGTAGCTGACAGCACTGGATCATTTTGAGGGGCAACATTTAGCACTGTTTGTGTCACATCTCCAACAGGACTGAGGGTGGTTAGTTTAGTAGACAGAGACTCCTGTGATGGGAAGTTTGTTGACTCTTGAGAGGATGTCACTGGCTGAAGCGTGATACTTGTTAGAGGAGGCTGACTGAAACCTGGTAAACAGGAATACATCTGCAGAGAGTCTACAAGGCCTTGAGAGGGGTTTTGTACATCTGTAGACATTAAAGGGGAGGGCTGAAAAAGATCCAGCAGGGTACCCTGACTGTTATCAGCAGAATTTGCCAATGAGGGTTCCACTGTATTAGCTGTTAAGTTGTTCACTAACACAGTAGAGCCCTCAGTTGATGATACAAAGTGACTGCTGGCAGGCTCTGAGTTTAGGGGTTTACAAGCTTCAGACTGCTGGGTCTCAAGCGGTGTACCTTCCAGCAAGGGAACCATCTCTGTTAAATGTGTACCAGTGTCACATCTCTCGAGAACGAGAGGTGTTCCAGAGGCAAATCCTAAACTAGAACCCTGGAATAAGTCCTCTGAATATGAAGTCTCAGGCACCTTTGTGAGTAAATTAGGCAGAGCATCATGAACTGGAGTAGGAAGCACGGTCTCCTGGTATACTAAAGGAGTGTCAGAGCTTTGCTCTTTGACTGGAGGGTTTCTGGAAATGTTGTGAGAAACAAATCCCATGGTGTCCTCATTTGACTGACTGGCATCATAGGATTTAGGTGGATCATGTGGTGAACTATCTGTCTGTCTTTTGCTGGCAACTGAAATGGTGAATGATGAAGAATCTGTGTGCTTATCCTTGGATGGTGCTTCGGGGAACAGACTCTGAACAGCCTGTGTTCCGACTGCAGTTTCTGAATCACAAACATTTTTATTATTTAGGTTTTTGGCTTGGCCAGAACCCCCAACTTTCTGAGCATCGTCATTGGTCGCCATACTTGCATCACTTTCTGTACCGTCATCTACACCATCCAGTTGAGCCATAGGCCGGGAGGAAGGGGAGGAGGGAGACTTGGAATGGTCTTTTGATCCAGGACAGTTGACTATCGTCCGTGAGAAGTCAAAATAGTGCTCCATATCATCATCGGAGGAGGAGCTGCCAAGGTCATCTCTTGCTGAGGCAGCAGACCGTGGCAGGTTGGCAACAAGAGTCTTCCTCTTGTGTCCATCATGGGCTCTTCCCCAAAATTCCTCCTGATCATCACCTTCCACCACTATTTGCCCCCCACAGTTCATTGCCACGCCTTCATTCAGGAGTGTCTCTTCGATCTCCAGTTCTGTCCTCATCTCTTGGCTGAGACTCATGCTGGGATCCTTGTGGAATGAACTGTAGGGAAATTCTTCCTCACCCTTCTGTTGGTCTAAGTCCCCCTGTGGTGATGTACCATTTGCTGGAGAGACATCCTCGGGTTCCGGTGAAGCTAAGAAGTTGTGCGGCACCTCGACTGAGTCTGACTGGCTTAAATCAAAAGACAAGCGAGATCTGGGTAGATGTTGTATGGATGGGGAGAAAGACAGACTTGGGGAGGGAAAGCCACCCGCACTGTCCTGCCAGGTAGACTGGGGAAAGAAGGATGAGGTACAATGGGTCATTGTATTCCCAGGGCATCGGACTGAGGAAGCACTTCTACCCCCGACTGGGCGGGATGATGGAGAATTTATCAGGTTGTCTGTAGCACCAAGTGGGAACAGTGGGGAGGTAGGATGGGAAGATTTTCCAGCACGGAGGGTGATTGGTCCAGCCAGAGGGCTCAGAGGAGGAGGGGACATGTGGCTTCGGGGGCCTGTTGTCTGCGAGTGTGGGCTGTGGCGACGAACCCGTCGAGTCTCCTCCAGATCACTTATGGTCAATATGTGGTGAGGTTTCAGCTGAGTTAGTCCTAAGGATAAATCAGAATTATTAATCTGCGGCTTGAGATCTGTGCGATTTTCATTGTATCAACATATTTTTTTGTTAGTGAATTTAATATATATGTATATTTTACCATTTTTACCTGGGGATGGCAGAGGTCGGGACATTCCTCCAGCTGGTCTTCTGGTTTGGGGATAGCTGGGAATCTTTGGCCTTGCACCATGATCTGACTTGAGGGGAGGTCCTGGGACAAAGGTTTCCTCTGCTGGGGGTTGGTGTTCTGTTATATCAGTCTCTTGGGCTTCAGACTCTGAAGATTCATAAAAAACAGTTTTTGAAACGATTAGTGTCTTTAGCTATCATTTACAGCAACTCACTTCCAAATACACTGCAGTCTTTTAATAGTAAAACACGCACCAGGCTGTGGACAGGGGCTGTGAGCAATGGTGTGATTGTCTCCTTGATCTGGCATCTCCTCAACAGGCTTCTCAGGGACAACAGGACGGACCTCCCGGACTGTACATGTATATTTGCACCGACGCAATGGATTAACTGTACTCCAGTACCAACGAGAGCACCTTAGGAGGGAAAAGTTTTAAAAGTGCGTTTCATTCCATGTTGCAAATGTGACTTATTTATATAATTACATTTGAAAAGATAAAATGCTACTTACTGAAAACCCACAGGACACAGTTTTCCCTTGCTAGCTGAAAGTTCTGTCAGGACACCCAGTCTATCTATCTGTAAGGAGCCTGTGTAGTGACAATTATTAGTTAAACCATAAGGTCATACTAGTAAATTCCATGCTGTGAAATAGGAAACCAGCTAAAAGAGAAGTGCTTACCAATCATCACGTTGATTAATTCTGGTTCCAGTCCAGTCAAGAACTTTCTGCGGAGGCTGATGCCCTCAAAATCCACATACACCCTGCGGTTTACCTCAAACTCTTGACCAGTTATCATCTGTACAACAAAGGAAAACAAGTAATAATTAAGTCCAGAATCAAACCGTAAACCTTTTAACTGATAAGAGACAAGTTAGAGGACTTACCCTGCCACTGATGAGATGCCTGTGTTTGTAGCAGTAGACCTTCTTGTCATCCTGGAATACGCAGTGACGGGAGCGGGCACACATGAAGTGGTAGTTGCTTTGACAAGAGGTCAGGCAGCAGCCCACTGTGGCACCCGTCTGATTGCAGCGTTCACACCGCTGAGAGGGGTTTTGGATTGATGGGAGCAAAGGATAAAATGCAGAGAGTCAGAGCAATAAAAGAACATCAATCAATTATAGGAATGTGCATTTGTTTACAAGTAGAGCATGACTGGTCTATTGTTATGAGATTTTTTGTTCCACTCAAATATCAATGTTAAGTTTGCAAGTTTGCAAGTGCTATTTTTATTGAACTAACTGGTAAATCAATTTATAAAAAACGATGAACAACTAACCATGAGGCGGCCCCTTGTGACAGCACTGTGTACATGTAGCAGAGAGCCATTGTCCTCTTCAAACACCTCTGCTGACCACAGACAGCAGTTGACGTGTGCCCACTCATTTTGGCCCAAGTACAGCAACCTGCCTGCTTCCTGTGGAACAATATCACAGAGGAACTCTTGAGTAACCAACCAATGGCATATGCACAGTATTTATAGGCAGTTTACCCTTGAAGTTAGGTATTCAGAATGTACCATGAACATGCTGAAAGCATTACTTACATTAGGTTTGAGGTCTCCATATTTTTGGCACAAAGAGCACTGTCTCTCATCATCCTTTGACCATCCAGTGTCTAAATCAGCTTTTGAAAGCCGGCCCCGTTTCCCTATGCACATGTACAAAAGCAAATACTTCAAACTTTGCCCAAGATCTTAAAAAAATGAGTTGCCAATTTTATTATCATCTCTCCTGACAGCAATACCTTTGAATTTGAGCCTGACGGCCCTGCTGGTTTTGAAGTGGTTCCGGCTAGTTGGCTCCCCGGACATCGGAGAAACTGCCTCTTCTTCCTTTACATCCAAGTTTTGTACATTGTCCTCCTGCAGGAGCCCCAGCGGAGCCATGGACGAGAGCTCCTCCCTCTCATGCCACTGGGCGTAAACATGCTCCGTTGTAGGAGGATGAACAGCATTGGACAGCATCCCCCTATTCAAGAGTGGAAAAAATACATTTCTTTTCATGCCACGGAAAAACAGAACAATGGCTGTAACTTTCATACATGTATGCAAGTAGTTATGCAGTACACCAAATAAAAAAACCATAACTATGATGAGGGACTATCTCCATGTATATGAAGAGCAATTCAGTGTCCACTTATATACAGACCAGTAAATGGAAACCATTACTCACATGGGCAAGTCTTTGGTACAAGGATTCCACACCTTTGGGTCTTGGCTGTTGAACCAATTAAATACCTCCTCCAGGAGCTAAAGAGAAAAATCATAGGAGTCAATTATAAATGAAGACTTACTTACATTTCTAAAACTATTACACAGACTTCACTTGTAAGCTCTGCACTTTTTTTGTGTCTGCACAGCACCTTTAAGTAGTATGAGCGTGCCAGGGCAGTGGGTCTCTGCTCCTCTGGAAGATCCTCCTCTTGCTCAAGCCTCTTTCGCACCACCTGAACCACATCTTCATGGAACATTTTCTATTTAAAAAAACCAAAAACAAACAGTTTTCAGACATATATCCCAAGCAAACTGGCATTTTCTGTTCTCTCATCTTAGTCTAAGTATCTAAAAAGCATCTCTCAATCATTAATTAAATTTGGAAGACAATATCCGTAAAGCCACTGACATTTTTTCCACTCCACACATGCACAACAGTGGATAAATATTAAAGTTCTCAACAGTTCAGACAATGAATAAGAGGTTGTGTGCTCACCAATGTGGTATAAAGGCCTTTGTCAAACTTCTTGCCAACAGCTCGGAGGTCACAGGCTGGCTGTCCTTCTATTCCACTGTCAGGATCAACCAGCTTCTCACACTGCAGCGGCAACCAAATGCAACATCAGTACTAACACAGACGCCAAAAATTCCAGTGGACGGTAACACAGCCGAGTCACTGCGTTTAATGAAATTTAAGTTTTCCAAACACTCTAACACAAGCACATCATGTGTCTTTTATTTGTCATATGGTACATTTGGTTTATAAAATAAAAAGGTTAGTCTCCTACCTGTGAGCAGGTAACAAGGTGCTGGGTGAGAGTGGAGGAAAGCAAGCAAGCCAGCACCTTTTCCACCCCCGCCCTGAGCTCAATGTAGAGCAGCTCTCTCCAAGCACTGGGCTGGGTCACACTGCATGGCCGACAAGAATACACGACACTCTCGGGCAAGCTGGACAGGATCTCATACAGCTCATCTGAAATCATGTTACAGGAATTTAGCAACAGAGGTTTAGCGGGATGTATTCTTAACCCAAATCTGAGAACTGCCACGGCTTCACCAGTTTTAATGCGCACGAAGCTTTGATGCCATTGCTTACTACAAAAAGATAAACAATAAAAATTACCTGTTAGATCCTCACACTTGGCATGCACCCAATGGTTACAGGTGCCACACTGCATCATTTGACTGTCATAGTCATTGTCCTCATAGCACTTGAAGCAGATTGGACAGTAGTTACCTTATGAAGGAAAAAGGCATTCAGAAGATTAGCCTCAACATAGATCAGTCATGTCGGTAGATAATAAAAGAGCTAACAGAGCAACAAATGTACTCAAGGTTTGATCCTCACCCAGTTCATAGAGTTTTGAACAATCTGGACAGAGTCCTTTGTCGTGGTTCCAGTCAGTGTCCCAACTCTTCCCCGGTGTGACACCACAACTTTTACACCTGATGCACGTCATACACACCTGCACAGAAACATCATATTAGGGCCAGCAATCAATGTCGTCCAACATCAGAATCTTTAGAGTGAACAGAGATGTCTTTGTGTTTTTAAGAAACATGAACTTACCCAAGTTTTCCTCTTCTTGTTTTGTTTTGGATAGTTGGGTCCAAGACAGGAAAAGTGGTAACAGTTCTGACATCGTTCACACTCCAACAACGGCTGAGAGAGGCATGGAAATGCAATGTTTAATGGCTCATTAATGCTGAGAAGTAAAACTGAGAAAAACAAGACAAATCAGCAGGCTGTACCTTCGACTGCTTGTTTTTCCTGCCGCATACATGGCAAAACTTGCAGCGCCGACAGCACCAGTTTTCCTTGTTCTCCTCAGAGGGGCGCTCCGCTGGTTCAAGGCAAAACTGGTGGAAAGGCTCACAGCATACTTGGCAATACAGCATCTGCAAAAAGAAATTCAGAAAACAAAAAGACTTTTGAATTTCAAAATCCGAAACATGACGAGATTCATTTTTTTTCCCAACTGAATCATTTGAATTTTGAATCAACACACCTGTAAGAACCTTGTCCGACCCTATTTCTATTAAAATAGAGCAAAATGCATTAAGCAGTTACCTCGTGTTGTCCTTTACTGGCACAAAGGAAGCAGACATACGGTGGCATGAGTGGCGCAGAGGTTAATATACTTAAACCACCCATATTCCAGACATTCTCCAATGTGCAGTCCTCCTGAAAACAGAGACGACGTGGACACAACAGTGTTAACAGCTGAGAAAAGAGCAGTTACCTGCATAATACTATGTCTGCCGACCAGTATCATGAGGAAAATTACACAGATATATACTGGATAATATTTTACATTATAGTGGTGTTTCAGCTGTGAGGAGTGGGTTTATATTTGAAGTTCTGAGGGAAGCTGATAAGCTCAGCTATATGTTATTTATATTTCACTGTTGTGCATATTAAAATTTTGTTTTCAGTTTAAAATGAGTCATTGAAGTTATCAGCTCAATCAGTGCATTCATTTTGTAATTGAGAGGTAAACTGTGACCTCTAGTGGACAAAAACAATAATGTTATGTCATTTACTACAGCTTTAATTAGATTTGTGTGGGACTTTGTTATAGCACTCAGAGATTATTACACTTTCTGGGGAATTAATTATGTTTGAAGAAAACAAATAACTTAAAATGTCTAACCCCAGCCATCAGCATCACATAGCTGTGTTTCTTTTCAGAATGGGTGGCATCAAACATGAATTCTACTGCTGTGGATGTCATCAGATAAGAAGTGTGTTCATATGAAAATACATTAAATGTACTGTAAGAGGTGACCTACCTTGAAGTCAACCCTGATTTTGTGAGTAGGTTTAGAACACTCAACATCTCTCTGCTCAAATCCATGGGCCAGGGCAGCCAGGACACTGGGAGGAGTCTGCTCCAAAGGACCCTGAGAGACAACCAGAACATGAATGGATGCACTGTAAGTGCTAATGTGAATTTGCTTCTAACTACACATTCTGACAGACATCACAGGCACCCTGTGTACACACGACGCATCTGCAGACCGCAATTAAGGGCATGAATAGTGGACCCAGTATGTGAGGACTTCTGTCAAAGCTGCTGCTTTGTCTGAGACAATTAACAACAGTAACCTGGAAGTCCCCTGTAGATACATACAGCACAGGTTTCAATTTATAGTTCACCCATCAATGGCACCAAGGCAACACTTTGTATTCTGATCGTGGTCATCAGAGGGTTGTGGGAGAAAACACAAACACATGACCAAAGTTCTTGTGATCCCAACATGCCACTCTGTAGCTGCTGTATCCCTGACGTCTGCTAACATTTTAGAGGAAGTGCAAGGAGGGCAGGAGAGCTGGACACGAGGTGCATGATGGATACACCACGGAGATTTGTCTGACCAGTCACTGTGTCTGAATTTGCATAATCACAACTCATCCTCAACTCAATGCAAATGACTGTGGAGCGTGACACACCACGCTCGGAAAGATTAGATCAAACAGGGCTGTGCTGAAAAAATACAAATTCAGTTCCTACATTGCAACATACGTTAGTGCAAAGCTTAGCTATAATATGGGAAAGTTTGTGACCCGGCCGCCATGTTGTGAACGGACGAGCTAAAACCATGCACCACCCAGCTTGCAGGGCATCACGCACCAGGCCAAGCTGTCAGCGGCGCAGGTGCATTCAGATGCGTCCTCATCGGATTCTGTGTGTCTGTATCATGAGATGAAGAGTGGCTGAACAAGAACTAGAAGTACTGGCTACCAGCGATGCAGACATTTATTTTGGAAAAATAAAACAGAATGTTTTCAAAAGAAATTGAAAACATGTCCTGAATTTGCAAAAAGGAAAAAGAAGGACTGAGCTGCTCTGCTGAACAATGCCAAAAGCTGGAAAGATACAAGCGACACTGTATTTGGCAAGTTCTCAGAGACAGAACTGGCAGTTTGGTGTCGCAGGATTCTGACAATACGGAACAATTGGGATCCACCAATGCAGTGTGCCAGTACTAACAGCAGATCTTTTCAAAAATGTTGCACAGCTTTGACACTTGCGTGAAACACCATTTCAAACACAAAAAATAGAATACAAGTCACTGATACAAGTCGTGTAGACCACCGACAAAATGACCCACCTTCTCGGGTTTTCGCCGACCAGGTTGTACACGATGTGAGCTGGACTTTCGATGCCTGACTTCATCATCTGATGTGTCTCCAAGGAATCCATCCAGTGACACAAAGTCTTAAGAGGATAGGAAAAAACAGCATATATCAGAAAGGAGGCACATCACAAGGCTTGATACTCTTTCTAGCAAAAAAAACCCCCGTACGTTTTAAATTTAAGTTAAGTAAAATGTGTTTACAGACTCCAGCTCTATGTTATATGTAAGCACATACTTCTCATTTGTGGTACTGAGAATAAAAAGACTCAATCATGAATGAAGCATCTGGTTTCTGCATGTTAACTTACCTTCACTGAAGCGGGGTCCAGCACCCCTTCTCCTGGCTGGCGAGGCAGAGCTTTGGACAGTTTTGTCATCTAGATCGGAGTCGTAGTCCACCAGGTCAAAGTAGACGCGGGGTTTCACAACACGCTTTGGCTGCTTCCTTACTGATGGACTGTGGCTGTCACCATGGAGACCAGATGGTGAATCCGCAGCGCCCTCGTTCCCTTCGTCATTGCTTGAATGACCGCCACTGAGAGAGGATCGCCGTCGCTTAGAGGGACCTTGAAAAAGGATAAGGGAGGTGACATGTAAGCACTGAATGTTTGTATTACAGCAACATGAATTTTGCGGGCTAAAGTGAAAAATTACCTTTGGGTGCTGTTCTTCCACTTAGTCTGCGTGCTTTTCTCTCTTCAATTTGATCACATCTCTTATAGCTTGTGGTAAAACAAAAATACATAGGTCTCTTAATAATTTTTAAACCCTGTGATGAACTCCATTGCATGTATAGTATAGGTCAACTTACACACAACACTGCCGTTTGGTATTGGGGCCACCGAACTTGGGTTTGTCGAGGCAGTTCATGCACTTGCCGCAATCATCCTCGTGGTTGCAGCCTTTGCACACTCCACATCTCCGAGAGCGATAACCAAACGGCCCGAGTCCTTTCCGTTTCACAAAATTAGACGGCTTCTTGACCTTGGTGACCTTTGCATCAGACAGTCCTGGACTGTCTGATTCAGAGGGAGACCCAACATCTATGAATATTAACATATTGGTTAGTTAAGTAGTTCATTATTCACCTTTCAGGATGCGGTTGCAGTAGCAGACAAGTTGGTGGCAGCAAACACAATCACATGGAAGCACAACAGCTAATGACACATCAAATCTCTGGAACAGTAGGATTTATAGGAAGAAGCAACAAGCCAACAGTGAATTTGAGCACTTAGCCATAATAACTAAATTATCACAGTATTGTGGAGTTCATTTGTTTGCATTCTACTAATAAATGCATCATAACGCAAATACAAACATCAAAATGATGGGCTGATGGACAGACACCTGAAGAGTAGGGATGTAACAATTCATATATTATGCTAATGCATTAATCATACATTTTTTTATTCAATGCAACTAGTTCGACCGCAACCACTGCGGCTGCCATCATCAAGTCATCACATTCAAATCATGAGAAATTCTGTAAGCGTGTCCAAAGAAAGCAAATCCAGATAAGTCTGCTGATCAGTTTCCGCCCACCTTTAGCGATGTCTGACGGGGAAATGCCGATTCTTTCATGGAGAGGCAAGGCGCTAAGCCTGGGAATGTCATCTGGCACCAAGGCTCGAGGCTGCCCCAGCACCACTGACGCAGCACGACACACATGCTTGATACGTGGACCTCCTGCTCTACGGAACTCCTGGCACAGCGGAGAGATGAGCTGTGGCTCCAGAAAAAAAAAGAAGAAGAAAATAAATGGACAGAAGGATAGAAGCAGAGCTGTAGAGCAGCTGGAGTTGACAGGGGGTTAATTTTTTCCAAAAAGTTCCAAGTTTCGACTATAACAGAAGGTTAAATTAACAACAATGAACAATGGTATGACCAGAGACAAGATGCTTAACGGGATCGATGTCTGCCTCGAGCCAATTGATTTGTACACTTACTTGTCCTTGAGGTGGTTCTGTCTTGACTGGAACATCGGCATCAAGCTGAACCCTCTGCTTCCTCCTTTGTCTCTTAGAGGCCACATCTCGAGACCTGGCAGCAGTCGTGCCAGACAACAGCTGCAGGATGAGTGGGCAAAAAATTAAAATCACCCCACATCATTCATTAACAATTGTGTGTCTATGAGTTTCCCTCATCTATGACAGCTCCTATTACACAGAATTTATCTAATAATGAACAATCCAATTCTAAAACGACAGAACAGGTGCTTGTGGTGATTGTGTCCTTACCCGAGATGACTTAAGCTGCTTCTGCTGGTCGATCTTAATGAGCTGGACCTTGGCTTTCCTGAGGAGATTGAACATTCTTTTATTTGCACCGGTGAGGCGCGCTCTTTGTGAAGCTCCCTTCTCCACAGATCCAAGGTAATCGCCTTCACCTGTGCCTGAGTTCTGTTCCGACTGCAGCTCTCCTGCGGATATAAAGTAACGTGCCAATTTCTAGTCCACAATAAGAGCAAATGTTTGTTTTGCATTAACGTCTGATTCTTTTTAATCAGCTTGCTTACCTGAGTGAAGTTGGGCAGCATCTTTCCCCGCTAAATCCCTCTCCTCACCTTGCTGAAACGCAAGGTTCTTAGAGTTTACAGTCCTTACGCGCACACAAACTTTTCTCACCACTCCAGGAGAATCAAGGTCTTCTATCTTGAGCTTGGATTTGTCCTTCTCTGTGCTCGGGCTCCGCTGCCTAAGGCTAATGCTCATGGCCTCATCATCGAGTCCTTCTGCTAAATCGACGGGAGGCTGAGGAGTTTTACTCGTGTTGTCCACCTCTGGTGTGTTCCTGCTTTTGGGAAGTCCCGTGTGCGCCTTCTTCAGCTTTTGATAAATCTTGAGGTGCGACGTCTGTTTGTGAAATTTGGGGAAACTTTTCTTTTTCTGAGATTCCAGTAGGTCAGTAGATTGTTCTGTGGGCTTATCAACTGGTGTAGATAAAAACAGATCCTCACATTTGCTCTCTGGAGTTTTGTCCAGTGTATAAATGTCCTCGCTAGACTCCTCGGGCAGATGCCACTTGAAACTAGAGTTCTTCAGAAGAGACTTCTTCTCAATTTTGCCAGTTTTTCTCTCAGAAAACAGGCTGTCGGCTATGTCAATGCTGTCATCAAGGTCCTGAGCGGAAAACAGATCGACATCCAGTTGCGCTTCACTCAGTATGTCCTCCTCGTTGACTGGCAGGATAGGGGATATTGCTCTGCCTGTTCCATCATCTCGCCTCTTTCCGGGACGCATTTGCAAGCCCAGTTGTAAACCCTTCTTCGGAGAGTTTCTTCGAGGCAGTACCGACATTCCAGCATCGTCCATAAACCTCTGCGGGGTCTTGATCACCCGTGAAGATCTGGCACTTACAACAGGCATAATGAAGTGCTTGATGTTTTTTACAAACTTTGATTTACTCGGCTGGGCATCGACAACATCTGCTTGCCTCCCATCGACTAATGTGTCTGTTTCTTCCTGCTTCAAACTATCTTTCTCGAGCTCTATTTCTATTAGCTTAGAAATTATTTTAGCTTGCGATTTTGGCCTTTTAGATCCAAACAGCTGAAGACTCGACTGTCTCTTTTTGTACTTTTTATGTATACCAATAAGTCTGGAGCTTGGGGCCTGTGTGGGGGTTGCCGGCGGGGTGGAAATGTCATCGTCTCCGTCGATAATTCTCGGACTGTTTTCTGATAACTGAAGTGGAGCGAACTTCCCATCCTTGCCCCTATGCCTGTGTTTCTGACGCTGCCCAATCAAACTTTTACGCCGCTTTTTTACTTTTTTGAGAGATTTCTTTTGTAGGCACTGTGTTTTTGGATCACTTGCTTGACTTTCGAACACTAAAGACTGTTGACTATCTATCTGCTGAATGTCTGTTTCCTCTTTCACTGGTGGCTGTATTTGCTCTTCTTCCACTGACACAAGGTCCTGTTTCGCCTCAGGCTGGGTGCAATCTTTTGCTTCTGACTGAGTTAACTCTGTTTCTAAAAGCTGAATATCTTCCTTCAGCACAGACTCCGTGATTGTAGCTTCAACTGTAGCCAATTCTGTGTTGACAATAATTTCTGGAGAGACAACAGCCTTCTTCCTCTGAACGGGCCTCTGTTTCCCTAATTTATTATTCCTACATCTCCTAGGTTTGCAAGGCACGGGCAAAGGTTTGGCCTCTTTAAGCTGTGGTTCTACCTCATTCTCCAC
This sequence comes from Chaetodon trifascialis, assembly GCF_039877785.1. Lineage (NCBI taxonomy): Eukaryota > Metazoa > Chordata > Actinopteri > Chaetodontiformes > Chaetodontidae > Chaetodon > Chaetodon trifascialis. The sequence goes on from NC_092062.1 coordinate 19,924,827, forward strand.
TGTCTGTGTAGAAACTTCACCTGGCACCTGTGGGGGATCGCCAGCAAACTCTGAGGAATCCTTATCAGGAACTTCAGAAGAGTTTATACTGGTCACCTGTGAGGGGTCCTCCTCTAAAACCTGACAGGAGTTTTTAGGAAGACTATGAGAGCTGGAATCTGCAGTTGCGGCCTGAGAAGAACATTCAACCTGCACCTCTGGAGCGTTTTCCTCCCGTGGACTCGTTCTTAACCTCCGTTTCTGAGTGGACACTGGCTTATGACTGACAGATTTTGTCTGTGGTGAATCAAAGCTCGATGTCCTCCTCCTCAGCCTCCTAGCTGGAGTGACTTCAGTATCCTGACATGACGATTTATCCTCATGAACTTCACTTGGATCTTTCAGAACATCGTCTTTCTTTTCAGGCACAGGACTAACTTGCTGAATTAAAAAGGACGGCTTTGAGCTTTTATGTTTACCAGGAGAGGAGACCTTTTTGATCTGAAGAGGGGGGACAACTTTGCCACAATCTGTTTTGGGAATTTCTTGTGGAGACGTTTCATTTGCGTGTTCCACTTCAGCTTCCACCTGTGAAGTGGACTTTTCCTCCGGTGACACATCAGCCTTGTTTTGGGAACACGTCTCATTATTGTCCATGCTTTCACTCTCTTGTGGGGCAGAGTTTTCTGGTGTTTTATCCATCCCCTTTAAACTCTTGTCGACACTGGTGTCACAAAAAGTGGGCTGATCCACTTCACTCACAGTCTTCTCTGTTGCTTTGACAGTGTTTTCTGCACCCTGTTTCAGGCTTCCTCCTTGCTCTAATTTTAAAGTCCAGACAAATTTTTTCAGCTTCTTCTTTCGGGTCGAGTTCTTCCCAATGGCCACATCATATTTTGGGTTTTTGATCTTTTTCAACTTCAAACTTGGGACCCTCATTTCCTCATTTTTCAAAGACAAGCTGTCACTGATTTGTACAGCCGAATGATCAGCGCCAGTGGATGGTGGACCATGGCTTTCTGGCACCATAACATCCTTATTCAGCCTCTTGCTTTGCCTTCTTCTGTCACTTCTCGCTGATGGTTTGGCCTCCAGTGCTCTAGAAACATCTGGCTTCGACTCCACCAGACTGGAATCACTTTTACTCAGACTTTCTGGTTCAGCTGCACTTTCTGAGACTCTTTTAGAGAGTGGGTTAGTGACTCTGTTGCTCCTACGAATCCCTAGTTGATTCACTTCAGGACTTTGCTCTGTCACAATTTCCTTATTCTTTAATTTCTTTGCATTCGTTTTTGGCTCTACAGTCCCACTCTCCTTAACAGTGTCAAACTGACTGGCTGATTTGCTCTCCTTTGATTTTTGGTCATCAACCTCAACTTTGGCGCTAGTCTGGCAGACAGGCTCTGTCTTTGAAGCAGATCTCCCACGCCTTCTTGCAGGTAAAGTCCCCCCTCCCTTGTCTTCTGTGCCATGTTTATCCTCATGTGGTTCAGTTTTTAATTTGACGCGAGCACTTGAAATCTGGTCACCCTGAATGTCCTTGGCTTTAGGCTGATCCTGAATGCCTTTTATCTTCAACTTCTTCTCAGATTTTCTATTAGGCTCCTTTACAGTTTTCATTTTCTTTTTGGCCACCAACTTTATAGTAATCCTTGGTGCTGCTGATGAGGCTCCGCTTTTAGTGGACTGTCGATCCATACTGTTTTTTCCTTTCGAACTTTTCCTGCAATCTTTTGCAGGCTCTGTTTCAGGAGATAAGCCATGTATTTCCTCCAAAGACTTTAGATCTTTTACAGGATCAGGTGGGGTAATAGCTGCCTCCACTGCTGGCGTTTTGAGCGGTAGCTTCTCACTTTGTCGTTTTGATTTTGTGTTGACAGCATCACCTACAAGACAAAACAAACAAAAAAAAATCAATATTATAAAATCCATGGGCTCTCCACTTAATGCAAAAATGGGAAAGCAAAGCTCTATTGTATTATGTTGCATGCTTAATTCAAACCTTAACATGCTGTTCATAAGTTACACCAAACAGGTCAAGTGACGCAGTCTTTACCTTTGGAAGGGTTTTGTCGTGACCATACAGGTCCTTTGGAGCCTTTTCTCTCAGCTTCAAATCCTCTGAAGTCATCTCCCTTGAAAAAATAAAAATAGGTAATTAACGCTTAAAGCGATGTAACACCACTCTGTTGGAGACTGTGAATCCGTCAGCAAAAACAATGACTGCAATGTATGTTTAATTGCATTCATCGGAATTCCAGAGCATGACATTAATTATAGCGACTGCACAGCCTAATTTCTTTGAATGTTTATTATAAAAGGATTCCTGTCCAGCATAATGAAGATTTTCTCAATATACCAATCATGACAACATAATGGTATCTTAGCATACCGGACGAACAGCTATGCCAAATAATAAAAAACAGGTTATTTGGACAAGACTTTAGAGCAATAATATCAATGACACACAATGGACAACTGCTTTCACTTTTCCACATGTAAACCAAATCTTTCCATTCATCTCATGTGAGCTGAAATACTGAACATGAATATGACCTGCATTAGTAACAACCAAAAAATTCTTTTTAGCTGACTGAGAGAATTCACCCTGAACTTTTCATGGTGCGGTGACATGTAAGCTAGTACCACCTCAAGCAAGCTTCGAACTCCACAACCTTCATATGAATCACACTTCAGAAGTTCGCAGAACACCTACACCTCCTACAAAAGCTGCAGGGACAGGTTGGTCTGCGATTACGATTCCCTCCAAGTACTGTACATCTTCCTCATGCTTGCAGCTGTAACCTACAAGTATACAGACGGCTCCACTCTATAGACATTAACGACTACATGTGCTCTATCTTTCCTTTTTAACAATAAGGGTGCAACTGGCTTTGGCACACTTCTGCACCACCATTTAAACCTGCCGTGCTTGGCAACATTAGCTAACATTTAGCCGAAAGCGTTTAGGATCACTTCTGTCTACAGATAAGCTACCTATCTAAAATAACAACTTAGTTACGCGCGTGTTACTATTGCAGTTACCGTAGGCAGACAAGTAAGACCCTATACGATTTGTGTATTCTGTCTTATTTAAAGTAGTTAGGCAGACAAGTATACCCGCATCTGGACAGCGTATGAAAACAGAGCAGTTAGCAGTTAGCCGCTGTGCAGGATACAGAGGGGCTAGTCTTCCCGTTCTTTGTGTTCGCTACTATTAGCTAGCTGCTACTCTGGCCCGATAACGAGCGGGCCATAACGTTTCATGAAATAATTGCGATCCCTGTTTACAAATTGAGCGTACTCACTCATTTGGCTTTCTAAAAATATCTTCTACTCATGTTTTCACCCTCTAATATTTTAACCCACATGAGGCAAAATGAGGGAACACTGTAGATGTAACTTTAACTGTTCTGCTGCTTTTCTCAGGTGGTATTTTGTGTTGCGACTGTTCATTAAATGTCATGGAAAGCTGCACTGTGCTAACGTTAGTTAGCATATGTTAGCTTACCAAGCTTGAAGCTAAAGTTAACGTTAGCCTAGCGAGGGGATGTTGACATTTCTCCATGGCACTAACCAGTCACACTACTGTAGACAGCACTCATTCTTGCACAGTTAACGATCAGACAAAATGTGAGAAGATGAAATAAAGATACTAACTCCTGGGTCGGTTTGGGACCTCACCTCTTCACTCCCACTAGAGCTGTATCCAGCCTGGCCAAGGATCTTGTGGCTCGCCTCTATCCCAAGTAAGCGCAAGTGAGACTGGTCTTCGTTTAACGACAGAACCAGGTTTGCGGGCCTTGGCCCTCCGTTAGTCACATCATCAGCTTCTAAGCCTGACCGTCCGAGTTGCCATCGCTTCTCGGAGCGCAAACGACTGCGTGACGACCAAGGCCGACCGGGGAAACGACCTCTGGCCGTAGCGGTTCCACCTTGGCCTCCTACGGCAGCCGCGGTTGCTGATCCGCATCCCGCCGCCGCCATCATTGCTTCAACAACAACACACACCGACGGCTAGCAGCTCGAGGAGAGACAAGAGGGAAGGCGCGAGATGGGAGGGGGGAGGCGCAATGCTACAAGGGAAAGTGAGTTTTTTTGGGTGAGGCTCCAGACAGGAGAGTGGGTCGACCTCTGGTGGTGGTTGTACGTCTAATCTCCATTCAGAAATTGACACGCATCTCCGGTATCACTCACTCTTTTTGTTTCGGTGAATAAACTACTATATAAAGAAATTCCAGCAGGGCTGTCTCATATTGTTTTTTTTTTTATTGTTCTAATAAATAAATATTGGTGAGCTAAATGCTCCGAGACTTTTCAGGCATATATAGTAATAAATATGTAATAAAGCTCACAATACATCAACACCTCTCAATAACACCACACACAACAGCCTCGAGCTTAATCAAAAAAAAAAAAAAAAAAAATGATGGGATGATGGCATGATGGGAAATGATTTTGACATTTCTCCTGTGTTGTAAAAAAAATGGAATCGACTGGAACAAGAAGATGGCTCTGAAATTACAGGACAATACAATAATAACTGGTTATTATTGTTATTTATATAATTATTGATAAGTAATTATTTGATTGCGCATTAATTAAATCAGTCATAATTAACATCCTGCTGAAGAAATGCAACGCAGAGGCAGATTATTAGGAGAAACTGTACAGTGCATAATTAATACACTGTTCTGATGATTAAATGCATATGATTTAATGACCTGGCTTAACACAATGGAATACAACAAATGACAGTATACATCTTTACTGTCACATGTAAAAGCTACACAAAGAAGAGGAGGAAGCAGAAATATGTAGTGTTGTTAAATAAATTGGCTAAGTAAGTGTTATAAGAGCGATACTGACAAAGACTAGTAAAAACGGGGGGGGGGGGGGCTCTCAGAAATTATTAACTGGACGTTTTAATTGAGATTATTTTGTCATACTGGACATACAATATGTTAGAAGAGACATACTCAATACTGTCTTCCTTGAACCGCCCATGTAACAAACTCCAGTACAGTAGGTGGCGGTATGTAGCGCAGGTTAGCGTGTGCATCCTGTAACAAACAAAGAAGAAAGACGAAGAAAAACGCAATTCAGAAGAAGAAGAAGGAGGAAGTATTGTTTGATTTTTTTATTATTTGGTGTGTTTGCGACTGTTCTCTGACTTTTTGGCCTTAAACATATCAGGTAAATTATCACATCAATGTACAACTTTGGAGTCCCATAGAATTATTAGAAATTGACTTCGCCTAGAATCTGGAGACCGATGTAAGAAACTGCTTCGGGTGTTTGTGGAGTCTAACCAACCCAATGTTACATTGCTAAGCTGTCGAAATGCTAATGTTAGCCTGAGGTGAATTTCGAGTCATATGACAATGCAAACCAGGCCGGCAAGCACCAGGACGCTGCTTTTTTGATTTTATACCGTTTTCATTGGCAGACTTTGCTCCAAGGCAGGTTCAGGCCGGTCGACGATCGTGTCTTAAACGTAGACATAACCGGCATCACCTTGGTCACAAAAGTTCCATGTCTTTGGGTTGTTCTGTCTCGAGCTGGTTCTGCTCTTGAACTTTTCTTCTTCTTCTTCTTCTTCTTCTTCTTCTTCTTCTTCTTCTTCTTCTTCTTCTTCTTCTTTCTGTAGCAATAGCCACAAATATCCACGATGAACCTGGAACGACTGCCCAATGAGGAGAAACTCAGCCTGTGCAGAAAATATTATTTGGGTGAGTGGACTCGAGAATTTATTATGACAAGTACCGAAGCAACACTCTATAAATTCAGTCTTCCTTTGGTTTGTAAATTCTGGGTACATGCAGGAAGTACTAAAAGCTGCCTACGTACGTAAGTAAGTGATATGTGAGTGTCACAATGATCTGGTGTAGTCTCAATTAGGTGTGAGAGAGGATGGGTTAGCAGCATAGCTCCAAGGCCTTTTGTGAAATTTCGATTAGGTTTTATATTAATTCAGTAGTGCTGTCATTAATGATGTTTTTTTTAATCGTTTTTTCTCAGGTGGATTCGCATTTCTCCCATTCCTGTGGCTGGTCAACGTTGTTTGGTTTTTTCGGGAGGCCTTTGTGAAGCCAGCATACACTGAGCAGCTCCAGATAAAAACTTGTAAGTGTTGGAATTGACACTTTAACCCATTACTGTACTTACTTCATACAAATATGTATTTAGAAAAGGCTGTTCAGTCTGTATACACACACGCACACACACGCACGCACACACACACGTGTGCATTTTTGTTCTATTGTGGCTAAACTGCTGGGATGAGGTTAGGATGTCTTTTCAGCTTTCTTAAATCCCAGAAGAGACGGGATGAAATTTTCAGTTGAAGACAGTTTATTAAATGTTGCACTGGGTAATGATTTAGCAGAATTTATGTATCCATATGTGTGAGAAGCTACCAAACAGCAATGTTTTAATGCCAAGTAATTATTTTGTGTTTTTCATTTAGATGTGAAGCGGTCAGCACTGGGGTTGCTGTTATGGGTTGCAGTACTCACGACATGGATTACTATTTTCCAGCACTTCAGAGCAGAGTGGGGGGAGGTGGGAGATTACCTCTCTTTTACAATTCCTCTGGGCATTCCTTGAGACATTTTTTGATGACAGGTCTTTTGAAAATAACTGTTGATCCAGTATAATGGACCAAAGAATTTTCTTCTTTTAACTACAGCGAAAGGCTTTGGTGATTTGTCTCGTCTCTGGAGCCAAATTCAATGACTGGCTAAAGTTAACAGAGTAATTCCATATGAGTTCAAAGGATAAATGCTGTAGGATTTGAAAATTCATGTTTTTTTATGCTTGTTACAGCATTTCAGAAAGTTCTTTGGTTTTAGACTAGGCTCATTAATCTCGTATAGCAGATAATGTTAATTGTCATGACCGTATCTCACAGTATCTAATGATGAAGCTGGATGTTTGTTCAGGTTTGTTGAGGACATTGAACAATAGATTGTTTTTTAAAAATGTTTATTGTTCTTGTGTGATTGTGCACCCAAAACTACTTTTACTTGTGTATGAATGACAAATAATAAAAAAAAAAAAAAAAAAAAAACAGTCTATAATGCTTCCAAATTACAATGTTTTTACTCCACATACTGTATTCCCATGGCCAGTCAGAAAGTTTGGAACATCACTCCGTCTTAGATCTATGACTGTGTCTGAGCTTTTTGTTGGGTGAGTCATCTGTGAGCTATTTTCTCCATATATACTCCTAATGTTTTTCATTGTTACAGAAGTCTCCTAAAGTCTGGACAATCACTGGTGCCTGTTGTGAAACCCAGTAACTTAATCCCTCCAGATGCCCCCACTTCCCTATCATCCTATATGAGTCATAGCATAATCAGAGCCATTTTTAGTCACTCCAGTCAAAGCTTAAGTGACAGGTTCAACATTACTAACAGGGGGACCATGTGCCTGCCATATAAGCTGCTGACCTCACTCGAGTGTGCCAAGAACAAGTCAGAAGTATCAGCACGATCAGTGCTCTTCACAATGCAGGGAGTCATTTCATAAAACAGATTTATGAGGAGTAAGTTATAAAGAATCCTTTTATGGACATTGTTTCCAAGTCTGTTGTATTTTACAGTATGCGTGTGTGTACACAGTACACTTCAGAGGTAAATAGAATTTTTACTTCTCTAGTTATTAAACAGCTAGTTGCTTGACTCCACAGAGCATTCAACCAACATATGAAACTGGATGCATTGTTATAGATAAACTAACCAGCAAAATGTAAAGTAGCCTAAATTAGCTCCACCCGGGCAGCATCACAATGCTGTTTACACATGAATACATCAGCAATAAGAATATACCATAACACAAGCCCCACATGGCCATATTTTCTGCATTATGGGTAGTTTCACTTTTGGTAACTTCCAGTACACTTAACTGATCACGTATCTGTACTTAGATACTGAATGCAGGGCTTGTAATGAGTACTTAAACATTGAGGTAAGCCCACTGTTCATTGAAGTGAATGATCTGAATAGTTCTTCCACCGCTGTGAGGGTGACTGATGTGGCGACACACAGGCTTCATGGCAGCACACGTGCTCTGGCATGTGTACGGGACGTCCCTGCTGTCACTGTCTGTCCGGCATCAACCCACCAGGGTCAACAACATCGTCTTTTGAACTTATTTTTGGATAGACCTTCCCTAACAACAAATCTTAAGCACAGAACAGGTCTCACAACTTGCACAGTCTGTTCCCATCGGTGTCACATCCCCCGGAATAAACTGCAGGCCGCAATATTGGTAATAGCCAATAAACACGTTAATTGCCAATAAGCCCGCAACAGCTGCGTCACTCCCAAAAACAATACGCCCTTATCCCGCACGGCTCCGCCTGAACACCCAAGGGTACGCATTAGTGCAGAACATAACAGAAGCAAGGTGCCCCGCCGTGAAGTCCCGACTCATTATGCAACTCTGGTATAAAAACAGTCAGTGTCACGTCAGGCAGCCAGAGGGCGAGGAGGCAGACAGGCGGGCGCACGAGCTCATCACCTCACCGAGCAGTGAACAGCAGGGGCCGTCCTCTCCACCGTGCGCACTAATTTGGTCAGGGAATTTACGCAGAGGTAAGCTGCGGCCAGGGTTGTGTGCTCTGTAGTCTCACTTGGTGTCGACTTGTTAGAAATGGACTTCATCCTGCCACCCACTCTGCCTGATGGTGGTATCCCATGGGAGAAGGTTTTGCCGCCTCTTATTCCTCGGTTGAATGGGACTTATGGACAATATAAGTGGTCCCCGAAGTTACTGATTCCTGAGGCTGATCATGTCAGTTCTGCAGAGGTAGGTCATTTTAAGTTTAAATTTATTAGGTTAGGCAAATGTTAAAAAAATAGATTGTTTTGGCTCAGTAGAAGTGCATGAAAACAAAACACTGAGTGATACCAAAAAGTCTTTTATGATGGTAACCTGTTCAATACTGAGAGGCCACTCTATGGACCTTAAAAGTACTCCTCATCTATTTTAACAGAAAATATATATATATATAACTAAGGTCAAGAATGAACTCCACAGTGTTTCTGCTCATGTTGGTAGGTGAACTGTGATGAGAGCGGTTTTGTAGTTCAAGTTGATGTAAAGGACTTCAACCCAGAGGACCTCATGGTCAAGGTGATAGGAGACTTTGTGGAAGTGCAAGGCAAGCATGAGGAGAGAAAGGTTGGTATTTTGGGAGGAACACTGCTGTATTTTTTGGTTTGTTTACAATAGTGATTTGTGTTGTTCTCTAAACTTGTATTCATCTCTGTTTTGTTAGAAGGATGGTCCAGGGTTTACAACACGGCAGTTTAACCGGCGCTACAGAATCCCAAAGGGAGTGCACACCATGGCGTTGGAGTCAGCTGTCTCTCCAGATGGCATCCTGATCATATCTGCACCGATGCTGCAAAGTGAGAACTCCAGAATCCTGACCTGATCACACTGATACTAAACACTGAAATCTCAGCAATCTTCACTGTTTCTGAAAGCAAATGCAACAGAAGCCTTCATGTACACACAGGCATAAACAGAAATAACTTCAGGCTCCTCCAGTCACAGCCACACTCAGCATGTGCCAAAACACACATTTGTTCTGTTCCTGGCACTGCTCTATTATTCCCTGCTCCTTGAGGTTTGTATATACTGTCCTGCTATTGCTCTTCAATCTTATGTAACGTTTCGAGGAACCAGTCTTTGTAAATATTCTGCGTTCACAGTTCAAAGTGCTGCTTTTTTTGTGTGTGCAACTTTTGTAAAATGCACTGTATTGTGATTGTGATGAATGATGCACACAGACATATCTCCAAATTCTTTAATGTGGAAATATTTCTTCAAAAAATAAACTTTATTTCTTTATAAAATAATAAAAACAAGACTACATCAATGCCCTTTTGTCAGTGTATAAGTAACTTGTTGCTCGTCCTGGAGTTCATTCAACATGGAGTCCACTTCACTAAAAGAGAAAATACAGTAGATTACTGTTCTGGAATTTATGGTGCTATGTTTACATCAATCTAATAGCATTGGAAGAGCTACAATTTAAGATTTACAGCCTTCGATGAACATTATTTTCATAAATGAAGACAATCAATGTGGCCAGCTGAGCTACTTATAAGTTTTTATTTTACCTGATCTGCTCCTTCACCCATGTCCTCTGTTTGCGAAGGACTTGTAACAAAGGATCATCTTCAAACTCTTTTTCATCAGAATCTGAAAAGGAAAAAAAAATGTTGACGGTGATGAGCAATGCATGTGCACAGAGAGCCATAAGTTATTGCTTTATTATTTAAGAATTCCTTTATTCGTCACATTACACACAACATGCATAGTTGAAGAGGGAAACTGTACACGCCGCCACCACCAGAGGCAGTATGTAGTGATGACTACAGCCAAATTGAACATGGATCAAGTGCAAACTGCAAGCACAAAAAAAGATAGAAAGTTCAAGGGGTTTTGACCTGAAGGGTTTTGGAATGTTGGGAATGGGAGCTATTCATAGGTCAGAAGATATTCTCCACAATTAACTTCATGCTAAAGGTTGGTGCTCTTTGCTGCCACAAGCTCACCTTCAGCCTCTTGCAGCAGCTGTGAAATGACCTCCGCTGAGTTCTGTGCATTGCATGGAGGAACTGAGGATTGTAGAGGTGCAGGGGTGGAGGCAGGGGTCCTTTGTGCAGGAGATGAATCCCCCGAAAGGAACAAGACTTCTGAAACAACCTGCCAAGGCCCAATGAGAACACCCCACTGGTTAATGCAGCCTTTAATGACTGGTGATGATGGTATGACATCTAAAAAATACAGGTGATGGCATTCAAGATCTGTGGTAAATGGAGTATTTTTAAATAATCTTTTCCCTTCATAAGGTGCATGTATTGATCAAAGTAAATACAGATCATTAAGGAAAGTAACGTGAGAACTGGTAATGTGGGTCAAAACCTTTGCATGTGCTCACCTGTCCTAAGGCTCTGTGGACGGGAGAAGGTGGTGGGACATGATCGCCGGTACATCTCTCACTGGAAAAGTCCTGGCTTCCCCTCTGGTGCTGCTGATCTGCCCATGGCATGACTTTTTTGGGAACAGTGTGGTTTGAAGCACTCCTGTTTGTAGAGCCAGGGACATCAGCACATTCCCTCTCCGTATATCTGGAAAAAAGAAGTATATCAATCATTCAAACTTGAAGTTGTAGACTGTCTGCATGTCTCATTACTCCAATACTATACCTTGATTTCTTTTGCTTTCTGAAAGTCATGGCTGCCTTCCTCTCTGACTCCTCCATCTGGGCCTTCTCTTTCTTCTTCCTCTCAGATCCTTTGTGGTGACTAGGCCCCTCTGCTTCTACAGCAGGGGGTGGGGATGGCATATGTTCACAAACAGGCTCATCAGTGATGGCATTCATTGAGTTTCTGGGGACTCTGGTCTTTTTACGGACAACTTTGGTGTGAGACTCATCGATACTTTCAGAAACACTTGGGTGCTTGCCAGCGTAAGATGACTGAGTGGGACAGGGCAAGACGTCACAGAGTAAATGCATGTGGGCAGGAACATGGGCAATAGGGCTGGGTTGAGAGACTGAAGAGCCAGAGACGACAAAGGCAGGGAAGGGAGGTGGACCTGAAGCTGGGGCACATGATACGTGGGCTTCTTTGGTTTCAGGCTGGGGGTCAGCGATGTGTGGATGTGTAGCTTTTTGCAAGAATTCAGGAGGTTGAGTACTCTGCTGTTGCTACAGATGGTGCAAGAAGGGGGAAATTTAAATTAGTCTGTACATCTGGAATAAATGTCAAACCAAAAATCTGGAGTAAATACACCATGACTCCAACCTTGTAAGCCTGTCCACTGGCTGAGGGGTAGCTTAAGCTGGGGCCTTGCCAGCTAAATGTGGGACCATGAGGACTGGAGTGTTGCAGGGACTGGGGCCACTCCCTGGCCTGCTCAATCTTTCTCCTTAAACGCCACTGGAACAAGATGTCCTCCTCTGGACGTGTGGGGGGCACCAGAGAAGGAATGACTGAGTCTGAGCAGGCCCTCACTGGAAGTGTTAATAAACACATTGCACAACAACACTGACACAGCAGTACAGTTTAAAGTATCGAGCATGAAAAAAGAAGAATCATCCTGTATGAGTTGCATAAAGAAGAAGAGCATTGAGCAAGTTTAAATTACAACAGAACTAACAAAATTTCATCAAAAAAATGAGTATTACCCCCCACGCTTGGGTTACCTGAAGTCAATTTTATTGAACTGGGAATCAAAGGTCTTCGCAGCGGCTCATCTACGTTGACTGAAGAAGAGAAATCCGAGCAGCCCAGGCCCTCTGAGCTGACATGTACAGATCCATCACTCTGAGTGCATTCACTGCCACGAAGACAAAAAGTTACTCACGACTGAGGGAACGGATTAATTCATCATTAATGCTACTCGCTGGTCATCATACTCTCTCAGCAGAAGTCTGTTGGCCTTTTCTTGAAGCTGTAGTATCTCTGCGTCATCATCGAACTCACCCTGGGAGGTGTCTGACAGAATCTGAGAAAAAAATATATAATAACAGGATAAACACTCAATCCTGATATGTTGACACAAAGAGCACTCAGAATACTGTGTAAATGGATAAAACTAAATAATTTAATTTCCACATTTCAGTAAAAACAATATCTAATCAGGCGCATAATCTGGCCTTATACTGCTAACAAATACAATGAGGTGCGAGCAGGCTGAACAAGCCGTGAACGTATCAGACGTGGATGTAAAAATGCCTTCCCCAGCACTAAGTAAACACAGAGGTTTCCAAATGGACACGTGGCATTGAAGTGTAAATATTTATATGCACACTTAGTCAGAATAAGGTGTCTGTCCTGTACACTGCTTTGCAGGCATTCCAAATAATCCTTTATAACATATGCAAAGAATGAAAAGCAAGATGGAATAGTATTTAGTCTTATATACTGGTAGGTAATTTATCCTTCAACCAATGTGCCTATCATTTATACTTAATGTAGGGGAAGACAATATTATACATATGCAAACATACACACATATCATGGCAGCAAACTCATAAATGCACTCACACTAAGGGAGCCTCTGCATGGGGAAAGAGATCTGTCCCGTCGACGAAGTTCAGCTGGACTGAAAATGGCAGGTCCATGGTCATCTTTCAGAGGCTGGAGAACATCTTTTCAGAAGAAAGGATTTTACCAAAGGCTTTTACCACAAGGGCTACTTCCTACATTGAAATTTATGAATATATTTTTGCTGAAGTTTGCAATAAATGACAACGTACCTTGGTCTGTTGTTTTAGTTGGCGTTGAACTGGGAGGTAAAGATGAGGGTGACATCCACCAAAATGGCAGACGCTTCTCTCCAATGGCAGAGTCAGCTTTCTGGCGCTCCTCTCGACTCTGCGGTCGACCGTGGCGAAAGCGTTCAACGTACCTGGGAGAGCAAAGGTCAGCGCTGGTTAGAAGTAGCAATTCAACTGACCAGTTTCTATACTTTCCAGTCTTTGCATCACTGTTTCTATAACACTGTCACATTTAGTCAAACCATTTCAACTTCTCAGCTCTATGAAAGGATAACTTTGTGCATAGGCCCTGCTGGGTTTAAGGGTACAGTTTGATTGTATGAAACTTAAGCATACTTAGCCAACACTGAATCTGGCTCAACCTCTAGCTCTGAGGACACTGCAGATTTTCCTGCTCTCACAGACTCTTTGGGCATCTCTGTGTCAGATGAGGCTGAATTGCTGGCAGGAGATGATCCAGAGTCACTGGAGGGCCAGGACTCTACAAAAAGAGCATCTGTGGCGGCAAAACAGCTTTCACGTTTCTCAAACGGCCGGCGGCTCTCTGGACTCAGGGTGCGTAACTGTGGATTGGATCGCTGCTTTGCACGTACAGGACTCAAAGTCTGCAGTAAAACAAAAAAGTGATGTACATGTTTGCAATGACTTAGGAAAGACGAATGAGAATCGGATGTATCTTGCAGTATCTGTAAAGTTTACTTTGAATCATACAGTTTTTTTCTCTTTCTTTGACAGGATCTGGTTTCTGGATGGGTGGTAGTGTGCCCTCCCCTCCCTGGATGCTGGCTGGAAGGGATTCTGCCTTGAGAACACAGGTCCACTGCAAAAACAACACTTATGACCAATTGTAATCTTGGTAATCTTTTCCAGAATAAAAACGTGATCTTTAGACTTTACCTGGATTTCATTGTAGCTTTAGCACGTCACAGGGGATACATAATACCACAAGGTTGCTTCAGTGTGGCTCTGATTTTTGAGGGTCCTATGGTGGTCTGGTCCGAAATGAGCTTTTGACAATAACTTATTGCGAGATCGGCCAGTTTGACTTACTGCGTAAATTCGGTCTTACTGCAATATAACCAAAGAGGAATACGACCACATTATCCACCAACCTTCCGAGTTGACTTGGCATGTCCACAAAAGAAAGTTACCATGGAATCAAACGCTAGTCCGACCGAACTAGTTCATAAGGTAGCAAATTAAGCTGCTACAGTGGGCATTTTGAAGATCTAGTCATCCAACAAGTCCACCTTTTAACTGAAAACATAATTACCTTGCTCTTTTGACAGATATAACATTATCGATGAAACTACAGGAAAGACTCTCTGTTTATGCCGATCGTTATTTACTACCAGACAGAAAACCAATGGGCACCGAGTTTAATATGATGGACATACAATTTATCCAATCATGTAGACCGTCTTCGCCGTACAAACGCCAATCAGTTGATAGAAAACCGGTAGCGCGCGGAAGAGGAAAGTCTGCAAGGGCTATTCGTTGGTAAAAAATAAGCTAAGTTAGCAACGGTACTTTGAGCTAGTAAATGCTACGGTCACAACAACAATAGTAAAACGGCCAGTCTACGTTATATTTCTAGTGGATGTATGGAAACCACCATATGTAACTGCTAATAGGTAAACTTAGATAAAGCTAGGCCTGCGATCTGCTGCTAACGCAGAAGCAAGGTGGCTAACTTAACTTAACCGCAGCTGGCTAGCTAACGTCAACGTTAGCAAGCAAGCGGCGTTAATGTTGTTACGTATAGTCAGTTACAAGCCGTTATCAACTTAAAGAAACTTCGTTTCAGTTACCGACAGTGAACTCGTGGTTGTACATTTCGTGCCTCCCTTTGTAAATAATACAGAGAATACTGGAGATAATGCATCACGTCAAGATCAAGACTGAAAGGCCAGGTGAGAGGTTGCTGCGCCAAGATATTTCTGAACACGTCCCGCACTACTTTGCGTGAATTTTTCCGCCCCCAAAAGAGTTTGATTTAAAAGTCATCGTGACCCATCGCATTCGACAGTACAGATTCAGTAATTAAGCATAAGAATGTCACCTCCATTCAATATTTATTGTTTTGATTACCTCTGCAGATTTGGAGGGAGCTGGTGCACGCAGCAGACTGGATGTTGTGTTAAAGGCCCTGGAAGAGAGGCATGAAAATGAAACGTCAGTGAAATTGTTATTAATATTTGAAACCCCTCCAATTGTAGAAATCACTTTCTAGTTAAACTAACGCTGTTCTATTTTGAACAGGGAGCAGAATGAGGGTGATACTGGAAAAATATCAGCCGATTCCCTCAGCAAGTATGGATCAATGAGTTGGATTTCAAATGCATTTGTAATTTTGTAAAATATGTGATATATTTTATCAGGTGCTGCTTTCATGTTCCACTTGTTATTTCTAGGGATTTGTCTCCATCATCTGCTGGAAAAAGGCAAGTGTCTGTTTTTCAACAAGAGTCCCCAGTAACTCAGAAAATATAAATAACATTTGTGTGTGTACTGTTGTGGGTGAAAGCAGTCTTGCACCATGGTCCTCCCCTTTCAAATGTTTTTTATAATTTCACATTGACAAAAATTGCATGTCTGTACAGCACAATATGTTAAAAAAGGGATAATCTTTATGAATTTCCCCCACTTAAACTGCACATCCTTGTTTTGATTTTTCCAGGCCATCAGCTCGATTTCCACAGCACCGGAGGAAGAAGCGAAAGGAGATGGATGAGGGCATACCAGAGAGCAATCAGCATAAACAAAGTAAACTTAGTGCAAACATTGAAAATAATTCTGCAAGAAATTACATTTATCCACTTGTCCTTTTTACTTCATTATACACTTTCATATGTTTTTCCTATTTTGCCGTTTTGTGTTTTTTCTCCATTTGCTAGATTCTTATATTATTAAGTTGTTCGATCGTAGCGTGGACCTGGCTCAGTTCAACACCAGCACCCCTCTGTATCCTATCTGCCGTGCCTGGATGAGAAACAATCCTTCTGTTCGAGAGCCAGCTGCTTCCCCAAGCCCCCCGCACAGCATGGTAGAGGAAGAGGTGAGGCTCCCTGAGTTATGTTGGATCATTTAAATTTCATTCAAAATATGCAAACATAACCAAAATAAGTACAAAAAGTAAATCCTGCAATGTTTTAAAGTTATGCATCACTGAAAATCTTACCTTAAGTGAGAAATCCTCATCTACTGTAGACTGGGGTGCTATGTCACATTTCTGCAAGTGTGGGTTCTGCTTGTTCAACATGTTCCACTCATTGTTTTTTCTCATTTCAAAAGGAAATCCACATTCACAACTGCAAAACATTGCAGTAGGAAATGGACGTGTACTGTGATGTACAAGCCAAAAACTGCGCACTGACTGTCTGTCTGTTGTTGCAGTTATTTCTTTTAGCTGTGTGAAAGCCATTAATGTTCATATGTTATCATAATCTCTAATCAAGGTTGTGTTATTGGCCAGCCCTGTTTGTAGATGTCTCAGCAGTAGATATCTCAGAATCGTTGCAAAGAAAACTCATACTGCATAATTGCATGACTAAACCACCAGTGAGAAGTAAGAAAAGGTTTTTTTGTGTTTGGATTTTGTCATTTGTTTTAACTGACCATTTAAAACACTGAATATAAATCTTTATCATTGGCATGATCAGTAATTTTGCAGAATTTGAAAACAGTGTTTGAGAGTACCTACTTCCCAGAAAGCATTTGTAATTTCTTAGCCCTAAAGAGGGTATTATTCCATGGTCTTTGGTCATCATAACCCCAGGAGTGATCTTATCTACATGACTGTTACACTGTGTTTCCACATGTCTTTCTTCTGCCAGGTGACAGACATGATTAATGGCAAAGGTCAGAATGTCTACAGACTCCCTCCTCCAACCTCCTGTCCAATCAGCACATCTGGTGAACCCATCAATCTCAGGATCCCACAGACTGAAAAACCCACTGTTACCAAGGTTCTGTATAAAATTCACACCAGCATTATTAATGGTGTTTTACTTGCATAGTAATGTTGAATGGCACATATCTATTACTGGTATTAAATTAAATAAAGTTAGCTAATGAGGCTAACTAAAACTCAACATGTACTCTTTTCACAGTTAACAGATTCTGTTCCTGTGTCCAGCCCTCTCATAAGCGACCACATGGAACGCTGGAAAAAGATAAGGCAAAAGTATGTTTTTCATGTAACGCAACTTTATTTCTTTTTTTGTTGTTGTTGAAAGGATTATTCACATTTTCATTCAGTGCATGGTTGTCACTTGGTGCTTATGGGTTGGCATGTTATGGTCTGATGCATTGTTCTTCCAAAATCTGTAACAAGATCCTGATCCTCTGACTCTACATGTCATTAACATTGCCATAACCATAACCCTATGCGTTACATTAACACTCTGCTTGGACTTCCTTTTGAAAAAACAGACTGTGCTTCTGTAAAAAAAAACAAAAAACAAAAACGACTTGTGTATATATATTTATATTGTTAGATTTTTTACTTATTGTTATATTTTGTACTATTGTTATATCTTTTGCTTACTGTTATAGTATTTACTTACTGTTATATTTTTCACTTTTCTGATAGCTTATTTTAATAGATGTGTCATGCACCAACCTCACCAAAGCAATTCCTCGTATGTGTAAAATCATACTTGGCAATAAAGCTTTTTCTGATTCTGATTCTGATCCCGATCCCTCTTGGTCTTTTTTTCCAGATGGAAGGAGTGCTCCAACAAGAACCAGTTAAGATACAGCGAGAGTATCAAAGTCCTTAAGGAGATGAAGGAGCTCTATGATCACTAACTGGCTCTTGGCTCTCCGCCACTGAATGGACACGATGCGTTTGGAAAACCGTGGCGTAGCAGCCAATGTTTGAATACGCCTGCCAACTACAGATTCAAAGGAAAGCATGAACAGACCCTTGAGCCTTTAACAGGTCATACGTCCTATGCTTTGCAGAAAAATAATATTTCGAAGGATGTTTCAGTTTGTTGTAATTTTTGTGATGTGGAACTGTTTTTATTCATGAAATTCTGTGTAGATGTCTGAATATATTAACTCGCTCAGCAGTAGTATTTTTCCAGACACTGTGACTTGTGCATTAACAAGACAGATTTAAGTCCATTGTGTTGTTGTCTTCTTTCAGATTTGCCTCCTTAACTTTAACCCTTATGTATCAGACACAACAGAGCAACTAAAATAAATTAAAAGAGGTTTGTCATAGAGGATTTAGTTGCTTCACAAGAGTGGCCTATTCATAACATTTAAATATTCACCACAACTCATTCTTTTCACATGCATCTACAAGCTTATTAGTTTTTTTAGCAGCTATCCAAGCCAGAGATGAACCCCCAAAAACTGCAAAAGTAACTGAGTTTACATTTTCAGCTAATGGACACATCTTTGAACACACATTTTCTGTTGCAGTGATGGAATGCAACAAAGTATATTTACTGAAGAGCGATACTTACTTGCTCTTGAGTAGTTTTATGCAACTTGACACCACTACATGTCATGTATGTTATGCTGTGATTTTTATATTTGAATTTTTCTGATAAACTCAAGGAGTAAGTGTTCCTTTGTGTTGGGAAGTCTACTTCTTAAGCGAAGTAATTTAAAACACTCATGGTTCACACAGGACTAGTTAAAATTAGCACAGTCCTAAACATTTACAGCAGTAAAATGCAACACACGAATGCAGCAGTGATGTTCATGCAGAAACATCTTGTACAGTTTTTCTGCACCATGAAGTGAAGAATCTGAACACTTGCAGCACCACTCTGTTGTAACGTTGGGGACTTAATAGTAGTTGCAGGAACTTAAGTGCAGTTAGAAAGCATTAGAACAGTGATGCATTGACAGGGTGAGTAATTGGTGGTGGTGTCAGGATGGCAGTGGCCCCCCTTGGCAACACCCCTGGGAAGCATGTAAAGTAACCGCTGTGCAAAAAGGTAGTAAATGACTAGGAAGAAACCCCAGTCAATTTGCAATACTTGTATGATAGCATACAAAATTAAATGTTTGTGACATAGGTAAATAATTAATATGCTTTCAACAACTGCAACAAGTTGTATTTTCATTTCCTCATTTTAAAGTGACACATTTGTGGTGTGCTTTTATCTGCAGTGGTTTGAGTATGGAACATTACATTTTGCAAACCCAAGAACGGAGTGCATAGTCTACAATTGTGGTATCCTGTCAGATCAGGCAGTCAGATCAGAAGTGTGCAGTCATGTGTGTCAGGTCGAAGGAAGTGAACAGCTCTTCAACAGCCTGTCTTAATCACTGCATCAAAAGCATATGAACCACATGAAACTGGTCTCTTTATCAAAGGATTTATAGGTTGTTCCATTTCAGAAGTCTTGATGGTTACAGTTAGATAGAACAAAATAACTTGCTTTACATGCATTGTAACACAAAGAGCTTAATATATATATTTATAAGCTGCAGCACACCCAAACAGGTGTTTTCAATTATTTTGGCAAATTAAACCTAGAAAGTTTTTGGAGGATATCATCAAACTGCATGTACCAGTGAAATGGTGAAAATCATAACAGGTGGAAGTATCAGTGGGATGTTTTATCAGCCATAAGTGAAAACACCTGCATGTGAGTGGGCACTTTAACACAAAAGACATTCATATCACACATAGCATATATTCTGCTCATTTGTTTCTATGCATAGATGAGTTGACTGACTCACTTTGACATATCATTTTCATTCTGTACCGTACTTTTCTCACTAATGATTACAAGTTTGGTTTTAATGAATATGGATTTGTTATTCACATTGCCTGTCAGACATGGCGGTCTTAATCAGTGCACATCGTCTTTCTCAGTTTCCCACTTTGCTTTCTGGGAAGACTGAGGAGGTGGCTGTGTCTTTCCTCTCCAAAGGTGCAGTAGAGTCAGACTTCCTAGAGATCCGGGAAAAGTGTGACGACAAGGAGCGAGAGGTAAATGACAAGTGGTCCTCTGCCAGGGCGCTCTCGAAGACTAAGCAAATGGACTGCTTGAGCTTCTTCTGGAATTCGTCACACATGAAAACGTAGAGAATGGGGTTCAGGCAGCTGTTCATAAAGGCCAGACTCACAGTCAGAGAACCAGCAATTCTAACAATATACCGGAGATCTGTCTTAGTTTCTATAAACTGCAAAATGTGGAAGGGCAACCAGCAGATGAAGAAGGCAAGAATGATGGAGAGAATGATTCTGCAAGGTCTCCCTTTCCTGGTCCTCTGCAGGCGCCCTGCACGAACACCTATGGCCACGTATGAGACAAATATTACCAGGAATGGAATGACGAAGCCCATAACAAAGCGAAAAATTCTGAGGATCTGTATTCGTTCTTGTGTCGTGGATGTTGAATAACCACAGTAAGTCTTGTTCCCATGCTTCCCGAGGTCACGAAAAGTTGCATAAGGAGTGCTGCAGATCAGAGCAGTCAGCCAGATGAAGGCACTTATGAACTGAGCTTTGCGGACGGTGCGCTTGTTTTGTGCCCACACCACCACCCAGATTGACAGGCAACGATCCAGACTTATGGCTGTCAGAAGGAAGATACTGGCAAACATGTTGATGGCAGTCACTAAGCTGTTGAGCTTGCACATTAGATATCCAAAATGCCACTCATGATGGTTGGAGAGGGAAATGATCGTGAAAATCAGGAAGGCCGTAAAGAGGAAGTCAGCCAGGGCCAAGTTGAGAAACCAAACTGAGTTCACTGTTCTTTTCATCCGGAAGCCTGTCACGTAGATGACCAGACCGTTGCCCAGAATCCCAACAACAAATATCACACAGTAGAGGATGAGGGAGGCTAATTGCACTTTTCTGATAACCTCATCCATCGTAGCTGGTTGACCTGCAGTGGAAGTCTTATCTAATAATAATAAAAAAGTGTTATTTATTACAGACTGTTTTAACAACAAGCACAGAGAAAACAAAGAATTGAATTACTTTTATAACTTAAATGTTCAGATTTTGATTAGCTGCACTGCAATTTGATGGTGTGTATCGTAGTATTTTAGAGTGTTGGTCTATGAAGTATTGGCTCCAACATGTAGTACAAGATTGATGAGATGAAGTAGTCACAGAATACTTTGTACTGAATTGCAAACTGATTCTTCCACCCATTTCACTCAAGTTCTGTTGTGATCAGAAAATCTTACATATTTGCCCAATAGAAGGTTTATGTCAACTTACCAGTGCTACTTTTTCTGTTGTGGCGAGAGTCTGAGTTGATCTCTATTTGGCTCTGCCTTTCCTTATTCTCTCTCTCTGATTACTCCTCCTTCTCAGTTCATGCAGCTGCCAATGAGACACAACCTTGGCTTTGCAGCAAAGTATTACACTTTGCCGAAGAAGTGGACAAAATAATAGGAACCATAACAGGAACCCCTTAGAATTCAATGCAATCCAAGAGGACCGCATGATGTTAAAATGACTGGAGCTGAATGGTCATTGTGACAGTGTCACATGTATGAGAGTTACTGCAGGGCTGTTGTATTTGTTTTTGTTTTTGTTTTTTTTTCAAACCTTGTGGTTGCCTAAATTTGTCTTCTACTCTAACAAATGGAATTTAACTTGACTGCATTGCAGTCTTTATCTTAATATACTTGCTGTATGCTGCACAGTCCACCACATCCACTAGATGACACACAGCCCTCCCACACACAGACACACACCACACACACAGACCGCATGTGTCACACTCCAGCCTATCAGGATAGCACAAATGTAAAATATGAAAATCAACACTGGTTTTCTTTGAAGTTATATTTTATGCATGATTTCTCACAATTGCATCAAACATAGCAGTACATTGAGTTGTTGCTATATTCAAAGTCAACAGAAATAGTAACATCCTTACTTGACAGCTAAAATTGATGCTGTATATAATCATTCATTGATCAAAGTGATTAACTATGAGAAAACAGGCAAGCACATGCGTACTCCAGATTTAATGTGCACATTTGCACATTAGTTGGAAGCAATGGTCTGGTCGATCCAGCTGCGCAGGTAGGACACACGGGCATACACACCAGGTGAGCGCACGTTGCAGCTTCTGAGGCCCCAGGACACAATACCCACAAGGGTCCACACTCCACTGTTCTCACAGACCAGAGGGCCACCGGAGTCACCCTAAAATGAGACAAATATGTTTTTCTAATCGACTTTTAAGAGCACGCATGGGATCATAGAAGAAATATCTTGGTAGTGATGCATTGAGAGGACTTGATTGATATTGAACTGTTCATTATCAATTTGGATAGTGTGTTTATATTACACAAGTAATTATTTACAACTATTTGGCAAAATTCACTTCATTCACAGGTCATTAATAAATTGTTCAATACATTGTAATTTACAAATATCTGTAAATAATTTGTTAATCATTAACTAATATATCAACATCAAGTAATTTGTGCGAATGTATAAATAGTAATCTGTTCATCATGAACAGTTGGCTTCTAACTGACTTGCAGCTGATCATTGTTTTGATGAATTGCTTGTTTTTCTTACAAATCTGTATTTTAGGCTTTTAAATAGTTGTTACCTGACATGAGGACACCCCAGAAGCACCTGCACAGATCATGGCATCGGTGACTCTGGTATTACCAAAGAACTGCTTGCACTGATTAGGGCTGAGCAGAGGCAGGGCAGTCTGCTGGAGGTAACGGGCACTTACTGAGAACGGAGAAGAAATGGAGATGAGACCAGCTGGAGGTATAGGGGGATATCTAGCAGCAACAGCACCTGTATATTGTTCCTTTGTGGAAACGGGACCGTTGATACCTGTCTGAATTTATGTCTGTAGATTTACCCTGCATGTAAGATTTGGAAAGCAGTTGCCCACTCACGGCTTACGCCAGTCCTGCCCCACCCAGTGGTGACACATGTGGTGCCAGAGGCGATGCTGGTGCTGGAGGAGGCCAGACAAACAGGAGCCACACGGGGTGTCATCTGCACTGGGGACGACAGCCTCAGAAGGGCGATGTCATAGTTGAAGTTGTCGGGGTTGTAGTTGGGATGAGTGATGGCCTGCATGGAGAAGTGAGTATAAATCATCAGCAAATATGATCCCATTGTGCCCAAG
This sequence comes from Chaetodon trifascialis, assembly GCF_039877785.1. NCBI lineage: Eukaryota > Metazoa > Chordata > Actinopteri > Chaetodontiformes > Chaetodontidae > Chaetodon > Chaetodon trifascialis. The sequence continues at coordinate 19,948,215 of NC_092062.1, forward strand.
AAATGACTCGTTCAGGTAAAAGATGACATTTTTATGAAGAAAGCTTTAATGTGTTATTTTGTTGCTTACCTTGGCAATTGACTTAACCTGAATTGGCTCACTGTTGTACTGACGATCATATTCTCCCAGGATAGCAAGGTCCGTTGCTGCACTGGAGAGCATAAAACAGACAGAGGAGTGATTGGTGATGATGTCTTTTCCTTGTGCAGATGTAGGACACATCAAAATTACTTACGACACCTCGCAGTGAGCAGCTGTGACAACCCAGTACTCGTTGATCAGGGATCCTCCACAGTAGTGGAATTTAGATTTTGTCTAGGAATGAGATGTAATAATGTAATTTTTTCAACTCAATTTCACAAGGGGTTATGATCACAGCAAAACTAAGTGGCAGTGGAGGTTGCATTACTAAGGCTACCTGAAGTGAAACCTGTCAGGGCCAGGACCCAGGCACAGCATTCTCCCCATTTACAATCCTGCTGTATTGGTTCACTCTGGGGGCGATAGCAGGTACTCCACAACCTGAGGCAGGCACACAATCGATAATTGATCTGCATGTCCCAGTATATGGCATATAAATCAGGAAGTAATCTGTGTATTACTGTGTTTACAAATGTATTAATGTGCAAGCAGTCAGACATTAAGAATGATAACCGCAATTGCTTGCACACCATCACAGAAAGCTTTCCCGTTGATAAATGCATCTTTCGCAGGTTAACCACACGTCACTCACCCAGCGCACAGGCCACAAGAGCAAAACAACTGGCAAGCAAGAACATGGCCATGTCTCAAGTGTGACCCACTTCCCCGAGTCTCTGCTGTGTAAGACACTGGCTTTTATACACACATATATCTGACCCTGAGTTCCATGTGAAGCACTCCAAAGTACCCAGTCCCCACGCACTCGCCAAAGCCTGTGATAGGTGTGAGAAGCTAACATGTGGTGATAAGCATCTGAGATTACTTAGAACTGAAACATTGAAGTCTTAGTCTTATGCTTGTGTTTTTCCCATTCTTGTGCACATAAATCATGGCTGTTGAGTAGGAACACTACTGCCTGTTATTCCTCTGTAAAGAAAGAAAACTATTTTGAGTTACTGCACCACATTCAGTGTGCTCAGCCGCATATGCCCTTGCTTGCATCTTTGTTTCACACCTCACGCATCAGCTGAAATAAGACAGCAAATAATGTAGATAAAGTCCTCACCTTTTTTTGTCAGATAATTTTGACACCTACAGCAACACCCTTTATGTCACGTTGCATATCCCCCTTTTTTTTTATATCTGACACTATTTGTGGTGTGTACAACTGTGCAAGAAAGAGATATAGATCAAAAAGCCTCGCCTGCTCACAGGAACCAGTTTTATTTACAAGTTTCAGTACTGTAGCTGCAAGCTGAGTGTCATACTTGTTTTATGCACGAATTAATATGTAAATCACAAGAAACACAAGGTACATTCTGCAAATCAGAATCCCATTGGTGATCTTTATTGGTTTAATGTTTAGAAATCACAGATAAAAAGAGATCACTTCTTACACTTCATGCAGATCATCACTGGACAGATAAATAATGAGCAGACTCTGATGATGTCTTATGTGAGTGAATATTGTAATTGTGTACAAGTGTCAGATCTAGTTGCTTAAATTTGTAAAATATTGATATCTTGAGAAAACATTATAGCAGGGATTAAAATTCATAATAACCCCATGATTTAATGTTTATTGGATGTGTATTCTGGCTAAGTAAACAACTTTAAGACAGTAAGTGTGTGCTGGGATCTGAGATCAAGTGTCTGCAGATTGCTCAGTCGACCTCCTCAATAGTTGGTCCAGAGGAGGAGCCACCTCCTGCTCCACCGGGGAAACCACCAGGCATTCCCCCTGGCATCCCTCCTGGCATACCCCCCTGATATAGCTTGGAAATGATGGGGTTGCACACCTTCTCTAGTTCCTTCTGCTGGTGATCATACTCATCCTTCTCTGCCGTCTGGATAACACAAAGAACAAAAACATCATTTTGACAGGGAAGTAGGGAAATTGCTTCACATTGTTTAAACAATGTGAACATGCACATGTGAGAGTACAGTGGGCTACCTCATCCTTTCACAGTGTGAGCCGAAGTGAAACTTCTGTTTCATATCAAGACTTATATTTGAGTCAATGGATTTTTACCTGGTTCCTGTCCAGCCAGGCAATGACTTCGTTGCACTTGTCTACGATGGTCTTTTTGTCTTCAGGGCTGATCTTGTCTTGGAGCTTCTCGTCCTCCACTGTGCTCTTCATGTTGAAGGCCAGGGACTCAAGGGAGTTCTTGGCTGTGACCTTGTCTCTCTGGATCTCGTCCTCAGCCCTGAACTGCTCTGCCTCCTGCACCATTTGCTCAATGTCCTCCTTGCTCAGCCGCCCTATGGGAGGAGGATGAAATACAAAGCTCTGTACCTGCAATATTTATAGCTTTTTAATGCTCCTAATTTAAGAAGTATTTAATATGGCCATCTACCTTTGTCATTGGTGATGGTGATCTTGTTCTCTTTTCCAGTGCTTTTGTCAGCAGCAGATACATTGAGAATGCCATTGGCATCAATGTCAAAGGTCACCTCAATCTGAGGGACACCTCTGGGAGCAGGTGGAATACCAGTCAGCTCAAACTTGCCCAGGATGTTATTGTCCTTGGTCATGGCTCTCTCACCTTCATAAACCTGAAAAAGATCACTCAAATCAAATTCTGATACATCAGTGAACACTTTCAGGAGTAATTGCGATACACAGTGGCAACTGGGTGTGAACTACCATTTGTACAAAACTTTACTAAAAGGTTGCTCTACCTGAATGAGCACACCAGGTTGGTTGTCTGAATAAGTGGTAAAGGTCTGAGTTTGCTTGGTAGGGATGGTGGTGTTCCTTTTGATAAGGACTGTCATTACTCCTCCAGCAGTCTCAATTCCCAGGGACAGGGGAGTGACATCCAGTAGAAGCAGGTCTTGTACATTCTCAGACTTATCTCCAGCCAAGATGGCAGCTTGAACAGCTGTGAAGAGTTTCCAAATGGTGTAACTGATACCATGATTGAAAGATAGATTTAATATAGACCACTCAATCATTTTTTTAAACTGTTGAGCTTTTATACCAAAATAGTAATATGACTCACCTGCACCGTAGGCCACAGCCTCATCAGGGTTGATGCTCTTGTTGAGGTCGCGGCCATTGAAGAAGTCCTGCAGCAGCTTTTGAATCTTGGGGATACGCGTGGAACCACCCACCAGTACAATGTCATGGATCTGAGTCTTGTCCATCTTGGCATCCCTCAGGGCTTTCTCCACAGGCTCGAGGGTTCCACGGAACAGGTCTGCATTGAGCTCTTCAAAACGAGCCCTGGTGATGGAAGTGTAGAAATCTGCTCCTTCGTAGAGTGAATCGATCTCAATGCTCGCCTGGGTGCTGCTGGAGAGGGTGCGCTTGGCACGCTCGCAGGCTGTGCGCAGACGACGAACAGCACGCTTGTTGTTGTTAATTTCCTTTTTGAACTTGCGCTTGAACTCAGCAATGAAGTGATTAACCATGCGATTGTCAAAGTCTTCTCCACCCAAGTGAGTGTCACCGGCTGTGGACTTGACCTCGAAGATGCCATCTTCAATGGTCAGGATTGATACATCAAAAGTACCACCACCAAGGTCAAAGATAAGGACATTACGTTCACCGCCAACCTAAAATGAATTGAAAGAATAAGTAATAGGAAGATGAAATTTGGCTAAGGTTAGCATTTTATTAGCTAGTAACCTTTTTGTCCAGGCCATAAGCAATTGCTGCAGCAGTGGGCTCATTGATGATGCGCAGCACATTAAGCCCAGCAATGGTTCCAGCATCTTTGGTGGCTTGACGCTGGGAGTCATTGAAGTAAGCAGGAACTGTGACAACTGCATTGCTCACAGGCTGTAAAGACAGAGGTGTTCAAATTATTCAATATATCGTGTTGCAAACATTAGAAACCGTGGGTTGTCATTTATAGATATAGGTTAGATATCAGCCGAAAGTGGTTGGTGTGAGGCTTTAGATTTTAGATAAGGTTTCCTGTAAAATGTTTTCTGAAAACAGGTGTCATTACTAGGTGCTGTTTCCTGACAGAGCAGCTTGTCATTTCCACACTTTGCCTGTATAAACTAGTACTACTACTATGTCATTTTGAGCATAATGTTACACGGTTATTGTCATTTACCTTGCCAAGATAAGCCTCAGAGATCTCCTTCATCTTGGTGAGGACCATTGAAGAAATCTCCTCGGGGTAGAAGGTTTTGATCTCACCCTTGTATTCAACCTCCACCTTTGGTTTGGATGAGTCATTGACAACCTTGAAGGGCCAGTGCTTCATGTCCGACTGCACCACAGTATCGTCAAACTTACGACCAATCAGACGCTTAGCATCTGAAGGAGATTTAAGAGAAACACTATAGTGTATACACATTTAAATAAACAGTGTTGAGTTTTCTTCTTCAAAGGGATTAGTCATCAGTACATGGAGGAGAATGACAGTAATGAACAGTAATTTTGGATTACTGTTTCTGAGCCTGTTATCTTTTGGGTGTTGCAGTCCTCACCAAATACAGTGTTGGCTGGATTCATGGCCACCTGGTTCTTGGCAGCATCCCCAATCAGTCTCTCAGTGTCTGTGAAGGCCACATAGCTGGGTGTAGTTCTGTTTCCTTGGTCATTGGCTATGATCTCCACTTTTCCATGCTGGAAAATACCCACGCAGGAATATGTGGTGCCCAGGTCAATGCCTACTGCTGGTCCTTTGGACATCTTACATAAAAGAAAAAAGTGATCAGAAAAGTTTGTCATTTATAGCCCTTTTTATTTTGAACAGTACTCCCAGATTACTGCATGTATTCATCATCACTGGTTAAAGGATTTATATTTATTCTGATGTTTATGATTGTAATAGTTTTACAGTATGTCTGTGCCTGGATACTTTGTAGACCTAGCCTACCTACTGTAGGTGTACCTACAAAGGTGTGCCTGTCCCTGTTATTTACATAAATCCAGATGCAGAGCCTCGTGAGGCTCAGATAGTGCTGGAGTGGCAAACATGACACACTTACGATACATACATATCTTAAAGCGCCTCCTGCCCCTTGAGACCAAGTTACTGGGCTGTGTCACACTGCTCTACACACCATTGCTCTCCCCACTCCTCCCTCAGCAACATAACACTAAAGTGTCTCAGTCAGGCTGATGAAATGTACTAATCCAGGAACGGGGATCGGTGTGTCTATTTTCCGACAGCTGGCTCCAAATAGCTTACAGCTGCTAGAATTAGCATCGGCGGTATCTATATGGCAATGAATGGAAGGTTGCTAAAACTTAGATCATTTATCATTGACCAGCAGGCAAGGCCTGTGTGACTCATATTAACACAGAGGGCTTAAAAAACAAAAGTGCACACAGAAAACTACAGTTTTGTGGTACAGTAACAAACATTTAATTAGTGAGACAGAGGAGGACAGTTAAATATTATGCAATATTTCAACAACAGTGAAAATTTTAGATGGTCTTTTTTTGTCTGTCATATGTTTTGTCCTAATTGGTGAAAGTATGCGCCAGGGCTGCTTCAACTACAGACTATTGAATTATCTCTTGTTATCCAGTTGTGTAACACAGAACAGAAAATGCTGATATAGTGCTGTTGCTTCACTGCAAGTCTTACACTCATATTTGAAATTTGTCACTTCCAGTTCCAGAAAAATATGTTAGAACCTGACTATCACAGCATTGTGGTCAGCGAAAAAGTGCTTCATATATGCAGGAGGTTTGTACGAGAGTCTGTCATAGCCATAATGTATAGTTAATGCAGTTCACTAGTTTTCTCTGGCTGAGGCAAAATCACATCCAACCAATGCTGTTGTGATATAAAAATGAACCAATGAAATCATCCAAAGAGGTGTTTTGTTCACTGGACAGTCCCTGACCTGTGTGGATTTCATAGGGATTCTGCCTCAGCTTGCCACGCTATTGTAAAACAGAAGCCATGCAAGCCTCACTTATTTGGAACAGCTCTCACGTTTGGCAGTTAGACTTTTAAAGCAACGAGCAAAACAGACTATAAAGCCAGGCTGAGTGCCATGCTTCTCATAGAAGGGGTTACCTTGTGCCGTCAGATGTTCAAGACTTGAGAGTTTACTGAGTTAAAGTGGTGCTTTGTTTTCCTTTCCCTCTCCCGGCAGGCAGGCTAAGAGGGCGAGTGTCTCTGCTCCCCAGTGTATATAGAGCACTGTGCAGGGAGAGCCCATCAGGGTGTCAGGTGACTTCACCAAGGAAAGTTCTGGGCCCATGTCTCTGCTCACTGACTGGATTTCCCTGAAAGCTTGCTGTTGTTACCTCTGATACAGCTTTGATTCGGCATCTAACCCAGGCATGTTTTCATTATTATGTGAGCTTACCCTGTTAGGACATGAACAAGGATAATGTTGTTCACATGCTCTGTTACAGAAACTGCTGGGACACTGAACAGCGCACAGTGTTACAGATGCATGAACTTTTTTCGAAAATCTCTGGATGGCCCTAATCTTCTGTAGTCTTGTAGAAGTAGACAGTAAGTGTGCTCGTGAACATGACTGATGGCACAAAACCTCAAATCTTAACCACTAGTTCATGCCATTTTCAGTACATTAGCTGTCATAGATTATCTCACTTTAGAGATGTACATTGCTAGCGGTGATGTGTTTTTCAGGTTGCCTGTGCCTCAGGAGGAAGAGCATGTCGTCCCTTCATCGCAGGCTTGAGGTTTGATCCCTGGCTCCTCCTGTCCACATGTCTAAGTGTCCTTGAGCAAAACACTGAACCCCACCTTGATCCTGATGGACAGCTGCTCCACCATTGTGTGTGGATTGTGAGTGTGAATGACTGAAACAGTAAAGAAGATGTAAGTGCAGTCTATGTACCATTTATACACTGACAGTCTGTTCAGTATATCTGCTGTATGCATGACTTTATTCTTTTGCAGCCCTACATTTCAAATTCAGTGTCTTATTTTTTTATCCCAGTTTATCTGTTACCTGCACGACTGGTTAATGAAATGAGAGGCATTTCTTTCAAAGCACAAACAAAATGTAATAGTCATTAACTGAGCATGAATATTGCCAACACCACATAGTAAACAATAGTTTTATTGAAGTATGTCATGTATGTGTTTCATCCTCTATTTAAGACACAACTATGCAGTAACTTTTCCTTCTTGTTAGTGCATGGTCCCTTTGCCGGGCGTCAAAAAACTGGATGTCTATTCCTGTTGCATAGTCTTCTCTGACACATAGGCCATCTGGCATTAAATATAACTGCAGTTCGTTACAAACACCACCTGTTGCGACACACCAGATCTCAGTATTCACACCCGCCTGTCAAGTAGCTGTTTTTCTCTAGCAGTTGAATACTGCATGACCTGGGAAAACAAATCCTTTAAAGTTTATCTGAGTTACTAAGATATTAACTTTAGGCTTTTTTTCATATGCTTGGACAATCAGGAGAGCAACCAAGATGAGTCACAGTCGGTGGAGGTCGACTTTCAAACAATAAATACTTTACATTTATAATTATAATAAACAGCAAGAATTGATCAAACTTAAGCAGCCATCAGTACATCAGTGTGTTTCCCTCAGAAATAAAAACTAAGACAAAGAATATGTGCCATCAATACTCCACACAGATATTGTACAGTATGTCCCCTGTTCCAAATGACAGTTTCATAAGAGTCTTTGACATCACATGTTTAAATAGTAGCTATCACTTTAAAACAAGTAAACTACGTAGTTGATAAAGAAAGTCCTCTTCCTTATTCTTGTGTGCTCTGCAACGCCCACTCACGTAGTCCCAAGCACAGCGCTTGCAGTAGTTGTACAAATGGTGCTCTGCTTTCTTCAGTGTGCTGTTCAGGTCCAGTGTTCCCTGAAGACTGCAACAAAAAGGCAACAGTTTAAGCAACACAGTCTTTATGAAGCCCACAATCGCTTTTTTTGTGACAAAGGTTTTCACATCTGAGCATGCAGACGAACCTGCTCGTAAACTGGATGAGTTGCACGTCATCTCGGCACCGCAGCAGAGACTCTCTGTTCTCTAACAGGATGGCCGCACAGAAGAAGAGCTCAAAGGTGAAGTCAGTGTTGATGGCCTGCAGCTCTGACTCTGAACTGTCCTCTGCAAACATTGCAAAACAAAGACATATCCTATATAAGTCAGATGTTTAACAGAGGTTACCATCCCTCCACATTCGGCCTTATTTATTCTGACAACTTGAGCTCAGGGTTTTACCTGCACTGCATTTTCGTGCCAGCCTTTCCCGATAGCGGGCTCGGTCCACTTGTTGGGAGATAAGCTCCAAGTGGTCACAGCTCAGGATCTCGAACAAACGTAATGCGTCACTGTGTTCAAACTCTCTCTGGAAACCCAGTAGCAGCCACCTTAAAAGGGGGGCAACACATGCACGCACACAAACAAATTGTGCTTGTGGAATAAAATTCAGATATAGATAACAAAAATACAGGAAGGTACCAAAGATCTACGTAGATCTACCTGTGGCAGAAGGTGAAGCTCTCCATGCTATCTGTGACCAAATGAGCATAAAGCTGAGGGTCTAGTTCCTTCAGCAGGGCTGCCTCCAACTCTGAAAGACATTAAACACAACTGCTTCATATGATTATCCAGCAAAATCTAAACTGATTTATAGACTGTGCTTTCATTCAGTGGAATCTATTTTATTTCTTGGTTTTTGTCTGACTTTGGCCCAGTGTTATATGATTTTTGGTCACATTTTATACATCCATCTAAAAAATAGCACAAGAAAGCATGTTATAGAGTTCAATATTCTTCTTTTACCACTAGAGGTCACAACTGTTTTGCAATTACACCCAGGAACAAATCTCCTTTCACAACATGTGTATTTTGGAAACATGGTATTTATTGTGCATAAAGCTGCATTTCTGTTTGTTAATCTCACCTATTTTTCTGTGCAGACCATCAGCCCTGAAGTCCTTGGAGAATTTCTCCATATAACAGGAGAAACTCCAAAAAGTGTCCACCTCAGAGTCAAGAACCTCCAGGAACCGGCTGCATAGGTCATTCATTCCTTGGGCATAACTGACCTCTGGATCAACAGTCAAAAGACAAGGTGCACAAACAAACAGTGTCTTTAACAGCACGACACTCAGCCTCTAGTGTTGTCTTATCTAGTCATCATCAATAAGCCTGAGGTGGGCTTATTCTCGTTCTTTACCTGGATGAAAAGCAGCATAAGTGATGAGGATGTCTCTCAACACCAATAGATTGCCTGAACCTTTACCCCTGCAGACACATAAATTATTAGATTACTACATAAGTAAGCAGAAGTAGTGAAACACCTGTGCAGAAATGTGATGTGCAACATATGGAGTTTATCACTGGCATGAAGCCCAGAAAGTCATGAGGAGGTTTTGCTACTGCACTCATATTGTAAGGACAGGTGGCAAAAACAATTTGAACTCATTTGAACACTGAATTAGTTTAAATAAATATCCTTGAATGGCATTTATTATTTTTAATATATGTATTATTTTGGTATTTTAGCAACATGCCTGTATTTAGGAGAGTCAGTTCTACTGGTTGTGGAACCCTGAGGGGCAGGAGAGAAATTATCTGTCTCCAAATCAGGTTTGGTCTGTTTTTCCTTTAGCCTCATAGCATAATTGCCTAAGTCATTTTTGGCCAAATCTGCCTAACTCTACTCTCTGCCTAACTCTACTCTCCTGACACTGCTGCTTCATCCTGCCTTATTGCCCGAAAACCTTAAAATATGACTTAGGCAATTATGCTATTAGGCTAACGATATGTATATATTTTTTTAAGAAGCTCACAGCTTACTTAGTATAGTTAATAATCTTTACACACGATATAGGGCATTTCTGGTACCAGGAAGAAAATGCTCATACCCTGTGAACAGCTGGCCATAAATCTTTCAAAACAGAAATGAACTTCAACAATTACAGTTTTAAGCTCTGAGTACACCAAAGTGGGAGAAAACCAAGCGTTAACTAAACAAAGTACTCTGCAACAATATGGCATGATTCGTTGTTTCTTGTGAACATTGAAAGGTTGACGAGGTCCTTAAGAGTTAATTGTGTTCATATTAAGTTTTCCTTTCAGGGTCAGCTGAAGTGAGCAAAAAATGTGCATGATCTCTTTTGGCTGCTTCAAACCAAATGTCTGGATCTTTACTCCCACAAACTTCCTGTCAGGGGTAAGAAGCCAAATTCCACACACTATCTGTTAACTTAAGGTCCACAATCACTTACTGGTAATAGCTCAGGTCTCTGTTAGTTCTTGGTACATCCTTGTCAATGATTCGTATGGCTTCCCGCAGCTCCGCTTGGTCAAATGTGACGCGTTCAAACAATATCTGGTGACAGGGAGGAAATGTAGAGACAAATATATTTGACTACCATTGATTGTGTTATCAGTGTTAACTGCTTTAGGGGAGTCCATAGATTTGAACACATTTCGTATTTAATTCTACCTTGTTTTTACACTAGAAATGGGAATAATAATGCACCGGCTGTAAACCTGTGCCAGTCGTCTGCTGACAGTATCATTCAGTTAAAGTTGCATGTGAAGTATCGCTAACTGCATGCACAGATCTATCAGCTGCTCCTAAGTGCACACACACGCAGAAATGCTAATCACATCAGTTGGTACACCGTGGTGACATGATACCTTCTGTAAATACACTACATAATTAACAGTTTGTTTTACATAACTGGATCCTGTTGTGTTATTTCATGCTTCACTCCTCCCACTTGAAACAGTTGAGCTTGTCTCTTCTACCAGGCACAGCCAAAGAAATTATATTTAAAAACAGAAATATACATGAAATAGTAAAGATGCAGTGAGGTGCTCATCTAACCTGTGCCTGAAGCTCCAAGAAAGCCAGTCTGTCCCTGACCTCCTCTGACTGGTCCTGGGTCTGTTGTTGGGCCTGTGCCTGCCTCTGGTCAAAGTACCTGACTGCTGCCACCAACTCAGCTACAACAGAGACAGGATGATATGGACATTTTTAACATGAGAAAGTTGATCAGTGAAAGCAGCAAAATCAAAATCTAACTTCCATCATCGTGACAGAGTTGGCTTTTACCATCAGTGCCGTTGAGGTGCATCCGCACAGCTGATGGAAGAAACTGCTGCCACTTTCTCTTCATGATCTGGTAACGTACCACCAACTGCTCCTGCAGCAGAGAGCGCTCTAAAGCTGTTGAGCTGCACGGGTACATCCCAAACAGGAAACGCCAGACGAGGCCACGCTCAGAGGGAGACACTCCACCTGGACATGGATTGAAAACCTTTTGATCATTTGCAGTGGTCAATATAACTGACTCAGCAGTGTTTTCAAGTCAAGGGGTCTCAGCTGTTATCCTTCAAATCAATCGCCACCAGACTTAAACAATCCACCAATGGATCACATGCAAGAGTGACTGAGAAAAAAAGGGAATATTTAGGAAACAATCACTGGTGCAAAATTTGGTGAACTTTACCCTGCTTTCACCAGGATTTCAGATGTCTTATGTAATGTTTTGCTCTGCAGGTTCTTTAATCTTTGGTTTCCATGTTTGTAGAGACGGAATGTGCATGAAGGTCAAAAGGTCACAGAAAAGGAGGGTGAGTTTCCACATTCCTGCTCATAGATGGTAGATTCAATGTGATGTTTTATCCCAGCGAGAACTCCTCTGTGTAGACAGTCCTGTGGCCAATGTGCTGCTGAAACCTTCAGGATTTTCAGCTATACAAAATGCAGTCAGCTTGCCAAGATAATGCCAGCTGATTGTAGTCTAAGGACTGTTTTCGGCTGTTTGAACAAATGTATGCACTGGCACTACCTCAACACACGATCCAGGGGTATCTTCATTTCTTAAGTTCACACACTTCACTGAACATTTTTGTCTGCCTGTTGAATCTCATGTGATTTTCATTCTGCTTCTCTAAATGGTATCTGTTGTTGTACTACAATAGTCACGCTGCAGTTCTTTGCTTGAGGGGGTCTCATGTGCAACCAGATGACAGATGTTACAGGATGATTCAACTGTGGTTCATGTCCTGCAGCAAAGCATCACTTGACTTCCTCTTGATCTGTAGGAATGGTCATGATTCATTCATGTACTTGAACACATCACACCTAAAATCCTTCTTGAATTATTAATCTCATCAGGATTGTGTTCGGTATGAAAAACCATATACATTGTCACAGACTGAATTGTTGAATGGGCTTTGTTGCATGCCAAGCACTTCCATATTGTAGTAACACAGAAATATACAAATAATCTTTCAAACATGAATTTCGCTGGATTAGCAGAGATTTTATATTTCTAAATGGAAATTATGGGATTATTTAAGATTTCTCTTTGGCCTGCTATGACCTCAGCATCATTAGTTTCTGCTATATTAAGTTAAAACTGAACCACTCACAAACACTTGCATGACTGCAAAACAGTTATTGCATATGAGTGAAGATAAAGTTTGTCATAATGCTGTAAAGTCAAGCTATTTTAGAAAATCACTTGAACTTGCAAGCATGTTGGCTGCAAGTGAAGCATGAGATTAGTATCGAATAATTTACAATTATTATTTGAGTTTCTGTACAGATGCGCAGAGCTACCGTTTTTGAAAATATGCATTCTCAGTCTTGACTCGTCGACTCTCCCCTCGGCGTCCATGACTCCAGGTAAGCTGAGGCGTGCGGCGGGCAGAGCCGGAGAGGTGACCGCTGCGACTCTCCTCTGAAAGCGGGCATCTGACTGGTGAATGTCCGATGAGCTCGTCTCTTCTCCAGCTGTCTGCCGTGAACTTGCGTTACTCAGATCTTCCATCTGTGCCTGCAGTGTCGGCGATCACACCACGCACAGGTAAAGAAGAGCTTGTGTGGCTCGCCGCAGCCACGGAGCCTCTCCAGACAAACAAACCGTCATCGTTTCATGGACGACTGCTCCCGTCGCTTCCCATCTCTCTGTGCGAGCAGGGCCGAAACCAGCCGAGACTGATTTCCTCCAATGAGGTCAAATCGTTACAGATCACAAAACTTTTCAGAAAGGTTTCAGAAACCACCCTTTTCGACCCCTGTTCACGCTCATTGAGCCTTCTGGAAGTCATATGACTGCACCTAGAGGTCCGAGCTTGGGCCACATTCCAGGTGGAGTCGGGCTTCAGTGCCAAAGTTCACAGTAAATTTGCGCGCATGTCTCACTCCACCTAGTGGTTTTATTTAACAGCGTCAAGCACCAAAAGTTTCCCACAACAGTTTGTACCCCATCAATGCGTGCTGAAACAAATTACTACACATATGTATATACTTTAGATAGAAACCCGCAGCACTTAGCTTAGACATTCTATCTATCTATCTATCTATCTATCTATCTATCTATCTATCTATCTATCTATCTATCTATCTATCTATCTATCTATCTATATGTGTGTGTGTGTGTGTGTGTGTGTGTGTGTGTGTGTGTGTGTATATGTATATGTATATGTATGTGTGTGTATATATATATATATATATATATATATATATATATATATATATATATATATATATATATATATATATATATATATATATATATATATATATATATATATATGATAATTGGTATGTATGTATGTATGTATGTATGTATGTATGTATGTATGTATGTATGTATGTATGTATATGTGTTTGTTTGTGTGTGTATGTATGTATGTATGTATTGCAACATAACCAAGACTCTTTGTGCCTGTAAACAGTGAACTACGACCCTTTGTGCAAACAGTACATCTTCTCAAATGATCTTCAACTTATAATTAACTGTATGCATACAGAGAATGGGCAGCACCTCTGTATGTGTGACACCAATATCTGTTTTAAGTTCCGCAGGCTTCCTCACTTATCTGCTTACTTATGAGTTGTTGCTGTGTGTGTAAAGAATTGTCAGAGAGGTGTAAAAACACAGGAAAACCTCAAGTGAAAATGAACTTTTATATCAAGCAAAATTTCATTGTTCAATATTTGTATTTTCCATGTGATTAGGAACAGTTGTAGTGTTTGCCCTCAAGACTCTTGATGCATATGTCTTACGCTTGCCCACAGATTCAATGGGAAAGTTGTACTGTGGTCATTGTACACTTTTCTGTCCCAACTTCCTTTTTTTTCGGTTCACCCCGCCTGAGCAACAGGAAACACACTCACGAATTTCACATCAGTGTGAAGTTCAATACATTTTGAGCACAGCAGAGCTCTACATCCTCCTCTGGGTCCCTTCTCACAGTGAGTATTTACTTAATGCAGTCAATAGCAGAATACAGACAGAATCTTATGGTATGTAGGCTACCAGATGTGATAGACACCGCTGTAAAACTGAATTCACTCTAAGATTTAGGGTTTATGTCAGTTAACCTCAGAATGTCTTTCTTGGATCAGATGAAGCTGCCAAGCCTCATTGGTCTTAGTCTCATGTTGATCTCGGCCTCTAATTCAAAAGGTGGGTGACATTGAGTTGATGTGTTGCTTTGGATTTTATCTTATGAAGCTCATGACAATAAATAAATTGAAATTCTGCTTTGATTTTGAACACAGGTCAAGACTGGAGCATTAATGTCAACAGACATATTGAGGCAACATTGGGCTCAAATGTGACTATATCATGCAGTTTTACCTATCCACCCAAACACTACACTAAAAATATTAAAGTGTACTGGAAAAAGCCTCAGAGGAGTACCTTTGATACCAAAGACAATGACCAAAATGCATTCGTTTTTCATACGAATGACTCGTTTGTGCTTGATAAGTACAGAGGAAAGACCCAGCTCATCGGAGACAAAGATAACGGAAACTGCTCCCTCAAGATCAGAAACATCCAGGATAATGAACCAAATATCTACTTGAGAATTATTGCACAAGATGACCAATACAGTTTCAAAAAGACATTTGTCTCCATTTCTGTGCCTGGTAAGAATTTCAGCAAAACATTTTAATTAAGTTTGTACGATATGCTTGATTAAATGGAAATTGAACTAATGCTTCACATGTTTCTGTCGCATGGACAGGTGTTCAGAAAGTCTCTGTTACACCAGGTATAACCTTTCATTTTTTAATCACCTCATTCACATTTATATATATTGTTTCTTTTCCTCTAAATTTGCTAACAGTCTGTATATTATTTTCCCAATAGTGACAAAAAAGATATAAAATAGAACTATAATGAAAAGTGTCAAACAATATTTTCTATATATTTTAGATATTGAAAATACGACATTACCCACCTTTGCAACAACAACAAGTAAGTTTAACGTTCACGCAATTTGTTTCTCAGGGCAGTTGAGACCAATATTCAATACATCACATCTGTAATTCAGTTTATGAAAAAGATTGATGCTCATGAATCAGTTCTCTTCACAGTGGGTATGACAGAGAAGACTTCAATACCATATACGGCCATCTTTGTTCCACTTGCTGCACTTCTGATTATTGTTTTTGTCGCTGGAATTGTCTTTTGCCTAAAACACAGAAGGTAACTCAACTATGGCCTCATTTGGTGCAGCAAAGAATATGATTTTGTGACATCACAACTAAATTGGAAGCCAATAATGTGATGTGGAAAATAAGGAATAGATTGCACTTGATTCATAATTCCAGTAACACGCCTCACAGCAGCAACCTATTTTCACAGGTCAAAGTCTTTTACCAGGGAGGAATCTGGATATTATGCTAATTTTAGGAAAGCATCATCAGACCAAGCCAACAGGTCTGTTTCATGATACAATAGAAGTTTAATAAAGTTAAAACTGTAAGAGTTTCAAGTTTATTAGTAGACACACGATGATCAAAAATGACACATTTCTGATCTCCCGTTCCTCAAAGTAGAATCCAAACAGGTCTCTTTTGTCTTTTCAGAGAAGCATCTTCTAAAAAACAAGAGAAGAAAGTTGCCGAACTGAAGGTCATTGATGAACCTGTCTACATCAACGTGGAGGTATATCGTAATATCTTAATAAGATGGTAGCTAAGACAAGGAGTCCCACAACTCCTTTATCAACTAAAGCTAACCTTAAAGGTGCACAACAAAACATGTTGCAAGGCTAAGCAAACATGACAAATGCACTTCCCGCCTCATAAAACATTTGCAAAGCCGATTTTTCTTGCATTATTCATATCCATGTTTACTTACATTAAGTATTTCTCTTCTTCACTGCCCTGTTTGTGCTTTTGCATTGTCTTACATTACCGGCAACTGTAGATTCGTTGAATAATGTGACACCAGTAACAGGACTTTGTATGGCGTTGCCCATGTGCATGCTAATTTGAAAGATGTCTGTGATGTTAGCATGCTAACTAGCTAGCTGACCCAACTTCTGTCTCTGCAGGCCCCTCCAGATCAGATGGATCAAAACATGGATCACACAGACAATATATATGCAAATGTGGATTATTCAAGATAGTAGAAAAACTCCATGTCAAGTCCAGTCTATGTGGACTTAGCCTTCATCTGAAAAGATATTTCTGTACTCTTTTCTGTACATTTTTCGCGCACATGTCCGTGTGTCATGGTGTGTTGGATGCATCACGACAGGATTGTCTTATCATGATGATGATGAAGAACAGCAGAGTTGCTATTACTTTTTATTTCCTGGCTCATGGTTGGAGAAATTGTGAGAGGCCTCTGAAGGAATGGCTGGGTTCAGAATACCTTTTTAGAGATGATGTTCCAAACAAAGATCATGCCTGTTATCAGTCTGTTACAAGGCGCCTCTTCATTTTAATCCCAAACAGTTTGTAAATTTCTATTTGATATTTATGATCCTTGACTTTCGCAGTACTTGTTTTTCCTGTTTCCTTTCTCTTACTATGATAAATGTGTGAAAACCTACTTGACAATAAACCTACTTCTGATTCTGATTTTAACTCCAACTTTCCAAAACAGTAGTCAATTGCAATGTAGCGCCAAACTTGCAGGTTTGATGTCATGCATACACTTTTGCAGTACACTAATTAGGCAGATTGTGCTAAATTAGCTATGTTTAAAGGACAGCTTCAGATGTGTTCTAGTCTATCTTAACTCATTAAAGGTATAGTTGGGTTTATTGAAGTGGGGTTGTATGAGGTACTTATCCATAGTCAGTATGTTACTTACAGTAGATTGTGGTCAGCCTGGCCCCAGTTTGAAGAAGCAGCAGGAGTACCGGTGTAGTAAGATAAGCGACATACTGCTGTGGATGGGGCCTGCAGAAAAACGTATTTTAGGGCAACAACTGTGGATTTTGTTCCCATGTCTTACAGTGGGGTCGTGTTAGGAAGGGCAGTCTTTAAAGCCAGTCACAGGAACCAATAACTCTTCCAGTTTACATACAGGATGGGCATGTAAGGTAGACTTGAAAAAAACTGAGCCTATCCTTTAAAGCCAGTCTGTCATACCTGGGCCAATATCTGTGGAGATTAGATTCAAGGACAATTCTGCACCTCACAATTTAAGTGAGGTGCAGAACAGGTGCAATTAATGCTGCAATTAATGCTGACTATTAACGGAACCTCCTACCAATAACCATTCTGTAACCTCAATTTCTTTGTAAAAAGTACAGTTTCATTGAAGGTTGTTGTCTTGCATGTTCTGGGATCCTCTGATTGCTTTTGATGGTTGGTTTTCTTGTTGCCGTACGGTAAACACAGAGGCTCCAAACAGTTAGCCTGCCAATGCATGGCATAATGTAATGCTATCAAGCATTTTTCACATCACTTCTGTAAGCTGTTCGTAACGTCTCATGATCAGAGTTCTGTTTTCTGTGGAATGCATTAATGTTATGTTCGAAACTTGTCAAAAAAAACTGTCAAACCTCACATGACATTTCGGGTTTAGTGAAATGATAGATTGTGTTCTTTCTAGTCTTTCTCAATATATTTGCTAATTCACTTCCCGTGTCATCTGTGCTGGAGCTGAAACTTCTGTTTTCTCTGGTTTAGAGATTAAGTTGTCATTTGAGACACAATATTTAATTTAAGGACTGTACCACAAATAAAGGGTTAAAAGTGGATGCCATTGCTTGTCCTCTGTCAGCTATAGGGTCTACTCCTCTTTCACTGCACTGCAGCTGGCATAAAAAACTCAACAAACTATGGAACTGTGTAAATGTTTGTGGTAAATGAAGTGGAAATTAGTGAAGATTCTAACGCCACCACTGTTTTGTGCTTTCACTGTGGGGAGTAACCTAATCTGCAGAGGTCATTCACTCCCTGTCAGACTCAAACTAGACTGTTCAGGCCTCATAAAGAAAATAAAAGAACTGGAGAGTGTCAGTTCTTGTATTAATATGACTGCCTGGGCTGTGCTCTCTTAAATGAGCTATGGATTACACACATTTCATTCACCTGCTGTGCACAAGGCCCGCCGCATCTGACAGTTGGTCAGTGGTAAATTGTGAAAGAAAAAAAAAAAACTCACCACAAGCAACAGCGGCTACACTGAGATCAAATCAGAGTTCCCTCTCCATTAAAGGCATATTCATTAGTTTCTTAATTATTAATGAGTTGTTTGTCTCTCAGACTCTTTCTAAGTGTGTAGTTAGTTTATCATGTATTTCAATACTGTAGTTTCTCTTATTTGTCAGACTAAACAAAACAAATGTTTCCTCCATCCTTTAAAACATATTATACGACCTTCAACTGCTTTGCATCCTAGTCTCCTGGAAATGATGTTAACATCTACCTGAATGTTACCTGCAAACTTACACAGGTGATTGTTCTCAATTCTATTATTTTTTCAACTACCTAACTTTTTTAATACTTCTTTGTGATGTTTTATGATCTCATCTGACTGAACATCACATGACTTTTCAAAGTGAGACAACTTGCCTGAACAGCAAACCTGTGAACTGTGTAAAAAGAAATTCCCCCAATGCTGATTTCCTCAAAAAGGAAAGGAATTTCCCTTAAATGATGGACTTGTAAAAAGCTAAATTTGAGACTAGCTTGACCCTCATTGGTGTATTTGAGGGAGTATAGAATAAAAAATGTCTTTACTGCATAACACTCAACTGTGGACTAATTTTTTTTAAATCCCTTGTTTTTTTTTATCTGCAGTGACACAAACTGTTGCTTCTGTACATTATAGCAACAGTTCTGTTCCAGTTACTGGAAGTGTTCTATGCAATTCTTTCTGTATTCATTTGTTCATAAAAAACATAACAGAAGTAACATGTTAAACGGAGGACAATCAACAGGAAACACACATCACACATTTCAACATATTTCTGCTGTAGCTGAATAAAGATCAGCTCACACTGTGAGCTCAACACTTTGTAAAACACTTCAGAGGGCTCCTGTGTGGTTATTGCCTGCATCTACTCGTACCCCAAACCCACCTCAAAAAAGATCCTGAACCGCTGTATGGTGTCAGGCAGACTGATGTTGGCCCCTTTGCATTGGGGCAAGTAGATTATTCATGCATTATGAGTCACATTGGTATCACATTTCAACTCTGCAGGTGATCCACAGCCTGCATCTCTGTCTGTGGAGGTGAACAATAAAGTGACTGCTCCGTGTCTCATCTAGTCCAGTGGGAAATGGAGTCAACCATGAACTTTCATCCTCTGGTCACTGACTTCAACAAGCTTTTTACTGTACAGTGAAATATGCAGGAGGAAAGCGGGTGAATCAGCACATGTCCTCAGCCCAGTCTGAGTGACGAATCCCAGGTTGCATACGTCAAGGTTTCTTAGTCTGATTCTATAAAGCTCAACGTCAATGGTGTATGCCAGGTTAGGCACACCTTGAGCACAATGTCTATGGTGGTGAATTAATATGCTGCTCATGATGTGATTTTTATCTAATTTAGGGAAATTAACAAGAATGTGCTGGCTATGGATCTGTGTTTTTGTAAGCAAATTAAACAATTTCAAATGTCACTTCAGCACTCTTATCAGCTCAGATGCTGACTCCACTTTTACTTACATTGTAAGCTTTCTGTAACTATCAAAGTTAGTTTTTATGAGATGAAGACTATTGTTTTTATATTATCATTCTACCCTCTGAGGTAAGTTCTACATATACTATATGTTCAATGCATCTGGCATGTAATGCTGTGATGGGACAGAGCACAATTGCATTTATAGCGTTGCACATTAAGAACAACATCTTAGCTGTTCTTCATTTGTTATTCAGCAGGAAATGGTCATGACACTTACATTCTTATCTGTGATTCTGAGAAACAGGAAACTCAGAAAGCACAATCATATATTTGCAATATGAATTATCATTTAATAATGATTTTAGAAAACACATATCAATCAAACAAACACAACTACATTAATTGCATAGTTATTTTTAGATGTGAACAATATTCTTCATATATGTGAATTATGGGAGACAGAAAAATAATGCTTATATCATATATACAGAATATAGTATATCAGTATTTCCTTTTACAATCTTCTTGACTCACATCAGCTAGACAATACTCAGAGGGACTGCAGCTGCTCCTCCAGTGAATTCAGCGTTACATATTGGCATATACTGCGTCATCCCAGTCAGTCTGTATAGGAAAAAAAGATGAACTCATTCTGTTCTTTCTTGCATGGAAATAATGAGTGAAAGAAGAAAATTCAACATACCTCCGTGTTGCTATAGACAGGGTCATTGGCATGCATGCCCGGGTAATGCACATCATCGTAGTTCTTCTCTTTTCTGAGGAAATGCAGAAAACAAACCCAAAAATGTTTTAAACCAAATGAACGACATAAACACACACAAGGCTATGCAGCATTAGCTTCCCTGTGTCATTTCACGTCATGAGGAAACTTTGATTTAAATTTAATTGAAAAACTGAAACCTTTTTGTTGCGCTGTACTGAGGGAGGTCCACATCCTTGTCTGCCCTCACGGTGCTTACGTGAGTTGCCAGTGCACCTCCAGATCTCCCCCTACTGGCAGAATAATGATTTTTAATTTAGGACCCTGACACTGCTCATCCACTGCAAGCCAACAACGCAGACTGCAACACCGAACACCATCAGACCCTATAAAACTTTGTAAGCTGACTTTCTGGTCCCATATCGGTCAAAATGATGTGGTATTACTAACATTAGACCCATTTCCACTGCACACGCATGATTTAAATGTGATTATTTCTTTCTGTCTGTTTACTTTTTTTTAATAACCCACTTAAAATATCTTACAGCACTCAGATTTGAATGCTATAGTCAAAAAACAACTATAGAAAGTACAAAATACTTGCCTATGGAAATATTTTCAATACCAACTTACCATTTTTTAACAACTCCCACTGCTATTAAAGGTATTAGCAAAATCACACCTGCTCCAATGGCGATGATCATATAAAGACTCTGAATTTTGCCTGTCCAAAAAGAAAACATGTGACATTTTTCTCAATTCATGCTAACAGTGTTCATGCATATGTCATTATACTGGAACTTTTAAACCCTTCCTTACTGTTAACAGGTAAGAAGAGCGTGAGGTTGGCATTGCCCTGAGTGTTGTTAGCCATACAGAGGACAAACTCATAAGATCCCAACTCTGCCTGCAGAGTCCCGATGGTAACAGCGCCATGTTTCTCTACCTTGGTGCTTGGCAGGACTTTGTCAGACAGCACAAAATGGACCACGCTGGGAGGCTTAGACTCAGCAATGCACACACACTTTACCAGATTTCCATTTGAGGAGCAAGAAGAAGTGGTCTTAACCTCAGGGGCATCTGTAACAACAATAAATGCAGTTATGAGTCCTTTTATTACATACATGTGTTTCAATAAAGATGATCTCCTTTATTTACATGTCTTAGATTATTTACTTACATAACACATTGAGCTGCACAGGGTGTGATTTTCCTCGTCCTACTGTGTTAACAGCAGTACAGTACAGGCCTCCTGTGTGGTGTCTGGAGACATTTGGCAGCATGAAGACTTTTCCCTTATCCAGCTGAGCACCGGTTTCATTATGCCACTCGTAGCTGCTGGCAGGAGGGTTAGCATCACTCGAGCATTTCAGCTGCACAGCTTCTCCCTCCTTTACATCTGACTCGTACTCAACCTTCACATTCACTGGGGCGTCTGCATGGAAACAATCCATAATGCCACAGTGGTCTTTACAGGCATATGTTCATGTTTTTACAAAGTAATGTCAAAGCTGAACTGATGTCACTGCACATAAAAAGCAAGATAACGACAGTATGCAGCCACGTTAGCAGCTCTGTGAGGCTGTACTTAGGCACTTAGGCTTCATGCTCTTTTTCCAATGCAGATGAACACACGATGACTGTAAATCGTCTGACTGTGACTAAACCTGATTGCCGAAGCTTCGAAAGCTACTGTGTTTGAATGTATACGTGTTGGTATAACAGCTTGTATTATCACCACTAGCAAAAACTTACATTTCACTTTGAGGACCTTGGATGCTTTGTGGTGCTGCCCTCCCTTGTATGTTACGGTGCATTGTAACGGCTTGTTGTGATCAGCGCTCGTAGGATGAAAGGTCAGAGTAGACGTTGCTTTCCACTGGCTTTCGTCAAGCTTCTGAGGTTGGAAACGTTCATCTCCAGAGCGACTCCAGGTGAAGACAGGAGGAGAGTCGGGACAGGAGTGAGATACAGAGCAGGACGCAGCCACAGTTTGACCAACCACTACCTCCTTTTCCACAGACAAACTGATGGGACTTAGTTGACCTGTAACAACGAGAAAAAGGTCATGATAGGCAATAGCAAAAATCATAAGGTTACTATGTTGAAAGTACCTACTCAGCTGTTCAAAGCAATGTTATTTTTGATAAATCAAAAACCTTCTGAACTTAAATATAGTTACTAAAACACAACACAGGACCTGACTTGCTGATGAATGTGGAGTAAAGATAAATGAAAGAAGGATGTTTCCTGTTTTATTCAGGTGCTATTGCTCTCGTGCCGTTGTTATGTGCTGTTCTTCATCTACCTCTTCAGTTGCTCACATTCAGTCCTGGTTAAAAATGTATGATAACACTAAAACACTAACTTCATTTTGGTACAGCAACTTAGCTTACTTTGTTTCCACAAAGGCATTTCCCTTGAATTAAACTCTAATCATAGTCAGAACTGAATTTCAAAGGTTTTCAGCCTGAAAGTATTTTAAATGCTAACTTTCACATTTAGGAATTCTTATAATGGGTGGCATGTGTCTGTCTAGAGAAATGAAACCGTTATGATCGAAGCTATTTAAAGGATTAGGCTTAGGGAGAACACCAGATACAGTTGCACAAATAAGGAACTGGAAACAGTTGTTGACAACAGTTGAAACTCAGGAGGTCTCTCAA
This sequence comes from Chaetodon trifascialis, assembly GCF_039877785.1. Taxonomy (NCBI): domain Eukaryota; kingdom Metazoa; phylum Chordata; class Actinopteri; order Chaetodontiformes; family Chaetodontidae; genus Chaetodon; species Chaetodon trifascialis. Next base: position 19,971,537 of record NC_092062.1, read on the forward strand.
CTCTCAAAGTTAAAACAGCTGAAATGAACCATAAATGTTAACGCTGCTGTTCAGTTCAAATATGTCATATGTCATATATATAAATATGTCACATTTATCTTTTAAGGCACAAATGTACTGAACTGTAATGAAGCAGAAGAAGAAAAAACTGGTTGATATTGGTTGAAATATTACTTACTGATCATTGAAATGGAGACTTTGTTCTGTTTGTAAGAAAACTTATTATAGCCTTCGATTTCAATCCTGAAACAAAAAGGCCCCTGGTCACTTTGTTGCAAGGGATCGATCTTCAGGGAACAGCTTTTCTGTCTGACGTCTCCCAGCAGCTGTGTCCGATTCCGATACTGCTGCATCATTTTAGACTCAACTGGGTGATAAATGAGCTGATCTGTGTTGTCGATCCACATCCCAGTAAATCTAGTACCCTTCGTCCCTTCCTCTGGGTAGTTAAATGAGCAGGGGATTACCACACAGGACCCAGGGAGACCTTTAACTGAGGATGGCACCATAGCAGTCCAAGATGAATCTTCAGATTGAGAGACTGTAATCAAATGCAGAGGAAAATTCAAGAGAGAAGGCAGAGAAACACACAGCAAGAAGGAGGATCTATCTGCACAAAATAAATGAAATTCAACTAAAAATTAAATTCTTAGTCTGGACATAAAAGATAATAGCCCAACAAAAAGACAAAAAGCTGTGTGCTGCACTTACCTTTGAAACAAAAGCACACAAAAAGCAGAGTCCGCATACACAAATCCATCTCATCCGCTCAGGGTCAGACCCACAAGTAAAGTGACGATTATTTCCAGGGTTGCGCTGTGTCACTGTCATTTCCCCCTGGTGTGAAATGACTGTCAAGTTTCCATTCCACTTTTAATATTCCGTACATCGACTGTGGAGCACACAAAACGTGACTTTTTGCCTCATCAAACTTATATTGGGGGAATAAATTGTATTAATCATCATTAATCAGAATTTTTTTCTCTTTATTTTAACATGTCTTGTGCTCTGACCAATGCTGTATATTTTTACTGTCACAAGCATGTACACACAAAAAAGGGAAACATCTTTTATAACATTAACAGATTGTTTTAAATGTGATTTCTGTTCTGCATCCCTTGACTTTAACATAACATATGGCATCCTGCTGCTCTTGCTTCCTTCTTCGAGTTTTCATGAATTTGATTTATTTTTGTTATTACGACTTCTCCAATTTTATTTTTGGATGTCGGCATGTTGAGCACTTCATGAAATCTGGGTTCCTTGAGTTCATCGCCACCTCCCAACAACTCCGAGATACATTTGTTCATGTGGAGAGATTTAAAGAAAGACTCATTCACTCTCCCCCGTCTTTCATTTGACATTGTGGCCATGTAGCACTGTAGCCCCACTGACTTGTACTTTAAATACTGCTAATGGGCCATTTGTTAGTATGAACCCACTCAGAGTTCAATGGGAGTTACTTTAACTCATGATTATTTGTTATTGATAACATCTTTTCAGTCATTTGCTAATATATTCTAATTTATTATTTGCACGAGCTGTGTGTGAATTTGCTTGTTCTTGCAGCTGAACAAAGAAAGCAGGAAACAGCAGTGACCAAAACTCACACAAACACAAACACGTATACCTCAGCTGTGAGAATGACATCATTTCTTGCACTAAAAACAAATCAAGAGGCCCAAACAGCATCATCTGAATGGTTGAATGTATTTGCACAACAAGCTTGCTTCCATGTTAATCACAAAGTGTATTTGTTGTCATGTAAATTCACTGAAAAGTCCACAGAAGTTGCAAATGGTTCCTCTTTAGTATTTCTTTGGTCAACTGTTAAAGCAAATACATTTATCACCACCAGCTCTTATTTGAGAAGTTCAGTTAATGAGGAGAAAGCACACTCAATATATATTCAGCTCATTTTCTACAAACAAAATGCCATTTACTATACCTTACACTGTGTGTATCACCTGTTCCTTTGCTTACTTGAGGCGTATAGCTAATGAAGTCATGTGAGGAGGGGTCTCACATGTGATATCTGCTTTTGTTTTTAATATCTGAACACCAATGCAAACGATGGTTGCATTTCACGAACGAGACCTATCACAGCTTATATCTTCACTGAGGCCTCACTTCCTGTTTCCTGTTCACACCTGCATTCTTGTGGTGAGAGAGAAAATTGTCTTTGCAGAGAACCTCCATGAACGACGTCTCACGTTGCAGTGGCATCACAGGGGCTGTTTGGCGTCACCCCTTCAAACGTCACAGCTGAGACGACCCTCTTGCTGAGTTGTTGCGTTGATTTAATTGTCCACGGTGAATTCAGTCATTCATGGACCCTGATCTTCAACAAAAGCAGGGTTCAGCACTTCACCCCCGTTTGGATTAAAACCATCACTCTCTTGGGCAGCTAGGTCCACGTAGCGGATGCTGCGGATCAGATGGAGCTTTTTTAAAGATAAACTTTGCTTTCTTTTAACCCTCCAGAGATCCTCTTCGCACTGTGTCAAGAGATCCTCCAGCTTGACTTCGTCCTCTTTCTGGCTGCCCAAGGACAGTTTCCTGGGAGTTGGAGTAATTATGCTGGTGGATGCTGAGCTACCCATGACAGGAAATGTGCTTGAATATGAAGTTTGCAAATCTGCAAATTGAAAAACAGAAAAATGTACAAAATAAATACCTGTTAATAATTATACATTAACTGTGCACATAAACTGTAGAATTCACCAAATACCTTTCTTTTAACCTGGTTGCTCAAACAGGTCACAGTGGTGTCCCTCCTCGCTGCTGGTTGATCTGCTGAAGTAACTGCGCTGAATGAGAGGTGCATCCATTTTAAAGACAGTCCCATGGGACAGACCGAAGAGTTGACCCTGTCTGCCATCAAAGGAACAGTTAATGGTATCCCGCTCTGGATGAGATTACACACAGCAGTAACAATACAAGTTTGTTACTGCTGATTAATGGAGCTCACAATCAGTTGGTATTCAACAGACAGTTAATCAATCACCGGGAAATCCCTTCAATCACAAACACGCAATCAAAGAATTCACACATTTCATCGTGTTAAAAATGGAAATTGCATGTGTTTACTGTGAGATAAGGTCTGTCATCAGTTGACGAGCAAGCACAAATGTAAGCTATAGAGCTAAGCCATGCAGTGAGTGATTTATGAGTGATTAAAGGAATCTTATAATCAATCCTGAACTTCACTGAAGACCAATGCAGTGAGGATAAAAGAGGCTTAAAGTGGTTGTAGCTGCAGCGTTTTGAACAAGATGAAGCTGTGCCAGGGCAGCTTGAAATAAAGGCATGAATGATACGTTCCAAAAGTTGATAATAACGGTCTGATTTTTGCAAAGTTTCTCAGTTGAGAAAACAGGATCCAAACTTTGCCTTCAGAGGTCACAACATGCCAAGAATTCTACACACGTATGACCAAACTCTTGACCCTTTGCTCCAAAATGATTGCAAACATAACAAAATGATGCATCTGTTTATATAATACTTCAGCCAGTCTTTGTTTTTGAACCAAGAGCTGTCACTGCCGCTTTCATTTACATTTTGTGGACTCCTTGACTTCTCTACTACTGTAGCTCTGCCTTCTGTTAAGATGCAGAATAAATTGAAGGTAGAAGCGACTGCAAGCGGGTAAACAATAAAGTGCTGCCTGGAGATATAATGTTCAATCACCCAAAGCAGAGATCTGTTCTATTAATCAAAACTGACATATTGATCCTAATAGCCTCCAATTGATTTTAATGAGGAGGAGAAGAAGAAGAAGAAGTTGGTTATTGGTTGGTTATATGCCGTAGATGATACGGGATCAGATTGTGGAGAAGACGAATTCAGCATGCATCAGAGAGCGTTTACTACTGGAGGTACTGCTCACACTCACCAAAGTTTTGATGATAGCATGACAGAAATTGCAGTGACGGAGGCTAAAGCTACAGGTATGTGCAAGGAAGAAATAGATGATGCTGTGCAGACAGTTCACATGAAGGGACCGCAGCCGCATGGCAAGTTCAAAGTGCAAACCACACTCAGCTTCACAGAAAACACAAGGGAAGACATGTCACAGATGTGGTTTTGCTCAGCACACTGCTAACTTCAAATGATGTCCTGCAAAGGAGGTGTTCAGCAACATCTGCAAAAAGAAAGGACGTTTTGCAAAAGTCTGTCGAGGAGGCAAACACATAAGTGAGGTTTAGTCCCAGAAGTGACTATTTTAACTGTATGTAACAGGATCAGAAGGCCAGAATATTGAGCTAATGCTAGACACAGGCTCAAGAGTGCCCATTACCAGTATCAGTTGACACTGAGCTTTTCACTGATATCGCTCTTACGAAGCCAAAACGCCAGCTTAAGGACTATGGTGGAAACCCCATAGCTGTGAAAGGATGCTTACGGGCTAACGTAGCATTTGGTGGCCGCACTACTAACAGAGATATATACATTGTATACCAAGGGTCTGCAGTGCTAGACAGAGACTTATTCCGTGCACTGCAAATGCAACTGATAGATGGTCAGGTCACTCCAGCTCCCCATATCCAGTCTCACTCTGCAGTTGAAAGTGTAACAGTGGAGAAAGTAGGATGTGCAAAGGAATTCATCCACAAGGTTAAAGTACGCCCTGATGTAAAGCCGGTACAGGAGAAGCTGCGCAAATTGTCTTTCTCAGTCAGAGAAGCAGTCTCTAAGGAGTTAAAAAAAAATAGTAGAGCAGAGTGTTATAGAGCCTGTAGAGTCCTCTGAATGGATTTCACCCATAGTAGTCACCACAAAAAAAGACAGACCAGATCCACGTCTTTGTGTGGACCTCAGAGAGCCTAACAAGTCAGTGGTGGTCAGTGGCTTTCCACTACCTCACATGGAGGAAATATTCACTGAGCTGAGAGGAGCGACGCTGTTTTCTACATTACATCTCCAGAGCACTTATTCCCAAGTGCCACTACATGAGGACAGCCGCAGCTAAACTACCTTCATCACCCATGACAGACTATTTCGCTTCAAGCGGGTGCCATTCGGACTGGCCTACGGGCCAAGCTGTTTCCAGTGGATGATGTCATCCATACTCAAAGGTCGATAGGTGTCCAATGTCACCTTGATGATATAATCATCTCAGGTGCAACAGCAGAGGAACACGACGAAAGGCTGACAGCTCTGCTTCGGCGCACTGACGACGCCGGGCTCAAGCTAAACCTCGCGAGAGCGAATGGAGAAATCAAACGCTTCAGTCGCAGCCTGAGGGACAGTCTGCAAACCGCTTCGCTGGAAGGGAAGAAGGGATGGAAGAAGTTCACAAGGAATTTCCTACACATATACCGTGCGACGCTGCACTCCACGACTCAGCTCTCACCAGCTGAACTGTTGCATGGCCGACCCATACGCTCTAAACTTCATGTGGTTGGACGTCCACTTCCACATAGTGCACCACTGTCATCACAGCAGGTCGCCATCAGAGTAGGAGAAAAACAGAAAAAGAGTAAAGCATACACTGATCAGAAACGTGGTACCACCGACGTATCCTTCGCATGTGGGTCATACGTGCGGGTGAAGAAGCCTGGTTTTCTCCCTAAAACACAGTGCAAATTTTCCAGACCACTCAAAGTGATGTGAAAAAGGGGACAGTACAGCTACTTTTCTGTCAGATGGACGGTGCATCTTAAGTTGCACTTGCCTCTCTTCAGGAGAAGGAGAGTGACAATGACTGTTACCTCTGGACTTTAAAGCTACACCAGCTGTACCGGCTGTACCACAACCAACACAACACACACCACATGCCAGACCAGTCAGGCTCAGAAGAATGCCTGAGTGGACTAAAGACTTTGTTGTTAAATAATGTAATAATGTCTTGCATGAAAGAAGAAAAAAAAATCCCAAGGATTTTCTGTTCTAAATGAGTACAAAGCAGCAAGGAAATGTTAACTCTTATGTTCATTTTGCAGGAGTTGAATTCACTAAAACAGTGTTCTTTTATTTTTGCGTAAAATGCCTCCCAAGAGTAATTAACTACTGAGAAGTCACTCAGGTGAACATAAAAGTTAATTGAGTTTTCTAAAAACAGAATAAGGGTAATTTTATGTTGTTTATTATAAACACATACTGTATGAGTATTAAGGAAACAGTAAGAAAATTGTTTAATTTGAAGAGTTGAAATACACTGTATAGTTCGATACATGTTTGCTTATTAAGGGGGACATGTGATGTTTCAGCGTGACGACTAGGTGGTAGTGTGAGTACAGGTGTTGTAGAAATTGAGTAAACATGAGAGGACAGCGAGCGATTAGGAAAGCGAAGAAGAAATGCCCGCCTGTCTGCAACTATCGTGTAGCGGCTACACCGTTGGTTATTTTGAAATAAAGTGAAGACATACAGAGTTGTCTTATTCAGCGACACAACACCACCCCACCCGTGCACACTGCAAAAATTTGGTTTTTGCACACATAAATGCACAATTTCTGGGAAATTTGAGATGAATACTGAAAAAATAGATTAGTGGTTCTCAAAGTGAGGTCCAGGGACCAACAGAGGTCTCTGAAAGCCCAGGCCTATCAATAATCAATAAGTGGCCGGGGCCCCCCTAGTGGCTGAGGGCTCCAAGCAACTGCCTGTCTTGCCTGTCCGCAAGCCCCGCCTCTGAAAGCAGCCCATCACCCCCCTCTATAATTTCCACTGTCACTTATATGTTTTAATCTGTTCTGTTACGCCACTCCTTGTAGCCTATTCTGACTAATTTCACCTCTTGAACTTTCAAATTTAACCTTGTTTATAAAGAAAATCACAAATTTTATGACTTAGAGATGTCTCCAAAATAAAATGTGATGTCGCTGGTGACTGAAAGCCTGATTCTTCTGGAGAAATCTCTTTGTTTGTTGCAGTTTGTGTCATTGTGACCAAGCTGATAAAGATAAGTGACTGTTGTGGAAACTTTCACTTAAATATGGACAAGCAACAGTGATGTTCCATCACAGAATTCAGTTCATTCTCACACCCACCCTTCAATGACTTCAGCTGCTCTTTTATAGCCTTGAAGTGCCACCATCTGGCCGACATGACTGAATGAGCATTGAGAGACTGTTAACAGCTCATTGTCCAAAAAAAGGTTTTCCTGATACGAACTCCAGATTTTGCTCCAGTGAAGAGAAGCTGAACAAATGTAAATGTCAAATATCTAAAATATTATACAGACAACAACACACAACAAACTGAGCACAAGCCAAAATTTAATATAAAAAGAAAAACATTCCTGACACATCTGTAGCATGTAAAAAGTGTATTTTCGCCTCATGAACTAAAGTTGTGTGCTGACAAAGCAAATCAAGGTAAATGTGAAGGAACATAAGTAGCCACATCTGCACTGACTTCTAAATCAGATCATGGTACATGATGCTGCGTTTCAGGAAACTTGGCTGCTAAAGCATTTAGGTATTGGCGACAGAAGTTTCTGTTTTTTGTGATCTATTTTTTAAGATGTCGTTAAGGTAATGTCATTTCTCTTTTTTGCTTATTTTTTGGGGGTTTTCCTTGCCTTCACAGATTCAAACCTCCAGCAAATGATTTGCCCCTTGACCCAACTTCACTAAGAAATTGTACTTTTACAGTGAAACTTTAAAAACACATGCAGAATTTGAAGCTTTCCAACTTTGGTGTCCCCACAGCGTTAGCATGAAAACAGACACTGTGGCAGGCAGCCGCAGACAGCCGATGTCTTCTGGCCTCATTCAATTATCTAAAAGAAGGAAACACATTTGATCCAATTAGTTTGGAGTAGAGCCCAAGAAGGTCAAATATTTATCCATCAAAGACAATCAAATTTTTCTCAGGAGTAAGCGAAGAATTGCACCCCATTCACACTTAACATGTGATCTACATCTGGAAAAAGCGTCAGTGAACAAGATTGTTTTGGGACGTCTCCTTCCCCTTTGTGACCAAAAATAAATATACATGCAACTTTAAAGGTCCAGTTTGTAGAGACAGGTAGGTAGACAGCCATGCTTCTACAGTAGCCCAAAATGGACAAACAAAACACTGGCACTGCTTTTTGTGTGTTTTTTTAGAACCACCCTTCATTCTCCTACACGACTGGGAGAGGGGGTCAGTGGGCAGCAAGGGGTAATGTGTATATATATGAATTTTTTTTTTTGTGGTTTTCTTTCTACAAAACTGTGTTTTGTTTTTTGTCCTCTCACCTTCAGGTCGTCTCCTGATTAGACCATAGAAAAGGAGAACAGAAAATAAGATTTCAGAGAATAAGAATATTGTATGTAAATATGAACACAGATATCAAACACAGAAACAAAAATAAACTTGTCACGCCTGCGGAGATATCTGAACTAACTGTGCAGCCAGTGATGCATTGGTGTGTGAAAGTCCAGTGGAAACAGGACAGGACCAGTCACTGAATTATAATATCTATAAAACTGTTGTCTTTAATCAGAATGGCTGTCAGTAATTTCAGATATTTATTGTCATTTCAAAATGTAACCCTTAAAACCTCCCTTTACTCTCAGATTCCAGACATTTTTGTATCTTCTGCTCCCCAACTCCAAAAATCACAATTTTTTTCTTACCTGCGAGTGAGTCTGGAAAGCCGGTTCCACACACTAAATGTGACCAATGAATAAATACATACATGAATCACAATCTCACAAAGCTGAAAGAATTGAAAATGCATATCAGTGGAGCACTACAGGCTGAATTTGATCCAAAATATTGTTTATATTTACATGTTGTCTTGACTTTGGAGCTCTGCAATGCGGTTCCTTAACCAGACAAAACAAAAATGTTTTGTTTTTGTTTTTTTTTCTCCATTATAGAGCACAGAACAAACTTAAAAATGGGACACAATGAGAGGAAATACAGCCCCTCTTTGTTAATGTTCTTTGGAAAGTAAGTCTGCAATGAACTCACTTGTACTTGTTCACCATGAAAATGCAGAACGCTGTAAAGATCACAGCAGTACCAATCCCCACCACTGCAGGAATGATGATGTGGTTATAGTTTTCTACACCTAAAACAGACAGGATGTATATGAGAGCCATTCTTTTATATTGCATGAATATATCCGAACAAAAACTTCACAATAACAGCTATCCTTAAGTACAGAGTGAAAAGATCTCACGTTTGACGTAGAGCGTCAGAGTTGCGGAGGACGTCCTGTGTCCATGAAAAAGCGCTGTGCAGGTGATCTGACTGTGGTCATCCGTCTCCCCAGGAGTGAACGTCAGGATGGACTGTGCCTCCCAAAAGCCAAAATGAATTTCTCTCTGGATCTCACTGACATCACCTTTGATGCCCCCACTCCATTCAAATTTTGGCGGATGGGAGGGGCAGGTATGGACGACTGAACACATGAGCGTGTGGGGATGATCTTGAACGGCTTCCTTTGGGTTAATCAGTGTTGGTTTTGGGGGTTCAGCTTTAATTGAAAAAAGGCAGAGATAAAGTAAGAGGCAGTCGTAACATAGAAAGTTAACACTGATTTATGAAATTTTGGAAAAATCTGTCACATACGGAGCATTGTCAGCGTGACACAACTTTCAACAAAGGAGAACTTGTCAGCGGCGGATGTGTCAATCCCTGCTAATTCAATCCGGAAACAGAAGGGGCCGTTGTCATGATCTTTAAGTTCAGTGATTTCTAAGGTGCAGTTGTTCTGACCCAGATGTCCCAACAACCTTGTGCGACCTCGATAGTTTTCCAAAACCTGTGTGCTGTCCTCATAAAAGATGCGTTGATCTCGCCTGTCGATGCCAGAAAGATGCCAGATCCCTCTGAGCCTGGAGGACGGCAGCTTTTCTTTAGGATGACTGAATGAACAGGGGACCACGACACAGGATGAAACCAGGGCCTCAAGGTTTTTTATTACAGAGGCCTTCCATTCTTCACTGAACACAGGGCTGCTCAGAGCTGAAAGACAATCATGGCAGTGACAAAGAGAGAAATTACCCCTAGGAGTCTTTTCGTTGATTTTTTTTTTTTTTTTTTTGTTATGGTGTATGCAAGAATGAGACTGGAAACAAAGAGGTGACTCAGTTTTACCTGCCACGAGCAGACACAATATCATCATCTTTGTTTCTTTGTCCATAGTTCTCTGAGGTTTTGTTGGTGTTGCACACTGTGGGATGTTTAAATGAAACAACATAAGAACAGTTGTGAAAGTGGAAATTCTTCAAACAGCGTTAATCTTCACCTCCAAGAACCATCTATTTATCCAGCAGATACTGGCATTGTTAATGTCCACATACAGAATATACACATCTGAAACAACACATGATATGTTAGCCAGCAAAATTAGAAAAAAAATCCTGTCATACATGACTCGCTTCGATATGTTGTTGTTATACTATAATCATGTAAAATGTAGAGTTACCAGAATCTTACCAGATGAAGGAGCTGACAAAGATATGAAGTCAACTGGCCAAATTAGAAAAGAGTGTATTTTTGTGTCTCTGCACAGGTGAAATAAAACCACATTTACTAGAGTAGCAGTAAAGTTAATGGTGTCGAAACGTGGGAGTGGTCTCTGTGTGCCTGATGTGAGAGTTAGTACGGTGGCTGATAAAAGCTACAAAAGTCCAAAACATTTCATTTCATATTTAAAAAAAAAAAAAAAAGATGTACCACTCACTGATCAACTGTACTAATTTGAAATTAATGAATTAATTAATTTTTCCCCATGGTATTTCCAACTCAAAATACCTTGAATGACCAATCAGGAATCAAACTGTCATTATTTATTTCCATCTATATCACAAATATTAATATTCATGTTTTCATTTACAATATATGTATTTTAACTATTTGAAAGCAACAATATTCGTCATATGATTATGTGAATTTTCTGCACTCTCTTTTTTAAGTCCTTTGCTGAGAATTCAGTGACAGGAAGTATTAAAACATGAAAGGAATTTAATTAAGAGAACACAAGATTCAGGTTCTGTGATGATTTTATGGACTGTAGGCAAGGAAACCCCCACATTCTTCCTCTGCAATTTTACACTGAGAAACAATATTCTTAAAATTGTTGCACCTCTCCTCATGTTTACTTCAGAAAGCCTCTCTGGGATACTCTTTTTAGACCCAGTCATGTTACTCACCTGTTGCCAGTTCACCTAATTAACTGTGAGATGTTCCACCAGCTGTTTTCTGTTAGCATATTACAATTTGTCTTTCGTTGTCACTGACCCAACATTTTGAAAAGTGTTACTGGCATCAAATTCTAAGTGAGGACAACATTTTCAGAAAACAATGAAATTTGTCAGTTTCAGCATTTGATGTTGTCTTTGTGCTATTTTCAGTTAAATATGGTGTTTCAATGTTTTGCAAATCATCACAATCTGTTTCTTTTGCCTAATGTTTTACACAGCATCCCAGCTTTTTGGGAAATGGGGTCACTATCCACTATTAAACCAAAAAATCCAGAACTGCCCAGCAAAACTCTCACAATAAAATGTTCAAAACAAATGTACTGAGTGTTTAAAGTATCATTTATATTTATATTAGTTATTTCAGAATCTTACCTGATTTTGCGGCTGATCACAGCTGTTTGCGTCTGGAGTGTCTGGCTGGAGTTTAGCTCATTAAGACATGAACTGTTAACAGAGAGCACTGGAGGCAAAAGTAGACAAGTTCCTCTTTTACTTTGGTTTGGTTTTGGTTTTGGTTTTGGTTTTGTGTGTGGTGGTGGATGAGAGACCTGACTTCTCCCTTGGTTTATATGTGCTTTTCACTTTTCCCAAGGCTTTAGGTGTGGACTAACAATCTTTGAAAAAATCTTGTTTTTGTTTTATAATATGCAGAAAGTGTTGGCTGCTGTAACTGTGAACATGTGGTATTCATCATTCACAACTCAAAATTGGCATTTATTATTGAAGGACAATCCCAGCCCATCCTAAACCAGAGGGTCCTTTTGAACATTTAATGATGGACTTCATTAAACTTACTTCATATAGGGGTTACAAATTTTGCCTGGTCATTTATTACGTTTACATGCAGTCAAGTAACCCTTTCATAACCGGAATATCAGCAACAACCCGGTTGCGCATGGCCATGTAAACACCAGTAACGCTTAGGGTAAAAAACCGGAATATGCTCATATTCCGTTTTTTAAAAACCCAAATATGACCCCCGGGTTACTCCTTTTCTAACCCGAATATTTGGTCATAACGGAAAATCCCCATCGAACGGAACATTAATTTGTGTTCTGCGCATGTTCTATTCACAAGGAATCTTTGTCTTTTGAGTGCAGGCGGCATGGATATGGATTAGGGGTGGGCAAAAATATTGATATGGCAATATATCGTGATACTTTGTCTTCCATTTCAATATCGATATTCAAAATTTGAATATCGATATTTTTTCAATTAATAAATCATATTTTAAACGGGTTGTAAGTCCAGTACGACTGTACTCTGTACTGCTACCTCACTGCAATGCACTCTTCTTCTTCTACTCTTTTTTTCCCCTGGCGGTTGCAGTGAGGAAGTGGAGCCAGAAAAAAACAAGCAAGCATGGCTGGTAACGTTAAACTAGAGACACCCTTGAACTTTAAGGCAGATGTTTGGAGGTACTTTGGATTCCAAAGGAAAGGAGAAACCCACAGTGAGCTGGACAAAGAGTATGCTCTTTGCAAACACTGTTTCGCTCCCATCAGATATTCGGGTAACACAACAAACTTGCAAACTCATTTAGCATGACACCACCCCGACATATTAGCTCAGCTCATGTTGTTCATGCAAATATGTTGTAACTTGGACTTGTATAGTTACAATAAAATGGATAATGTGAATTATATTGGTTTGTCCAATGAATTATCACTATCATATGATGTACATACAACTCGGATTTTAAGATGCAAAATGCCTTTTTCATTTTTCAGTGAACTATGTAGAATATCGCAATATATCGCAAAATTTGGATATCACAATATCATATCATATCGTGACTCAAGAATCCTGATGCGTATTGTATTGTGAGGTCTTTGGCAATACCCACCCCTAATATGGATGGCACAGCTCCGGCTCCATTTCCTATTTCTTCACGTTCTCGCCTTCATTAATGAGGAAAGTGAGACAGAATAGTGTCAAGTACTGGTGGTGGGTCAGTACCAGCACCAAGGCGCAAACGAAGGCGACTGCTACCGGCCCCAGGCTGTTCATTATCCGCTGTGCTGCTGTTGTTGTTGTTGTTTCTGGATACAGGAAGAAGAAGCTGAAATGACGCGCATTGTGTCATGACATTCTCCGTGCATCGACACGTTGTCTGTGCATCACTGTTTTGATCGGGATATCCCAATTGATTATCCCTGATTGCTCACGCATGTAAACAGCTTATTCCGAATGTTTCAGAAACCGGAATATTGACCATAACCCGAATATTGTCTGCATGTAAATGTGTGATTGTTGACATGTTTTCAAAATGGATAGAGTGTTTCCCATGTAAACACGCCACAGTTGTCTCAGTTGCAAAAGCATTGTTGAGAGAAGTAATCCCAAGATGGGGACTTCCATCCAACTTAACTAGTGACAATGGATCTCATTTTGTTAACAATGTAATTCAGAGCCTTTCAGATAGCCTCCGAATAAATCTGAAAACCCATTGTGCCTACTACCCAGCTAGTAGAGAGACAGTGGAAAGGGCTAACCAGACTTTGAAAATAAACCTGACAAAGTTAATGACAGAAACTAATCTTTCATGGCTTAAAGTTTTACTGCTTGCATTCATGTTCATGAGAGACCACCAACATAAGACAACTGGACTCTCTCTTTATGAGATACTTACTTGCCGTCCTATGTGAATGGCCAACACCCCTTTTTCGCAAAATAGATTAACACTGACAAGAATGGATGATGACATGTTAAGATACTGTTGTGCACTTAACCATGTCTTGAAGCTTATCTTTCCTAAGATGAAAGCTGCCCCTCCTGAGCCTACAGCGGTACAGCTCCATAACATCCAACCTGAAGCCTGGGTGCTGGTGAAGGATCTCAGAAGAAAACACTGGCATCAAGCCCGGTGGATAGGACCATATCAGGTGCTGCTGACCACTCCAACTACTGTCCAGATAGCTGAGAGAGACACGTGGATTTACGCATCCCAGTGCAAACCTTTCCCCAGTGATGCATTGGATAGAAAAGAAACAACCCAATCGGCAGGAAGCTGAAAGGGGTTCTTGGTGGAAAATCCTGATTGCAGTTTTCATAATGTGGTTGATCATCACAACTAGCATAGTCCAACTGTGGTTTCCAGCTGAGCAGCAAGATGATAGCTGTTCTTCAAACCAACTGAATTTCAGAGAGGATGGCGATGGACTTTTATCATCGAGGGCGCAAGAAGACACAGAGGGGAGAAGTGGCATTGGCATGCCACCAACGCAGGGTCAGGAGACCCCAGAAGAAGATGACATCAAAACAGCCAGAATAAAGTGACAATGAACTGTTACCTCTGGACTTTGAAGCTACACCAGCTGTACCGGCTGTACCACAACCAACACAACACACACCACATGCCAGACCAGTCAGGCTCAGAAGAATGCCTGAGTGGACTAAAGACTTTGTTGTTAAATAATGTCATAATGTCTTGCATGAAAGAAGAAAGGAAAATCCCAAGGATATTCTGTTCTAAATGAGTACAAAGCAGCAAGGAAATGTTAACTCTTATGTTCATTTTGCAGGAGTTGAATTCACTAAAACAGTGTTCTTTTATTTTTGTGTAAAATGCCTCCCAAGAGTAATTAACTACTGAGAAGTCACTCAGGTGAACATAAAAGTTAATTGAGTTTTCTAAAAACAGAATAAGGGTAATTTTATGTTGTTTATTATAAACACATACTGTATGAGTATTAAGGAAACAGTAAGAAAATTGTTTAATTTGAAGAGTTGAAATACACTATATAGTTCGATACATGTTTGCTTATTAAGGGGGACGTGATGTTTCAATGTTTCAGTGTGAACACTAGGTGGTAGTGTGAGTACAGGTGTTGTAGAAAATGAGTAAACACGGGAGGACAGCGAGCAATTAGGAAAGCGAAGAAGAAATGCCCGCCTGTCTGCAACCATCGTGTAGCGGCTACGCCATTTGATTTTTTTAAAATAAAGTGAAGACATACAGAGTTGTCTTATTCAGCAACACAACACCACCCCACCCATGCACGCTGCAAAATTTTTTTTTTTTGCACATATAAATGCGCAATTTCTGGGAAATTTCAGATGAATACTGAAAAAATAGATTAGTGGTTCTCAAAGTGAGGTCCAGGGACCAACAGAGGTCTCTGAAAGCCCAGGCCTATCAGTAATCGTTGTAAATAAGTGGCCGGGGCCCCCCTAGTGGCCGAGGGCTCCAAGCAACTGCCTGCCTTGCCTGTCCGCAAGCCCCGCCCCTGAAAGCAGCCCATCACCCCCCTCTATAATTTCCACTGTCACTTATATGTTTTAATCTGTTCTGTTACGCCACTCCTTGTAGCCTATTCTGACTAATCTCACCTCTTGAACTTTCAAATTTAACCTTGTTTATGAAGAAAATCACTAATTTTATGACTTAGAGATGTCTCCGAAATAAAATGTGATGTCGCTGGTGACTGAAAGTGTGATTTTTCTGGAGAAATCTCTTTGTTTGTTGCAGTTTGTGTCATTGTGACCAAGCTGACAAAGATAAGTGACTGTTGTGGAAACTTTCACTTAAAGATGGACAAGCAACAGTGATGTTCCATCACAGAATTCAGTTCATTCTCACACCCACCCTTCAATGACTTCAGCTGCTCTTTTATAGCCTTGAAGTGCCACCATCTGGCCGACATGAGCACTGAGAAACTGTTAACAGCTCATCATCCAAAAAAAGGTTTTTCTGACACGAACTCCAGATTTTGCTCCAGTGAAAAGAAGCTGAACAAAAAGCAAATGTCAAATATCTAAAATATTATACAGACAACAACACACAACAAACTGAGCACAAGCCAAAATTTTATATAAAAAGAAAAACATTCCTGACACATCTGTAGCATGTAAAAAGTGTATTTTCGCCTCATGAACTAAAGTTGTGTGCTGACAAAGCAAATCAAGGTAAATGTGAAGGAACATAAGCAGCCACATCTGCACTGACTTCTAAATCAGATCATGGTACATGATGCTGCGTTTCAGGAAACTTGGCTGCTAAAGCATTTAGGTATTGGCGACAGAAGTTTCTGTTTTTTGTGATCTATTTTTTAAGATGTCGTTAAGGTAAAGTCATTTCTCTTTTTTGCTTATTTTTTGGGGGTTTTCCTTGCCTTCACAGATTCAAACCTCCAGCAAATGATTTGCCCCTTGACCCAACTTCACTAAGAAATTGTACTTTTACAGTGAAACTTTAAAAGCACACGCAGAATTTGAAGCTTTCCAACTTTGGTGTCCCCACAGCGTTAGCATGAAAACAGACACTGTGGCAGGCAGCCGCAGACAGTCGATGTCTTCTGGCCTCATTCAATTATCTAAAAGAAGGAAACACATTTGATCCAATTAGTTTGGAGTAGAGCCCAAGAAGGTCAAATATTTATCCATCAAAGACAATCAAATTTTTCTCAGGAGTAAGCGAAGAATTGCACCCCATTCACACTTAACATGTGATCTACATCTGGAAAAAGCGTCAGTGAACAAGATTGTTTTGGGACGTCTCCTTCCCCTTTGTGACCAAAAATAAATATACATGCAACTTTAAAGGTCCAGTTTGTAGAGACAGGTAGGTAGACAGCCATGCTTCTACAGTAGCCCAAAATGGACAAACAAAACACTGGCACTGCTTTTTGTGTGTTTTTTTAGAACCACCCTTCATTCTCCTACACGACTGGGAGAGGGGGTCAGTGGGCAGCAAGGGGTAATGTGTATATATATGAATTTTTTTTTTTGTGGTTTTCTTTCTACAAAACTGTGTTTTGTTTTTTGTCCTCTCACCTTCAGGTCGTCTCCTGATTAGACCATAGAAAAGGAGAACAGAAAATAAGATTTCAGAGAATAAGAATATTGTATGTAAATATGAACACAGATATCAAACACAGAAACAAAAATAAACTTGTCACGCCTGCGGAGATATCTGAACTAACTGTGCAGCCAGTGATGCATTGGTGTGTGAAAGTCCAGTGGAAACAGGACAGGACCAGTCACTGAATTATAATATCTATAAAACTGTTGTCTTTAATCAGAATGGCTGTCAGTAATTTCAGATATTTATTGTCATTTCAAAATGTAACCCTTAAAACCTCCCTTTACTCTCAGATTCCAGACATTTTTGTATCTTCTGCTCCCCAACTCCAAAAATCACAATTTTTTTCTTACCTGCGAGTGAGTCTGGAAAGCCGGTTCCACACACTAAATGTGACCAATGAATAAATACATACATGAATCACAATCTCACAAAGCTGAAAGAATTGAAAATGCATATCAGTGGAGCACTACAGGCTGAATTTGATCCAAAATATTGTTTATATTTACATGTTGTCTTGACTTTGGAGCTCTGCAATGCGGTTCCTTAACCAGACAAAACAAAAATGTATTTTTTTTATATTTTTTTCCATTAAAGAGCACAGAACAAACTTAAAAATGAGACACAATGAGAGGAAATACAGCCCCTCTTTGTTATGTTCTTTGGAAAGTAAGTCTGCAATGAACTCACTTGTACTTGTTCACCATGAAAATGCAGAACGCTGTAAAGATCATAGCAGTACCAATCCCCACCACTGCAGGAATGATGATGTGGTTATAGTTTTCTACACCTAAAACAGACAGGATGTATATGAGAGCCATTCTTCTTTTATATTGCATGAATATATCCGAACAAAAACTTCACAATAACAGCTATCCTTAAGTACAGAGTGAAAAGATCTCACGTTTGACGTAGAGCGTCAGAGTTGCGGAGGACGTCCTGTGTCCATGAAAAAGCGCTGTGCAGGTGATCTGACTGTGGTCATCCGTCTCCCCAGGAGTGAACGTCAGGATGGACTGTGCCTCCCAAAAGCCAAAATGAATTTCTCTCTGGATCTCACTGACATCACCTTTGATGCCCCCACTCCATTCAAATTTTGGCGGATGGGAGGGGCAGGTATGGACGACTGAACACATGAGCGTGTGGGGATGATCTTGAACGGCTTCCTTTGGGTTAATCAGTGTTGGTTTTGGGGGTTCAGCTTTAATTGAAAAAAGGCAGATAAATTAAGAGGCAGTCGTAACATAGAAAGTTAACACTGATTTATGAAATTTTGGAAAAATCTGTCACATACGGAGCGTTGTCAGCGTGACACAACTTTCAACAAAGGAGAACTTGTCAGCGGCGGATGTGTCAATCCCTGCTAATTCAATCCGGAAACAGAAGGGGCCGTTGTCATGATCTTTAAGTTCAGTGATTTCTAAGGTGCAGTTGTTCTGGCCCAGATGTCCCAACAACCTTGTGCGACCTCGAAAGTTTTCCAAAATCTGTGTGCTGTCCTCATAAAAGATGCGTTGATCTCGCCTGTCGATGCCAGAAAGATGCCAGATCCCTCTGAGCCTGGAGGACGGCAGCTTTTCTTTAGGATGACTGAATGAACAGGGGACCACGACACAGGATGAAACCAGGGCCTCAAGGTTTTTTATTACAGAGGCCTTCCATTCTTCACTGAACACAGGGCTGCTCAGAGCTGAAAGACAATCATGGAAGTGACAAAGAAAGAAATTACCTCTAGGAGTCTTTTCGTTGATTTTTTTAATTTTTTTTTTTTGTTATGGTGTATGCAAGAATGAGACTGGAAACAAAGAGGTGACTCAGTTTTACCTGCCACGAGCAGACACAATATCATCATCTTTGTTTCTTTGTCCATAGTTCTCTGAGGTTTTGTTGGTGTTGCACACTGTGGGATGTTTAAATGAAACAACATAAGAACAGTTGTGAAAGTGGAAATTCTTCAAACAGCGTTAATCTTCACCTCCAAGAACCATCTATTTATCCAGCAGATACTGGCATTGTTAATGTCCACATACAGAATATACACATCTGAAACAACACATGATATGTTAGCCAGCAAAATTAGAAAAAAAATCCTGTCATACATGACTCGCCTCGATATGTTGTTGTTATACTATAATCATGTAAAATGTAGAGTTACCAGAATCTTACCAGATGAAGGAGCTGACAAAGATATGAAGTCAACTGGCCAAATTAGAAAAGAGTGTATTTTTGTGTCTCTGCACAGGTGAAATAAAACCAAATTTACTAGAGTAGCAGTAAAGTTAATGGTGTCGAAACGTGGGAGTGGTCTCTGTGTGCCTGATGTGAGAGTTAGTACGGTGGCTGATAAAAGCTACAAAAGTCCAAAACATTTCATTTCATATTTAAAAAAAAAAAAAAGATGTACCACTCACTGATCAACTGTACTAATTTGAAATTAATGAATTAATTAATTTTTCCCCATGGTATTTCCAACTCAAAATACCTTGAATGACCAATCAGGAATCAAACTGTCATTATTTATTTCCATCTATATCACAAATATTAATATTCATGTTTTCATTTACAATATATGTATTTTAACTATTTGAAAGCAACAATATTCGTCATATGATTATGTGAATTTTCTGCACTCTCTTTTTTAAGTCCTTTGCTGAGAATTCAGTGACAGGAAGTATTAAAACATGAAAGGAATTTAATTAAGAGAACACAAGATTCAGGTTCTGTGATGATTTTATGGACTGTAGGCAAGGAAACCCCCACATTCTTCCTCTGCAATTTTACACTGAGAAACAATATTCTTAAAATTGTTGCACCTCTCCTCATGTTTACTTCAGAAAGCCTCTCTGGGATACTCTTTTTAGACCCAGTCATGTTACTCACCTGTTGCCAGTTCACCTAATTAACTGTGAGATGTTCCACCAGCTGTTTTCTGTTAGCATATTACAATTTGTCTTTCGTTGTCACTGACCCAACATTTTGAAAAGTGTTACTGGCATCAAATTCTAAGTGAGGACAACATTTTCAGAAAACAATGAAATTTGTCAGTTTCAGCATTTGATGTTGTCTTTGTGCTATTTTCAGTTAAATATGGTGTTTTAATGTTTTGCAAATCATCACAATCTGTTTCTTTTGCCTAATGTTTTACACAGCATCCCAGCTTTTTGGGAAATGGGGTCACTATCCACTATTAAACCAAAAAATCCAGAACTGCCCAGCAAAACTCTCACAATAAAATGTTCAAAACAAATGTACTGAGTGTTTAAAGTATCATTTATATTTATATTAGTTATTTCAGAATCTTACCTGATTTTGCGGCTGATCACAGCTGTTTGCGTCTGGAGTGTCTGGCTGGAGTTTAGCTCATTAAGACATGAACTGTTAACAGAGAGCATTGGAGGCAAAAGTAGACAAGTTCCTCTTTTACTTTGGTTTGGTTTTGGTTTTGGTTTTGGTTTTGTGTGTGGTGGTGGATGAGAGACCTGACTTCTCCCTTGGTTTATATGTGCTTTTCACTTTTCCCAAGGCTTTAGGTGTGGACTAACAATCTTTGAAAAAATCTTGTTTTTGTTTTATAATATGCAGAAAGTGTTGGCTGCTGTAACTGTGAACATGTGGTATTCATCATTCACAACTCAAAATTGGCATTTATTATTGAAGGACAATCCCAGCCCATCCTAAACCAGAGGGTCCTTTTGAACATTTAATGATGGACTTCATTAAACTTACTTCATATAGGGGTTACAAATTTTGCCTGGTCATTTATTACGTTTACATGCAGTCAAGTAACCCTTTCATAACCGGAATATCAGCAATAACCCGGTTGCGCATGGCCATGTAAACACCAGTAACGCTTAGGGTAAAAAACCGGAATATGCTCATATTCCGTTTTTTAAAAACCCAAATATGACCCCCGGGTTACTCCTTTTCTAACCCGAATATTTGGTCATAACGGAAAATCCCCATCGAACGGAACATTAATTTGTGTTCTGCGCATGTTCTATTCACAAGGAATCTTTGTCTTTTGAGTGCAGGCGGCATGGATATGGATTAGGGGTGGGCAAAAATATTGATATGGCAATATATCGTGATACTTTGTCTTCCATTTCAATATCGATATTCAAAATTTGAATATCGATATTTTTTCAATTAATAAATCATATTTCAAACGGGTTGTAAGTCCAGTACGACTGTACTCTGTACTGCTACCTCACTGCAATGCACTCTTCTTCTTCTACTCTTTTTTTCCCCTGGCGGTTGCAGTGAGGAAGTGGAGCCAGAAAAAAACAAGCAAGCATGGCTGGTAACGTTAAACTAGAGACACCCTTGAACTTTAAGGCAGATGTTTGGAGGTACTTTGGATTCCAAAGAAAAGGAGAAACCCACAGTGAGCTGGACAAAGAGTATGCTCTTTGCAAACACTGTTTCGCTCCCATCAGATATTCGGGTAACACAACAAACTTGCAAACTCATTTAGCATGACACCACCCCGACATATTAGCTCAGCTCATGTTGTTCATGCAAATATGTTGTAACTTGGACTTGTATAGTTACAATAAAATGGATAATGTGAATTATATTGGTTTGTCCAATGAATTATCACTATCATATGATGTACATACAACTCGGATTTTAAGATGCAAAATGCCTTTTTCATTTTTCAGTGAACTATGTAGAATATCGCAATATATCGCAAAATTTGGATATCACAATATCATATCATATCGTGACTCAAGAATCCTGATGCGTATTGTATTGTGAGGTCTTTGGCAATACCCACCCCTAATATGGATGGCACAGCTCCGG
The DNA here is from genome assembly GCF_039877785.1 of Chaetodon trifascialis. Classification (NCBI taxonomy): domain Eukaryota; kingdom Metazoa; phylum Chordata; class Actinopteri; order Chaetodontiformes; family Chaetodontidae; genus Chaetodon; species Chaetodon trifascialis. Next base: position 19,993,293 of record NC_092062.1, read on the forward strand.
CTCCATTTCCTATTTCTTCACGTTCTCGCCTTCATTAATGAGGAAAGTGAGACAGAATAGTGTCAAGTACTGGTGGTGGGTCAGTACCAGCACCAAGGCGCAAACGAAGGCGACTGCTACCGGCCCCAGGCTGTTCATTATCCGCTGTGCTGCTGTTGTTGTTGTTGTTTCTGGATACAGGAAGAAGAAGCTGAAATGACGCGTATTGTGTCATGACATTCTCCGTGCATCGACACGTTGTCTGTGCGTCACTGTTTTGATCGGGATATCCCAATTGATTATCCCTGATTGCTCACGCATGTAAACAGCTTATTCCGAATGTTTCAGAAACCGGAATATTGACCATAACCCGAATATTGTCTGCATGTAAATGTAGTGATTGTTGACATGTTTTCAAAATGGATAGAGTGTTTCCCATGTAAACACGCCACAGTTGTCTCAGTTGCAAAAGCATTGTTGAGAGAAGTAATCCCAAGATGGGGACTTCCATCCAACTTAACTAGTGACAATGGATCTCATTTTGTTAACAATGTAATTCAGAGCCTTTCAGATAGCCTCCGAATAAATCTGAAAACCCATTGTGCCTACTACCCAGCTAGTAGAGAGACAGTGGAAAGGGCTAACCAGACTTTGAAAATAAACCTGACAAAGTTAATGGCAGAAACTAATCTTTCATGGCTTAAAGTTTTACTGCTTGCATTCATGTTCATGAGAGACCGCCAACATAAGACAACTGGACTCTCTCTTTATGAGATACTTACTTGCCGTCCTATGTGAATGGCCAACACCCCTTTTTCGCAAAATAGATTAACACTGACAAGAATGGATGATGACATGTTAAGATACTGTTGTGCACTTAACCATGTCTTGAAGCTTATCTTTCCTAAGATGAAAGCTGCCCCTCCTGAGCCTACAGCGGTACAGCTCCATAACATCCAACCTGAAGCCTGGGTGCTGGTGAAGGATCTCAGAAGAAAACACTGGCATCAAGCCCGGTGGATAGGACCATATCAGGTGCTGCTGACCACTCCAACTACTGTCCAGATAGCTGAGAGAGACACGTGGATTTACGCATCCCAGTGCAAACCTTTCCCCAGTGATGCATTGGATAGAAAAGAAACAACCCAATCGGCAGGAAGCTGAAAAGGGTTCTTGGTGGAAAATCCTGATTGCAGTTTTCATAATGTGGTTGATCATCACAACTAGCATAGTCCAACTGTGGTTTCCAGCTGAGCAGCAAGATGATAGCTGTTCTTCAAACCAACTGAATTTCAGAGAGGATGGCGATGGACTTTTATCATCGAGGGCGCAAGAAGACACAGAGGGGAGAAGTGGCATTGGCATGCCACCAACGCAGGGTCAGGAGACCCCAGAAGAAGATGACATCAAAACAGCCAGAATAAAGTGACAATGAACTGTTACCTCTGGACTTTGAAGCTACACCAGCTGTACCGGCTGTACCACAACCAACACAACACACACCACATGCCAGACCAGTCAGGCTCAGAAGAATGCCTGAGTGGACTAAAGACTTTGTTGTTAAATAATGTCATAATGTCTTGCATGAAAGAAGAAAGGAAAATCCCAAGGATATTCTGTTCTAAATGAGTACAAAGCAGCAAGGAAATGTTAACTCTTATGTTCATTTTGCAGGAGTTGAATTCACTAAAACAGTGTTCTTTTATTTTTGTGTAAAATGCCTCCCAAGAGTAATTAACTACTGAGAAGTCACTCAGGTGAACATAAAAGTTAATTGAGCTTTCTAAAAACAGAATAAGGGTAATTTTATGTTGTTTATTATAAACACATACTGTATGAGTATTAAGGAAACAGTAAGAAAATTGTTTAATTTGAAGAGTTGAAATACACTATATAGTTCGATACATGTTTGCTTATTAAGGGGGACGTGATGTTTCAATGTTTCAGTGTGAACACTAGGTGGTAGTGTGAGTACAGGTGTTGTAGAAAATGAGTAAACACGGGAGGACAGCGAGCAATTAGGAAAGCGAAGAAGAAATGCCCGCCTGTCTGCAACCATCGTGTAGCGGCTACGCCATTTGATTTTTTAAAAATAAAGTGAAGACATACAGAGTTGTCTTATTCAGCAACACAACACCACCCCACCCATGCACGCTGCAAAAATTTTTTTTTTTGCACATATAAATGCGCAATTTCTGGGAAATTTCAGATGAATACTGAAAAAATAGATTAGTGGTTCTCAAAGTGAGGTCCAGGGACCAACAGAGGTCTCTGAAAGCCCAGGCCTATCAGTAATCGTTGTAAATAAGTGGCCGGGGCCCCCCTAGTGGCCGAGGGCTCCAAGCAACTGCCTGCCTTGCCTGTCCGCAAGCCCCGCCCCTGAAAGCAGCCCATCACCCCCCTCTATAATTTCCACTGTCACTTATATGTTTTAATCTGTTCTGTTACGCCACTCCTTGTAGCCTATTCTGACTAATCTCACCTCTTGAACTTTCAAATTTAACCTTGTTTATGAAGAAAATCACTAATTTTATGACTTAGAGATGTCTCCGAAATAAAATGTGATGTCGCTGGTGACTGAAAGTGTGATTTTTCTGGAGAAATCTCTTTGTTTGTTGCAGTTTGTGTCATTGTGACCAAGCTGACAAAGATAAGTGACTGTTGTGGAAACTTTCACTTAAATATGGACAAGCAACAGTGATGTTCCATCACAGAATTCAGTTCATTCTCACACCCACCCTTCAATGACTTCAGCTGCTCTTTTATAGCCTTGAAGTGCCACCATCTGGCCGACATGAGCACTGAGAAACTGTTAACAGCTCATCATCCAAAAAAAGGTTTTTCTGACACGAACTCCAGATTTTGCTCCAGTGAAAAGAAGCTGAACAAAAAGCAAATGTCAAATATCTAAAATATTATACAGACAACAACACACAACAAACTGAGCACAAGCCAAAATTTAATATAAAAAGAAAAACATTCCTGACACATCTGTAGCATGTAAAAAGTGTATTTTCGCCTCATGAACTAAAGTTGTGTGCTGACAAAGCAAATCAAGGTAAATGTGAAGGAACATAAGCAGCCACATCTGCACTGACTTCTAAATCAGATCATGGTACATGATGCTACGTTTCAGGAAACTTGGCTGCTAAAGCATTTAGGTATTGGCGGCAAAAGTTTCTGTTTTTTGTGATCTATTTTTTAAGATGTCGTTAAGGTAATGTCATTTCTCTTTTTTGCCTATTTTTTGGGGGTTTTCCTTGCCTTCACAGATTCAAGCTTCCAGCAAATGATTTGCCCCTTGACCCAACTTCACTAAGAAACTGTACTTTTACAGTGAAACTTTAAAAACACATGCAGAATTTGAAGCTTTCCAACTTTGGTGTCCCCACAGCGTTAGCATGAAAACAGACACTGTGGCAGGCAGCCGCAGACAGTCGATGTCTTCTGGCCTCATTCAATTATCTAAAAGAAGGAAACACATTTGATCCAATTAGTTTGGAGTAGAGCCCAAGAAGGTCAAATATTTATCCATCAAAGACAATCAAATTTTTCTCAGGAGTAAGCGAAGAATTGCACCCCATTCACACTTAACATGTGATCTACATCTGGAGAAAGTGTCAGTGAACAAGATTGTTTTGGGACGTCTCCTTCCCCTTTGTGACCAAAAATAAATATACATGCAACTTTAAAGGTCCAGTTTGTAGGATTTAGTGGAATCAACTGGTAGACATGGAGTAAATATTCCAAATTATGTTTTCATTAGTGTTTAATTGCCTGAAAATGGCAATCATGTTTTTGTTGTCTCAGAATGAGCTCTTCATATCTACGGTGGTAGACAGCCATGCTTCTACAGTAGCCCAGAATGGACAAACAAAACACTGGCACTTCTTTTTGTGAGTGTTATTAGCAACCACCCTTCATTCTCCTACACGACTGGGAGAGGGGGTCAGTGGGTAATGTATATATAATATATATATGAATTTTTTAAATTTTTTTTTTTTGTGGTTTTCTTTCTACAAAACTGTGTTTTGTTTTTTTGTCTCTTCTCACCTTCAGGTTCTTCTTCTGATTAGACCATAGAAAAGGAGAACAGAAAATAAGATTTCAGAGAATAAGAATATTGTATGTAAATATGAACACAGATAATATCACACACAGAAACAAAAATAAACTTGTCACGCCTGCGGAGATATCTGAACTGACTGTGCAGCCAGTGATGCATTGGTGTGTGAAAGTCCAGTGGAAACAGGACAGGACCAGTCACTGAATTATAATATCTATAAAACTGTTGTCTTTAATCAGAATGGCTGTCAGTAATTTCAGATATTTATTGTCATTTCAAAATGTAACCCTTAAAACCTCCCTTTACTCTCAGATTCCAGACATTTTTGTATCTTCTGCTCCCCAACTCCAAAAATCACAATTTTTTTCTTACCTGCGAGTGAGTCTGGAAAGCCGGTTCCACACACTAAATGTGACCAATGAATAAATACATACATGAATCACAATCTCACAAAGCTGAAAGAATTGAAAATGCATATCAGTGGAGCACTACAGGCTGAATTTGATCCAAAATATTGTTTATATTTACATGTTGTCTTGACTTTGGAGCTCTGCAATGCGGTTCCTTAACCAGACAAAACAAAAATGTATTTTTTTTATATTTTTTTCCATTAAAGAGCACAGAACAAACTTAAAAATGAGACACAATGAGAGGAAATACAGCCCCTCTTTGTTATGTTCTTTGGAAAGTAAGTCTGCAATGAACTCACTTGTACTTTTTCACCATGAAAATGCAGAACGCTGTAAAGATCACAGCAGTACCAATCCCCACCACTGCAGGAATGATGATGTGGTTATAGTTTTCTACACCTAAAACAGACAGGATGTGTATGAGAGCCATTCTTCTTTTATATTGCATGAATATATCAGAACAAAAACTTCACAATAACAGCTATCCTTAAGTACAGAGTGAAAAGATCTCACGTTTGACGTAGAGCGTCAGAGTTGCGGAGGACGTCCTGTGTCCATGAAAAAGCGCTGTGCAGGTGATCTGACTGTGGTCATCCGTCTCCCCAGGAGTGAACGTCAGGATGGACTGTGCCTCCCAGTAGCCAAAATTAATTTTTCTCTGAATCTCACTGACATCACCTTTGATGCCCCCACTCCATGTGAGTGTAGGCGGATGGGAGGGGCAGGTATGGACGACTGAACACGTGAGCGTGTGGGGATGATCTTGAACGGCTTCCTTTGGGTTAATCAGTGTTGGTTTTGGGGGTTCAGCTTTAATTGAAAAAAGGCAGAGATAAAGTAAGAGGCAGTCGTAACATAGAAAGTTGACACTGATTTATGAAATTTTGGAAACATCTGTCACATACGGAGCATTGTCAGCGTGACACAACTTTCAACAAAGGAGAACTTGTCAGCGGCGGATGTGTCAATCCCTGCTAATTCAATCCGGAAACAGAAGGGGCCGTTGTCATGATCTTTAAGTTCAGTGATTTCTAAGGTACAGTTGTTCTGGCCCAGATGTCCCAACAACCTTGTGCGACCTCGAAAGTTTTCCAAAACCTGTGTGCTGTCCTCATAATAGATGCGTTGATCTCGCCTGTCGATGCCAGAAAGATGCCAGATCCCTCTGAGCCTGGAGGACGGCAGCTTTTCTTTAGGATGACTGAATGAACAGGGGACCACGACACAGGATGAAACCAGGGCCTCAAGGTTTTTTATTACAGAGGCCTTCCATTCTTCACTGAACACAGGGCTGCTCAGAGCTGAAAGACAATCATGGCAGTGACAAAGAAAGAAATTACCTCTAGGAGTCTTTTCGTTGATTTTTTTTTTTTTTTGTTATGGTGTATGCAAGAATGAGACTGGAAACAAAGAGGTGACTCAGTGTTACCTGCCACGAGCAGACACAATATCATCATCTTTGTTTCTTTGTCCATACTTCTCTGAGGTTTTGTTGGTGTTGCACACTGTGGGATGTTTAAATGAAACAACATAAGAACAGTTGTGAAAGTGGAAATTCTTCAAACAGCGTTAATCTTCACCTCCAAGAACCATCTATTTATCCAGCAGATACTGGCATTGTTAATGTCCACATACAGAATCTACACATCTGAAACTACGCATTATATGTCAGCCAACAAAATTAGAAAAAAAATCCTGTCATACATGACTCGCCTGCACTCAGTTGTCTATTCAGTCCCATGACAATTTTAACAAAGCCACACACACTTTGAAGAAATAAATCTTATCAATCAGACAAATGACGATGACAAATAACAGTGTAAATCTGCTTTATTCCTGAGATCAGCATTATTGTTATACTTTCTAATTAAATCTTCACAGAAAACATAGCAAACAAACTTTCATTGGATATGTTGTTGTTATACCATAATCATGCATAATGTAGAGTTACCAGAATCTTACCAGATGAAGGAGCTGACAAAGATATGAAGTCAACTGGCAACTGGAAGAAACTGCAAGCCAAATTAGAAAAGCGTGTATTTTTGTGTCTCTGCATAGGTGAAGTGAAACCAAATTTACTAGAGTAGCAGTAAAGTTAATGGTGTAGAAATGTGGGAGTGGTCTCTGTGTGCCTGATGTGAGAGTAAAAGATCTCTTCAGTACGGTGGCTGATAAGGGCTACAAAAGTCCAAAACATTTCATTTCGTATGAATAAAAAAAAAAAAATGATGTACCACTCATTGATCAACTGTTTCATTAGATGAATACATTCATAATACTGATTTGAAATTAATTCATTTTTCCCCATGGTATGTCCAACTCAAAATACCTTGAATGACCAATCAGGAATCAAACTGTCATTATTTATTTCCATCTATATCACAAATATTAATATTCATGTTTTCATTTACAATATATGTATTTTAACTATTCGAAAGCAGCAATATTCATCATATGATTATGTGAATTTTCTGCACTCTCTTTTTTAAGTCCTTTTCTGAGAATTCAGTGACAGGAAGTATTAAAACATGAAAGGAATTTAATTAACACAAGATTCAGGTTCTATGATGATTTTATGGACTGTAGGCAAGGAAACCCCCACATTCTTCCTCTACAATTTTACACTGAGAAACATTATTCTTAAAATTGTTGCACCTCTCCTCATGTTTACTTCAGAAAGCCTCTCTGGGATACTCTTTTTAGACCCAGTCATGTTACTCACCTGTTGCCAGTTCACCTAATTAACTGTGAGATGTTCCACCAGCTGTTTTCTGTTAGCATATTACGATTTGTCTTTCGTTGTCACTGACCCAACATTTTTCAAAAGTGTTACTGGCATCAAATTCTAAGTGAGGACAACATTTTCAGAAAAACAATTTGTCAGTTTCAACATTTGATGTTGTCTTTGTGCTATTTTCAGTTAAATATGGTGTTTTAATGTTTTGCAAATCATCACAATCTGTTTCTTTTGCCTTATGTTTTACACAGCATCCCAACTTTTTGGGAATGCTGTTTGTTAAACTATTTGTTAAACCCTATTTTTGCTAAGTAAGGTGAACAGATACTCTCACACAATTTCTTTGTTTTCTTTATTAAATTTTAGTTCAATAAATTAATTGAGAAATACAAACGTTGTATAATTGTACTCAGCATTTGAAGCACGTTTCTTAAGAATCTATTAATCTCATGTGGTAATCAAAGTTTTAACCTGTCAGAGTGTGAGTCCTTGTGGAGGCCATCTTGTGCTCGTATTCAAAGAGGAAGCACGCCTGAACAATAGCCCTGTGCTGTAGGAGCAGGCAGATTCTCAGCTTTGATTGGTCAAAAGATGAGTGATGAAATGACGGTTAATTAAGGCGAATACCGTGTGATATTTAAATGATTGGTTATTTTGAATGGATGGTATTTATGATAACACATGGAAATGAGGCTTTGTTATATGAGCAAGCTAAGAAAGATATTGTGTATTTGTGGTTAACCTTGTCAACCCTCTTTCCTGCAGTGCTGATCTGATAGGTCAGCAATTTTGACCTATCAATTTGGCAAAGTCTGCCTAAATTTTTCAGCATAACTCCCTGCCTGCATGATGTTTTTGTCCTCTGCACCTCACTTTGCAACATATACCGTCATAGAGCCATTATCAAACCAAAAAAATCCAGAACTGCCCAGCAAACTCCCAAAATAAAATATGCAAAACAAATGTACTGAGTGTTTGAAGTATCATTTATATTTATATTAGTTATTTCAGAATCTTACCTGACTTTGCGGATGATCACAGCTGTTTGCGTCTGGAGTGTCTGGCTGGGGTGTAGCTCATTAAGACATGAACTGTTAACAGAGAGCACTGGAGGCAAAAGTAGACAAGTTCCTCTTTTACTTTGGTTTGGTTTTGGTTTTGTGTGTGGTGGTGGATGAGAGACCTGACTTCTCCCTTGGTTTATATGTGCTTTTCACTTTTCCCAAGGGTTTAGGTGTGGACTAACAATCTTTGAAAAAATCTTGTTTTTGTTTTATAATATGCAGAAAATGTTGGCTGCTGTAACTGTGAACATGTGATATTCATCGTTCACAACTCAAAATTGGCATTTATTATTGAAGGAAAAAAAAATCCCCTTAAGAGAGGAAGTAACAAACAGTAACTGAATAAAACTGAAACGTTGAAAATGTTTATAGATTAAAAGTGTAAGTGGTTAAATGTATTTGAAGTTAAAAATGGAGAAAAAAAAATATCAATTGATTTGATAAACTTTACTAACATTTTATTTGAAGCATAGTTGTTGTGACTATCAGCTGGCCTGTATCACTGTCTACCATTCAATATTCACAATAGCCAACTGACATTTATCACTTACAGCCAGCAATTTCTGTTACTTCTGCCCAAAATGTCAGTCAAAAACAACGTGCACTGACTAGGTTCAAATGTAAAAATTTCAGTGATTAAGACATGTACCTTGAATGACAATAGAGTGGCAGAGTGCACAAAAAAGCATCAAAATAAAGCCTGTTTATTCTGTGTGAGTATGTCCTGGACCATCCAAACAAAGGTCCCCCAATGTCCTCAAATCATTTAAACGTCCCTGTTAGTGACTTACTGAAGCTGCTTAATAAAATTAGGGAAATTCCAAGAGTATTCAAAGCTTTGACAAGCTCTGTCCTTCCTTATTATGTCTCTGCTGATGACACACAGTAACTGTAACAACATCAACTGCATTGCACATGCTGGCTAGAAACAATATTTAATACTGTTTAACCTCAGTAACATCAACAGCTGCACAGCAAGTACCTATACAAACAGTCATGGGGCCATCAGCTGGGGCTGTATGAATATTAGAAGGAGATTAAAAAAAAGGGGGGGGGAGCTATTGTCGTTTTTATTTTTGCTGAGAGGAGGGTAGTCTTACTTTTTTTGCAAGAGCAGGGAAGGGTCTCTTATTTATTAAATTTCTTTATTACCCCATCTATATCATACAAAAAAGAGATCAAAGTAACATCAAACAGATGACTTTCATGTGCACCACAGGTCTTAAGGGTGTTCATCTGGCCCTATGCAGAGGACAACAGTTAGGTAGAGAGGACGGGATCCTCACCTGGGCCACATGGGCGCAGGTCCACTTACATATATTCAAAAACACATAATAATTACCAGCAAACAACAAAGGCTGATGTGGTAGCTTTACTGCACACATTTCAAACAGTACACCACAAACTGAGCTGGTCCAAGGAGCAACTGAGGTACAATCATAAATCATTCCCATTCTGACCCCTCCTGATATGGAGGGGCCTCTGCCACCAACACACCCACCAATATACCACACATGTGCTTTGATTTAAAGTTTTGTCTCAGGACATTTCAATCTGGAACAAAGCCATATCTAAGTATCCTTCACCCACATGTCACATGTCATTTCCAGTAATAATTAAATACTTCACTTGAACTGTGAGGTATTTTGAGTTGGACATATCAATGGGAAAAATAAATTAGTTTCAAATTAGAATTATGAATGTATTCATCTAATGACAGTTGATCAATGAGTGGTACATCATTTTTTTTAAAATATGAAATTAAATGTTTTGGACTTTTGTAGCCCTTATCAGCCACCGTATTGAAGAGATCTCTAACTCTCACATCAGGCACACAGAGACCACTCCCACATTTCTACACCATTAACTACATCTACTCCTACTCTAATACATCTGGTTTCACTTCACCCACACAGAGACACAAAAATACACTCTTTTCTAATTTGGCTTGCAGTTTCTTCCAGTTGCCAGTTGACTTCATATCTTTGCCAGCTCCTTCATCTGGTAAGATTCTGGTAACTCTACATTATGCATGATTATGGTATAACAACATATCGAGGCGAGTCATGTATGACAGGATTTTTTTTCTAATTTTGTTGGCTAACATATCATGTGTTGTTTCAGATGTGTATATTCTGTATGTGGACATTAACAATGCCAGTATCTGCTGGATAAATGGATAGTTCTTGGAGGTGAAGATTAGTGCTGTTTGAAGAATTTCCACTCATGTTTTAACACTTTCTATCACTGAATTCTCAGAAAAGGACTTAAAAAAGAGAGAACAGGAAGTTCCCGATGAACATTTTCACTTTCGAACTGTTAAAATACATATATTGTAAATAAAAACATGAATATTGTCAGTATTTGTGATATAAACGGAAGTAAATAAAGACAGTTTAAATGATGGCTAACGTATCGTGCGTTGTTTCAGATGTGTAGATTCTGTATGTGGACATTAACAATGCCAGTATCTGCTGGATAAATAGATGGTTCTTGGAGGTGAAGATTAACGCTGTTTGAAGAATTTCCACTTTCACAACTGTTCTTATGTTGTTTCATTTAAACATCCCACAGTGTGCAACACCAACAAAACCTCAGAGAAGTATGGACAAAGAAACAAAGATGGTGATATTGTGTCTGCTCGTGGCAGGTAACAATGAGTCACCTCTTTGTTTCCAGTCTCATTCTTGCATACACCATAACAAAAACAAAAATCAACAAAAAAGACTCCTAGAGGTAATTTCTTTCTTTGTCACTTCCATGATTGTCTTTCAGCTCTGAGCAGCCCTGTGTTCAGTGAAGAATGGAAGGCCTCTGTAGTAAAAAACCTTGAGGCCCTGGTTTCATCCTGTGTCGTGGTCCCCTGTTCATTCAGTCATCCTAAAGAAAAGCTGCCGTCCTCCAGGCTCAGAGGGATCTGGCATCTTTCTGGCAATGATAAGCGAGATCAACGCATCTATTTCGAGGACAGCACACAGGTTTTGGAAAACTATCGAGGTCGCACAAGGTTGTTGGGACATCTGGGCCAGAACAACTGCACCTTAGAAATCACTGAACTTAAAGATCATGACAACGGCCCCTTCTGTTTCCGGATTGAATTAGCAGGGATTGACACATCCGCCGCTGACAAGTTCTCCTTTGTTGATGATTGTGTCACGCTGACAATGCTCCGTATGTGACAGACTTTTCCAAAATGTCATTAACCAATATCAACTTTCTATGTTACGACTGCCTCTTACTTTATCTCTGCCTTTTTTCAATTAAAGCTGAACCCCCAAAACCAACACTGATTAACCCAAAGGAAGCCGTTCAAGATCATCCCCACACGCTCATGTGTTCAGTCACCCATACCTGCCCCTCCCATCTGCCTACACTCACATGGAGTGGGGGCATCAAAGGTGATGTCAGTGAGATCCAGAGAGAAATTCATTTTGGCATCTGGGAGGCACAGTCCATCCTGACGTTCACTCCTGGGGAGACGGATGACCACAGTCAGATCACCTGCACAGCGCTTTTTCATGGACACAGGACGTCGTCCGCAACTCTGAAGCTCTACGTCAAACGTGAGATCTTTTCACTCTGCACTTAAGGATTTTTCCTATTTTCATGTTTATATGCAGATAAATTCATGCAAGATAAAAGAAGAATGGCTCTCATATACATCCTGTCTGTTTTAGGTGTAGAAAACTATAACCACATCATCATTCCTGCAGTGGTGGGGATTGGTACTGCCGTGATCTTTACAGTTGTCTGCATTTTCATGGTGAAAAAGTACAAGTGAGTCACACAGTACATTGACATTGAATGATAGACCAAGCACATCAGTTGAGTAATAAAGCTGAGCTAAGAATTATCTATATTCTTGCACATGTCTTCATTTTTAACACATTTGTGCAAACTACGTGCTCCTCAGTAAAATGACATTGTTTTCTGTCCGCTCAAGGAGACGCATTGCAGAGCTCCAAAGACAGGACGGCAGGTAAAAATGTCATAGAGCAGATTTAGTTCATATTGCACATGAATTCAGTTCCTTGTCATAATGTAATGTTCTTTAAATTTTAGCATGTGGAACCGGCTGTCCAGGCTGTCTCACAGGTGAGAAAAAAAGTGGTTCGTGAGTCGTCTTCCTCTCTCATCCTAGAGAGTTGACATGAACACTGTTATCTTTCAATTGTGCACATGTGTAATTTAATCTGTGATATTTTCAGGATGCGTTCTGATGGCCTACGACCTGATCAAAGGAAAGTGGCATTATAAGAGTCTTTATCTCTCCAAATACTGAATGTAATTATAGTGACTAATTCTGTACTCTCCCTACTGCAGCTTTGTATTGGCTGCCTCACTGTAATTTCCATGTCTGTGCGGAGGTGTGACGCTTTTTTGTTGTTTATGCTAAGACCTTTAGCCCACTGCATTTGCATAGTTTCTCTTCTTCTTTTCTTTCTCAGTCTGGTGGAGCAGATTTTTATCACTTGGTCATTTTTACAATTCAAACATATTTAAGTCAATTCAGTGAAAAAGGCACAAAGACAATATATTAGATGTTTTAATTCATCAGCTACATTGAATCTTGTAAATAGATGCTTCTTCTGAATCTGATGCAGCAACACGTTTCAAACAAGTTGGGACAGGAGCAACAAAAGACTAGGAAAGTTGTAGAACGCTCCAAAAATACCTGGTTGGAACATTCCACAGGTAATCAGGTTCACTGGTAACAGGTGATAGCATTATGATTGGGTATGAAAGGAGCATCCTGGAAAGGCTCAACTTACCATTTACACGGCGTCCCAACTTCTTTGGAATAAATGTTGTGTAGTGAAACTAGGACTGTGTTAATGATTCATATTACAATGTATGTTTTTTATACAACAGAAAGCCTAAAAGGGACGCTTTCAATTTGGATGATTTGTAAGTATGTTAAACACAGATGTTAAAGTTAAGTAGCTGATTAATATTTTCCAGACTTTGTAGTGACATAAATTTTAATCCACAGGCCTAAACCTGTGAAGTCGAAATCCTGTGCTGACCAGAAAACCCTTAAGCCTCGTTTCCCTTCCCCCAAAAGGTACTTGGCTTACTTCCCTTAAATGTGACCATTTAACAGAATATGGACATTTTGCAGTTCAGTAATGTCTTACATCGTTCTTTTTCTCTGTCTTGTTGGGGTTGTTGTTAATGGACCTCAGCCAGCCAAAATCCTGTAATAACACAGAGGTATTATTAATTCGCCCAAGATTTATTCCCAAAAATTATGTACTGGCACTTCAATAACCTGTGACAATAATGACCTTCATCTCTGACAGGACCTCGATGATGGAGATGATTACATAAACACTGCGGACCTCAACATCTATGGAAACCTGTGAAATAAAACCTTCCAATGAGTGTTTGTGATAAAAGCAAACAGCAAACTTATTTACGCTTATAATGATCATTATGTATCAAGCCCATCTGATGATTGCATGCCGACTCTGTTAATGTCTCCGATCAAGCAAAATATATGTTATATATTTAATTCTGTCAGTGATTATTATTTAGATTATATTATTGAGAGAAAAGTTGCATTTTGCATATATGATATTACTGGTATTCATAAACTTTACTTTTAAATGTCTACCATTAAAATGACTTCTGCATAGCAATACATATGTAGCTTTGTTAAGACACTGCATATGTTAAAGCATGGTGTCACCATTGTTGAGCCTGAAACAACCAAAATGCTATCATGAGAAATGATTTAAACATATTGATTGAAGCTGAATGAAGAAAATGAGGGATAAGAACTGAATAAAGATAGTTTAGGGAAAGTTTTGGGAAATATACTTCCCTGTCTTGCTGAGTGTTAGCTGACAGCCAGCAGCTTAGCTTAGCTTGGTGTAAAGAAAAGGAAGTGAGGGAAACAGCTAGCCTGGCTCTGTACAAAGGCAACCAAATCCTCCAACCAGCACCTCACTAATTAATAACGAAAGTAACATCATGTCAATTAGCAAGCTTTAGAGGTTTTAGTAGATTTTGTTACCAATAGATGGAGCCAGGCTAGCTGGTTGCCCCTGTTTCAACCATCTGCTAGCACGAACGTGTGAGTAGTATCAACATCTCATTTTGTCAAAAAAGGCAAATAGTCATATTTGCCAAAATGTCAAACAATGTCTTCAGAGAATTGACAAAGCCTACACATGCTTATGCCAAATGATAAACTCATATACAGAGCAGTTGTATTTGATATTTCATTAGCCAAACGATGATGATTAACAGTGATGTTTGATGGAAAACCTGTGGGAAGGAAAAAAAACAAAAAGCATGATTTAAAGTAAATGAGATCTTCTTGTCTGTCAGGGGAAATTATTTTACAGTATCTACATTATCTAGATGTAAAATGCTTTTGGTGTAGTGGCAATATACTTGAACCCAGTTCAATAAAACCATTGATTTTATTGTAAATTTGAAGTCTTTTAAGAATCATTTTGGTTTTTATGTAAGAGTGAATATTCTTAAATAAGCAGGATCTGTACCAGTTTGCTGTGGTTGGTAAATTGTACCCTGCGCCCACATTTTAGGGGGAAGATTCTAAAATGATGTGTGCCAAGGGACTTATGCCAAAGTGGTACATTTCTTCATAAACATTCAGTTCTGCCGGTCAGTCATTATGATTTTTAAGAAACACTTATAAAACAACCTTTAATCTTTCCTACAGTTCATTTAGGTTATTATGTCTATTGTGACATCATGACTTCTTCAAAATGTAGTTGCTGACCAAAAAAAGCAGCTAATGATCAGCCAAGCCAGGAGTCGATCCAGTGAATCAGGTGTTGGATTGACGTTCGCAAACAATGAAAACCAAAGACATTTATCTTTCACACTTTTATTCACACTGTCATGACATTTGAAAGAAAAAAAAAAAACTTACATACAATACATGAGGTCAAAGATGTAACCCGGCCTAAATTCAGTGTTGTATATACAGTACAATAACAAATATACAGTCAAGGCCAGATCATTTAAGAAATTAAAAAGCCACAGTGCAATGACTTGATTACACAAAATACATTGTTTCAAAAAGATAAATCTAATTCACTGGAGAAACAAGTGAAGAATCAGTGATTTGTTCAGTGAACAAACAGATACATCGTGGAGTAAAAAGTCTTTAAAAAACATGTTTAATAAACTTTTACCATAAGTTTTAAGCAGCACTGCTGGATGAAAGTATAATACCAAGAGTCCATGTAATAACTGTAAAACCAGCAGAGGCTGTAAAACATTAAAGTCTGTCTGACAGCCGTTTCACTATTTCTCCCAAAACAAAGCATCAATCTATCTAGGACATATAGATTATCAAAATTACCAAGTATAACACAAATTAGTTCTACATTTTCTTTGGTAAGTTAGCTGTATTTCCCCTGGAAACCTTTTTTTTTTTTTTTTTAGAAAAAAAAACAAAAGGATCATCCAGATCATAAATAAATTTTTCAGCACATTTCTACTACTATGGTTCAAACTAACAACGAACAGTTTGTCACGTCACCACAACAGAACCCACGTAAAGTCTGCTAGTTTTATCACAGACCCTACAGCATTGAGTCTTATTAACAATATGACAATATGTCACATACAGCACTTGTCTGTTTAAGTTAAAACACTAACTCATGATTACAGTAGAGGCCAAAACCTAAGTCCAAGACCCTGGAGTCCCTACACAGCATCTGTAAACACAGATTAGACTTAGACTGTTATTTTTCTTATTTAAGAAAAAGTCACTGATTAAGTTTAAAGGAAGGCATTGATTCTCAGTTGGTGCCACTGAGCGATCATCCTCAAAAATAACTGAAAGTCAAAGGGATTTTGTGAGATGTGTCCGAGTTCTTCATTGGTGTTGCAGCCTTTCAGTGACAGGGGTCAAAGGGGTATCTGGAGACGCCTCCACGAAGCTCCACCTCTGTGTCGGACCAAGCGATGACATCTCCTCTGAGGTGGCTGCCACAGGAAGCCAGGCTGTAGATGTCACTGGCAGTCAGGACGTGTGACCACATGTGCAGATCTGACATGTCACCCACAAATGACTGAGTGGCATCAAAACGGCCTCCCAGAGTGTCCTGAAGAGGAGAGAACAACAGTTTTTTGAAATATGTAAAAATGTATACAATAAAACACAACGCAATCATTGGTTGGGTCATATGTTATCTGAAAATGTGGCTAACAATGGATGAAGGCTTCCCAAATTAAATTTTATATGCTCAATGTCCGCACAAATATAGGCCCTTAATGGCACAAAAAAGCTTGGATTGGCATCTGTCTGGACCATATCACTCTTCAAGCTTGGAGCTCCTTGTTAGGTATTTGTTTAAATATTGAGCATATTGAATTCTCTCCCTTTTCTGCATTCAGTGATTCATTCTGTGAAATTGCTCACATGTTTCTTCTCAGACTGTCAAGTTCATCTGCATCTGCGTTGTGCATTCACAGAGAATGAATCTCTTCTGTCTTACCTGCTCCTGTCCCAGGATGAAGACCCCTCCAGGTTTGATAGGGTGCCAGGGGGAAAGATTGATCCCGGACCCCCTCTGGACTCCATCCTGGTAGGCCTCCCACTGTCCGTCCCGTGTTGACCAAGTCACACAGACGTGGTGCCACTTCCCATCACCCAGGGACAGGGGGAGCGTCACAGCCTGGGAATGTGATAGTGAAGATGGTGAGATTCTTATATAAACACAAACTGCCATGATACAATTAAGTACAGAAGCAAGACCGTAGTTTGTTATTATAAGTCTTATTCCAAAAAAGCTGGGACACTGTGTAAAGTGTTCCTGGGCCCATGTAGTATAATCCTTTATCCAATCATGTGTTCACAAAGTGGTGAACCTCGCTCCATCCTTGCTTGTGAACAACTGAGCCTTTCGAGGATGCTCCTCTCATCACCTGTTACCAATGAACCTGTTTACCTGTTTTATTCAGCATCCTACCTTTTTTGGAATTAGTTGTTTAGTTATTGTGTGGAATTAGTTATTAGTTGAAAACAAGGCAAAGATCATCACTGTGGGATCTGCTGCTTATTTAACTATGAACCTCTAAAACACACTTTAAATTCTGAAGCTCACAGGTGAAGAAAGATTGAGAGAATGAGTTTTCAGGGCCTTCAACACTGTTACCACACCTTGTCATTGATCAGCAGCTCCATAGGATTGTTCCCCCACTCGATGAGGACCAGTTCGTTAGCCTGTCCAGGTGCCGAGTAGGAAAAGGGTGTCCCCACACCAGGCCCTACGCCCGCCTTGATCCAAAGACACAAAGTCAGAGCGAAGATCTCCTGCAGCAGCGTCCTCTTCACCCGCCCGTACATGTAGTTGGTTCTCATGGGGAAGCTGATCTGGAAGGCATCAGGATTCTTGGATTTCTTCCTGCTGGAACCTGTTTTTGGAGGAAAAATGGTATCACACTATTTTTAACACTCTTATACCAAATGTTGCTTCAGATAGAAACTGGGCTGTGCTAAATGTGTGTTGTAACGTTGTTGCAGTGCTTGTGTACCTGCGAGGTGCAGCTGGTTGAGCATTGTTTCCAGTTTATTTGAGTGGAAACCAGCACGTGGCCCCGGTGCTCTGTATCCCGTGTGTGGAATGTAACTGTGACTGTCTGCTTCATTACTGTGATGGTCTTCATCATCATCATCATCATCATCATCATCATGGTGACCGTCATCGTGGTCATCATGGTCACCATCTGCACCATGATGGTCGTCGTTGTGGCTGTCGTCGTGATGGTCGGTTTGGTTCCCGCTGTCACTGTGACCGCTGTCGCTGTGGTCCTCCTTGTGGTCATTTGGGTGTAAGGAAAAATCGTGATGGTCATCATCACCATCATGGTGGCCCCTGTCATCGCTGTGGCTGCCATCGTCGTCGTGATGGTCCGGGCTGCTGAGGGCGGCGGTGCGATGGTGCAGCTGCTGCTCCAGAGCGCTGATCTTCCTCTGAAGCAGCTCCTTCAGAGAGCTGGAATAGGTGATAGATGTATTCCTCTTCTGCTGAGGGAGGTGAAACAGACACAGGTGAAGTCTTGATCACAATGAGCTCCTCCTGTCTCTTAATCCCTGTCTGTGCTTCCTCTTTACAACAGGGGAAACAAAAGCATCAGTGGCGCTTTGGCATGAACACAAACTGGCCTCAAGGAATCATGTGAGCATCTGCTGATCTGTCAACTGAACGCCTAAGAGGGCGCTTGTAGTGTCAAATGCAATGGTCAGGTATGCTGTTTGTCTATATGTTTTCCTGTATCTGCCGCTGCCTCTCTTCCACTCAGATAATCCAGGCTTTGTCCTGGTGCGTGCCCTGATTACCAGTCTGTCAAGGGAGATCACGATAATTACTGCTGATGTTAGACCCGTGCCACCCCACCCCCCACCCCCCATCCCTCTACACACTCCCGACATCTGTCTGTGATCATGATCCGAGGAGGAGAGACAGCAGAGAAGCACAGATAAATGGGCCAAGAGAGTATAAACAGTGTTTAACTATGGAGCAAACAGCATCACAAAACACCTGAATTTCTTCCAAAACTTAAACGTGCCCAGTCCAGATCCACAGTAAGCATACGCACAAGATGTGCTTTGTCTTACATCAGGGACGCCCACCTCTGAGCCTCCTGTTGCTCTGAGGTGCCCACTGAGGGACATCAGAGTGACACTCTCTAATGCAGTGAGTGGCTTTATGCAATTAAGTAATTCATTGTTCCTTTGTCCAAAGTACTTAGTGCACTGCTTTGGGACTTGATTATTCTACAAACGATCCAGTGACGACAGCATTAATTGGTCCCAACAAGGAAAAGCCATATATGGGCATGCTGCACATCACAAGCCTCCCTCTACGTCCAACTCTTTTTTTTTTTATTCCTCATCTGTGTTTACTTTTAACTCTCTTCTCCCTCTCTATAGTTTCACTCTATAGTCATCTTTATGAACAATTTGTTGAAAAAGTTTCCTCCTCTTGCTGCTCACCTGCAGGTTGTCCAGCCTCTCCTTCAGCGCCTGCAGCATCCTCTCCATCTGCTCTGGTGATGATGTGATGTCCCCTGGTGTCACATGTTTATCCTTCCCCTGGTTGTTGTTGCTGTGGCCTCCATCAGATCGTTGCCCCCCTGCCGAGGGGTAGTGAGGTGAGTCCGGTATGAGGTTGCTGTTTCCATGGCGACCCTGCTGGTTGCTATAGTACCCGTTGTCAATGTATGTGTGATGACCGGCCACCCCTGCGTGATGGGAGTGCGAGGCTGTGCCGTGATGCTCGTCATGAGGTGCCGCGCCCCGTCCGAGGCCCTCACACAGGGTGAGCTTGGCTGTCAGCTCTCTGATGGTCTCCCTCTGGTCCAGGATGGTCTCTTTCTGTTGGACAAGGCTCTCCCTGAGGTGGAGGATGGTGGCTTTGGCCTCTTCACTCGCCCCCCACCAGCCAGCAGGAGGTGCACTTTGATGGCTCGGTCCGCTGGGCCCTGCTGCCCCTATGGCTGGACCTGATCCATGGAAGCAGGCGGGGTCTGCATCCATGGGAATAGGGGTACAAACAAAGCGTGGGTGGGCTCCGTAGTCATAGACAGGCCCTGAACTGGCAGATGCAGAGCAAGGGAGGGGTGAAAGTAAAGAGACCACAACGGCAACAAGAAAGAGGTGTAGAGACTGAGAGTTCCTCATGATCTCCATCTACAGTTCAGCCAGTAAGACTAAGGAGCTTGGCTTCACTTCAAAATGTGTGATGCCAGTTGAAGCAAAGGTTGTGTTGACTTCTTTGTTGTAAAGAGGACATCAGGGAGCACAATAACATCCACAAAGTGTCCACTCATCTGTGACGAACTAATAGAAATCACAGTTTGTCTTCAAAATCTTCTTGTCATGTGAGGGAATTAAGTTTTTTCTGGATGATGCCTTGTCTCTCTGCCTCTCTGTTTGTGAAGAATGGAATAAATCTGTAAAACAAAACATTAGATTGTAGATAAAGGTCTTTTAATAGCATTCCCAGAGGGTGGACACAGTAATACCGTCACCTGCACAAAAAGGGAATTCAGCTTTTTGTTTCAGCTCTGCCAGAGAAGTGCTGATTCAGCTCTATTCCCAATTATACTGATTGTACCAGTAGCCTGTATTTGAGTTCGGACATGAGTTGCCGTTCTAGTTAGAGTCCATTCCCTTGAACAAAAAGGACAGCAAGAAGACACACGGTCAGTCCGCGCCGACAAATATAAAGGTCCTCAGTTCTCAGCAGGATGTGACGGTGGAAGAATGCCTCAGTGTGACGTATGCAGCCCCAGTTAGCTGTAGTTTGTTTGACCAGTAACCTTATAGGGCAGAGGCATGTGCCAAAACAACCAGAGCCTGTCCAGACAAGGATTAGTCCAGATCAGAGGTGTGGCATCCTGACCGGACCAGGCAACCAGAGTTTAGTTGGTACCTTTAGTGTGAGTTACTATGATGGTTCTGACTTCCTGGAAGCTGAATTTAATAGTTATTTAAGTCTTAAACTTTGAAGATGATTATATGTAGGGAACTTGTAGTGAAGAAAAGCACAGATAACATTTCCAAATATTTATGGAAACGTACTCTGGATCCCAAAATGATCCCTAAACATTTCACCAAGTCCCCGTTCTTGCGTATTTTGTTCTCTGAGTCAATTTCGTAAAGGCTTGCTGACCTCTCTGAGCACTAACATGTCCTTCATTATACAGGGTCGACATTTTGAAATGGCACACACGTGATGTGGCAGCTAAACCGCGCTGACCACCTGTTGCTCACTGTGCTCACTGTGACCAGCTTCTCCGACGTGTGTGTGTGTGTGTGTGTGTGTGTGTGTGTGTGTGTTCATAGTTCATACATGATTCAACGTACTTTATATCAATAATGTAACAGAGTGAAAGAATACATACAAATGTAGTGTGTTGCTTTACAAACATTGTGTCTGCTTTCATAGAAGTCTCCTCAAAAGCTAATGCAAAAAAGGTTTAATGAGCTGCAGAAAGTGAGAATTTTTGATTGAGATTCATCTTTGGAATAATGTTCTTGTCATTATAAAGGGGTGGAAATGTTTGAAGTAAAGCATGTTCTGTCTCTGCTGTACCTGTCGTGATTTACGAGGCTTAGAGGAGAGACAGATGGTCGAGGTACAGAACCGTGTCACACCCAATCTCCACAGTTTAGCCCTAAGTTTATTACCACCCACAGGTCACTCAATTAACCTAATTGCAAGCAGTTGTTGTGCTACCTTAGCCAGAGATAAGTGGGCTTCCTCAGCCTTCCATGCTCGTGTGTGTGTGTGTGTGTGTGTGTGTGTGTGTGTGTGTGTGTGCGCGCGCATGTGTGAGTGTGTGTCTGTGTGTCTGTGTGTGTGGTAATCCATGACGAACACTGGGGTCGTGCACCATCCCTGCGCCATATGTTCAAGGTGGATATTTAAGTAGTGCGATTAGTACCAAATTAAAAACTGACAACTGCAGTTACAGAAGACCTGTGATTAAAAAACAGAGGACGTCGCCAAATCAAGTGCTCTGTATTTGTAAACAAACAAGGTTCTTTCTAGATAGAATGGATGAGGTTGAAACTATAATCATCCCAGTGCATTACAAGATCAGTGTCACCAGCGTTTTCCTTGGCGAGTGGTTGGTTCTCCCAGAATTTGTTCAGACACGAAGTTAAAGAAAAGTCGTCCCTGTTGTGAAAAACATGCAGCTGAATTTTGAATTCACAGAGTTTCATACGCTTGTTAATCTTTCTTGTGTTTAATGCTGTTGAAATGTCTTTTTACTCAAACCTGTGTGATGCCAAAACAGGACACTTGTTGTTTAGACTATAAAAACTATATAGCTCATTGAGTTTTAGGTGCTTTTGATTTCTTACCTAACTTAACATTAGCTGCCACAATGTCCATTTTGGGTAAAATCAGTCAATCTTTGCACTTCTCTGGAGGAACACAGTGAGCCTGTCATCTCGTCCATCCACGCTCTCATACACTGTCATGGCCAGCCACACCAGGCCATTATTAAAATGAATAAACCAACATCTTTTTGACTGATATTTCCTGGAATGCACAAAAAATAGGATTTGGGAAAATAAGTCAAACCTTTTTTTTTTTTTTTTACAATTACAAATTATCAATTTGTCATTTGGCAGACACTTTTATCCAAAGCGACATACATGAGAATGAACCCTTCATATGTATTTGCTGATTCAGAGTTGGTTGCTGAGTTGGAATCTCAGAAACTTCGCAGCCTCTTTCTTAAACATCTGTTCCTCTAACTGTTTCTTTTAGTGCAGTTCAGTCAGATGTGACAGGTAAACACGTCACTGGGGATCCCTCAGCTGCCTGGAGTTATCGAAAAGTTAAATGTACATTAAAAACTGATGCACGTTAAACTGTTTTAAATGCAAACCAACAGTACAACTATTTAGCGTTTGTTTCAACGAGATGTACACAATTCATTTCAGTTGTGCAGTGCTCTTAGTGAAATGATATGAGGCTACATGTTGTTCCAGTTAAGTCCACATTCGAACAAGCATCCTTACCTTGGCGTGGCTGTGAGCGCAGCGTGTATCCACACTGTGAACTTGTAGTGAGTTGACTGATCAGATTGAGAGAGATTTACAGCAGAGGAGAGCTCAACGCTTTCTATCCCTCCCTCATTGTCTCTCCCTCTTTTCTCTCCTCCCCTCTTTCAGCTTTGTTGTGTTTTTCTTGGAAGACCACACCTCTTTTTTCCTGTCAGATTTTTCTGACCTTTTGGCATCCTTCTTGCTGCCCCAGCATCTTTATTTTCATTCTGGAAATGTATAGATTGGTTGCTGATAACATTATCCGGTTCTTGACAACCTCTTAAACACTTTTTTTTTTGTTTCTTTATTCTTTTTTTTTTTTTTTTAATTGACCTCTGATTTGCAACTATCCTCTCTAACAGGACACAATGATTGGCTCAGCTCCTCAGGTACTACGTCACACAGCTCACCTAGATCTCAGCACGGGAGTAATTGGCCTGATTAATTCCTCGCCTCTTCCAGTCTGACTGACAGCCTACAGAGGCGGTGGCGGGACAGCAGATGGCTCCTTTCAGGTCAAAGAAAATCACAGAACACGCAAACAATGGAGCCAGCATGTTCATTACAGGATCAGACACTTTAACATTAACATTAGATAACAGGTCCAGACATACTGGTGGATACCTGCACCTTGTCAGGCCTCTGGGTATCTCATTAAACCCTTATCAATATTTATGAATTGATTTCTCCTGGCTTTACAATAGAATTGGTGGCACAATTCAAGGCTTAATCACTTTTGAATGGTAAAAACTTGGATAATAATAATTGTTTCTTCATCACATCAAATTTGCTGCAGTGTTTTATTAGATCTTAAACTCCTGCCAGTAGAAAAAACTAGCAAGTCTATCAAGTATAAGTACAACAACTTGTAATAACCAGAGCAGTTTGACAAAAGTGAACCTGAACTAAACAAGCCTGATCACACGAGTCCTCTCAGTCCATTTGACACCGCTGCGTATCGAGGATTAGATCGAAGTGAATAAGGTGAGGAGTCAAAGTTCGTGCCCGGGTTGTCTGATTTGGACTCTGCTGTCTGCTTCCTTATGGATAATTACATCTTAACTGCCGACCTGAGTCTCCCAGAGGTGTCTGAACATGGTGTAAATGTTGTGGATAAATAGTTTTACTAAAAAAGTCTGTAAAGCTATTGTTTGTCATATTTATCAACTAAAACTCTTATTATAGTGCTCTGCTTTGTGACACTACGAAATTTCAAAGTGTATAAAACCTGTCATGTTAAAACACACACACACACACACACACACACACACACACACACACACACACACACACACACACACACACATTTCCATCACTTTTGGAGACATTACATTAACCTATATTCATTTACTGTTGCATGATGGAGACTTTGTGTCGTACTCATAGGGAAGGTGATTCCCCATAATGTGACAGTGTAGATTTATGTGCCTACAACATGAGTAATATAAATCAGTGCACACACACACAGACTAATGTACTAATGTACCTTTTGAATGCAGGACCTTTACCTGTAACAGAGTATTTGTTTACTCTGCGGAAATTTACTTATTCCATCTGAAATGCTATTACAGTAAATAATTTACAGTATAATCGTTAAGTTGCCAGTCATCTCAGGAGGTAAGAAACTGACCATGAACAGCAACATTCCTGCTTCGTGTCTGGCCCGGGGAGATATGTGTACTATGCATATCATCATTTCCTTTCAGCTCAGATAAAAGCATGATAATTCTATAAAAAAGCTCTATACTCACAGTGGGTTTTGGGGCTGAGGCACACAGAAAAGAGGCAGCACCCATTTACATCATTTAAAGCCAGTTAGCTTTAATATGCCAGATAGGTAAGATGCTGTCACACTGGTATAAATATTATTAACAAGGGACGATGTCTTTTACATGGATCTACCCCATCAGTGCACTACGAGAAGAAAGAACACATTGCAAAATATTTTTACTTTCAGAGCTAGAATACTTTTTGGCTATGTTTTGGGCTGGTTTTACCCCTCAGAGAGCTTCATCCCTGCTTGTGGCGGGACATTCATCTGTTTGCATGTGAGACACTTGGACACAGCCTGAGGAGAAATGTGAAGTAAAGACCAGCTGAGTCATCAGTATTCAGGCAAACACATGACCTGTTTCAGAGACGTGTGTCTGCTTTGCCGGTGTGTCCAATGAAACCCTGTGTGGTGACGTGCTGGCAGACAGATGCGTAGGTGGGAGATATGTGTAGAAGTCATCTTTATTGTTTAATAGGTCAGCATGAGCTGAGTTCTCCTGTCTGTCAATCTCCTTAGTGTGTGTGAATTAGGCCCAGAGGAAGCGAGCCGACACAAACAGCTTTACGGCTCAGGTCCAAGGACACAAGACCACAGACGCTCCAGTGTTCCCCCTAAACACTGAAGCAAGTGACCCAGAACCCCACAGAGCACACTCGCCTGCTGTGGCTGGCACACTGGAGGCTGTTGGAAAGAGTCGTCTTCTGAACGGAGAGATGATGGTCCTGGACAGTCTGCAGCCGAGTAAAGACACTTTGATCTGTTTATTGATGTGGGTTTGACTCGCTGACTGACGCTCTGTTAGTGCCTGTAGTGTTTTGTGTGTGTGTGTGTGTGTGTGTGTGTGTGTGTGTGTGTGTGTGTGTGTGTGTGTGTGTGTGTGTGTGTGTGTGGAGAGGTGATGTGCTGCAGTGATCAGGTAAGGGGGAGACTGTAAAGTCACACCTGGAGAGAAGATGCTTTACATGGTAGCTGTCCTGAACGTTTCATTTATCTGCTTTTTCCAACTTGAGAGACTTTTCAATTCAATTCAATTCAATTCAATTTTATTTGTATAGCGCCAAATCACAACAGAAGTTGTCTCAGGACACTTTCCATATAGAGCTGGTACAGACCAAGCTCTTTTATCTACAAAGAAACCAACAGACTTTGTGAAGTATATGTGATGATAAAGGTGTGCGTTTGTGATTACAAATCTGCCTGCTTTGGTCTTAAAAATACAGGTTAACTGTTATAACTATTGTCTGCACTTGTGGGACTGCACTGGCTGCTCAGTCTCATGCAGGGGAAGTGCTGCAGGAAGTGAGGTCCCACTATCGCCACCACCTGGGAAAAACCTGCAACTGCAATACCAGACAGCTCCATTCAGGAATACCTACAAGTGATGTGATTTTCACATCATGGTCATTTTCACAGAGCTCTAGATCAAGTCACAGTTCAGCTGTGAAAAAAAAAACATCAAATGTATTCAGATATACATAATGCACAGTTGTAAAGCACTGACACTTCATATATAATACTTTCCTTGACTACAATTATCTGAGTTATACTTAGTATTTGTGTACATTTACTGGTTGGATTAACATGCAAAGCGCAGCGCAGTCATTCAATATAATTACTGTTGGAGTTTAGACTCGCCAGCAGTATATGGAGTGCAACTCTGTGAAAACCATCCTTCACAATTAATACTTTATCTCTGAATTAGGAATTATTCTGATTAACTTAATTATTTAGTATTTTACATTGAAGCACAGGACTAGTTAATGTGAGACCAGCTGTCATAGTGACAAACCCCCAGAGAAATATCACTCTGCTGCTCCGCAGAACTTTTTAGCTTCTTGTCGCTCAATGTTTTGATTTTACTTGACATAGTCTCATCGCTCTCCTCTGTCTTTCTTGCGTACTTTTAAATCTTCTCTGCACTGTGTCATATTTTATATCCTCATTACTTAATCAGTCTGAATCTGCAGCACAGCTGTCAAGTAATTGCAGTTCAGTAAAAAGTACAATAATTCCCTGTGAAATGAAGTAGCATAGAATACAAATTCTCAAGCTAAAGTTGAGAGCAATAACATGACCTGTGTGTTATTCACTAATTTATTCAGGGTATATTTTAAACTCTTAGTTTGACATTTGGTGCATATTTTATAAGGTGATTCCAGTGTCGTCTCAACTCAATATGTTTAAGTTTGGCTACTTTTAGACCCAATAAAAAGGTACAGCATTTTGCATCATGAATCTGAATCTGCATAACTACAGCTATCATGTAGCTGGGTAGAAGTAGCAGAAAACTGAGATACTCAAAAGGACAACTACCTCAAAACTGTACAAAAGTATAGTACTTGAGAAGACACTACACCACTGGCTAACTGACCTTGTAGCCTTTAGGGACTTTTTTCCACCCCTTTAAACACATTTATGCCTTACATTATCCTTTAATTTTTCCAGCAGTCTAATGCAGTAAATGAATGGTCCATGCAGGGGCCTCCTCCTCCTCTGCCCCCCTCTATGGGAGCAGGAACATGGTGATGGTCCTGGTGTATGTAGGCCAGTGATAGGCCTGCCTGTGCCGTGGCTTAAAAAGTTCAAGTCATTATTCTCCTCCTGCTCCCATTCAGACGAGGTCCCGTTGGCTCATTGTTATTCTGCCCGAGTGACAGAGAGAGAGACAGAGAGAGGCAGACGCAGAATGGGAGGCTGACTGTGGTTTTCCAACGGCGGGGAGCTGGTTGCACTGGGCGGGGGTTTGTCGGTGGTGTTCTGGCCGGTGTTTTTGCGGGCGTGAAGGCATGTTGGTAATCGGCTCAGTAATGAGGAGAGGTACTGAACGGCACCAAATATCTGACCCCGATTCCTGGGAGTAAAGAGAGGCAGAGACGGGGAGAGAGTGTGTGGGAGAGAGGGGAGGAAGAGAGAGAGAGAGAGGGCCATGTGAAAAAGGGGTGGAGGGGAGCTGAGATTTAGTGCTCTGCTGGGTGAAACAACCCCCCACTAACTAACGGAGAGGGAAAGTAGCCTAATAGGAAGAAAAGAGGGGGTGTTGTACTGTTCATTTAACACTCAAAGACACGCAGGAAGCCTTTCTCGCTCCCCACAATGAGATCTGAAAAGGTATGTAACTTTTTTTTTTATTAAGTAGCTGATTTATTTGCCACTGTTTTACAAATGGAAGTGGAGCTGAGAGTTTGGGATCAACAGGTAGCTTATTGAGCTGCACTGTGTGGGCAAATGGCAGAATGCATTTTTGTGCTCATTGAAAACATCCACTGTGTAATTATCCAACTTATCTGTTTGTTTTTACAGTCAGGCTTGGGGTATGTTACTTGTCAGTTTGGGTGTTTTTGTTTTTTTGTTTTTTTTTTTACTTTGATGCAGGTATTTAAATGAAATGAGGTGGTGTGCACAAAAAGGTTCATTTAGCTGTGGTGTGCTGTTTTAGCTGCAGTGTTACACCGTGAATTGATTTTTAGAGAAATGCAAGAAGTAAATGCATGAATATATGGCAGCAATTCACTGTCAAACAGGAGCTTTACAATAAATCAAATGCACAGTTATTCACAAGTCTTGCATGAATCCTTTAAATACCATGTTTTTTTGGTAAATCACTTTGTTCTTTCTTGTGAATTAAAATCATGTGGTGACATAAGGGAAGCAAACTTTCAAGTGTCAGAAAATAGCGAAAAAATGTCTTTTGCTTGTCTTTTCTGACAGTCACTCCAAAAATCCAAAGACTTTCAGTTTGCTATCATCTAAAACAGAGAAAAACAGCAAATCCTGACACCTGAAAAGTTTAAGCCAGATCATTTCTGGACAAACTCATTGTTCACTCAAGCCATCTTGCAGTTTTTAAGTGACATCAATGATTTTAAATCTTTGCATCTGAAGCGTTTAACATTTAAAGAGGCCAAACCACATGAATGCACCTTCTGTATCAGTTCCCCAACCACCTGCAGACTGGTCCTGTTGCATCCTGAAACAAACAGCACTTTATTTCTTTCTGAGCTGAGAATAAACACACATCAATGTTTTATCAAGCTTCAGTATTTGACTTCATCATTTGGAAGTATGTGCACGGTTATAAAGCTCTTCAAGCTAAATAAAAACGATCAAGTTGCTGCAGAACTGCAGACTTTTACAGCCTCTCTGACAAATTACAGACTGCACCAGGGTGGCCTTAATGAGCGCGAGTCTGGAAATGTTTTCTTTGTGTCATATACCATTAGTTGATCTGGGTCAACGTTTTCTCTGTAATCTCGCTGTGATAACAAGTGAAGGCTGCACAGGGAAAACCCAGGCAGCATTTTGCCCTTAAATCCAGACTGGAAAACCTTTGACCCTGGACCAGTTCCCCCCTTGATCGTCCTCTCTGCTGAGGAAACATTGCTGTCGCGTGTTTATTCAGCGCTCTGACACCTGTGACTCACAATGGAGAAGCCCATTGTTCTTATCTGAAATGGTATAACTCGTCTGGCACTCGAATCTAGGAGAAATATTTGGGTTGCCGTAATGTTACAGCGCGATAATGTAGAAACTGGCAGCTCAGACATGGAGGGGATTCATGTGAAAATAACACTGCTGCCCTCAGACAAAACCCAAGACGGTCTGACATCCTCATCACTTGTTGTGATGTTCAGTGGCCTTAAATGTCCTCTACCTGATGTAAATCTCACATTTTCAGTCCCTCATGGTGAGACTGACAGCACTGAACAGTCAGGTGCAGATTCTTCATCAGTAAATATGAAGATTTGAAAACTTGTGTTTATTCCTTAAAAGGAAGGAAGAGAGGAGGTTCTCTGTACACATGAACACAAAAATCTAACACTTATCATTATGTAGTTTATCTATAAAATACCTGAAAATTGTGAGAATGCTCATTATAAGTACCCAAAGCCTGAGGTGGCATCATCAGATCAGTCCAAAACCCAAATATGCTCAATTTATTATCATTTATGACAAAAACAAGCAGCAATTTCTGATGTGTGAGAAGCTAGAAACGAGTATTAACTACTGAAAATAGTCAAAAAATATAACTATTAATAATTTCGAGTGCGGATAAATACAAACTGCTTTGACGTCTTTCCTCTGAGGAGGTGATGGATAAAAATGTCTGGATTTGTGTTTCTTCCTCAAGTTTTGGGCTAAATTCCTGTAATAGATCATCACTCAGTGTTTTTTCCTTCATCTTTTCGCTGGTAGAGGGTTGCTGTCTGCTGTAAAGCTTAGGGCCCCAAACAAGAGGAGGAAAGAACAATACAAACATACATCAGGACATAACTGAGAGAAGAAAAATGTCTCGAACAGAGGAGGTCAACAAGATGACTGAAAATGTCTACAAGGTACGATGGTCTGCCTTGTCTTTCCCAACAGGGAAATTTGTAATGATTTATTTTTAAGATGCACAATCATGCACCGTGCACTGTGTGGTCATATTATTAGAAATGTCACTTTATTTGTGTGTTTTATTGACGACAGGGGATTCTGGACCAGTTCAACCCCAGTCTGAAGAACTTTGTGACCATGGGGAAACATTATGAGAAAGCCCTGACAGGTTAGTCAAACACAGGCCTCTGACTTGTCCACTTATTTGGGTTCAATGAAGTAACTGAATCACTGAGCAGGATATTTTTCCCTAAAATGTACTCTCCTCTTCAGGAGTAACAATGGCTGCCAAAGGGTACTTTGACGCTCTGGTGAAACTTGGGGAACTAGCGAGCGACAGCCAAGGCTCCAAAGAGCTGGGTGAGTGGCCGGCCGGTGGACAAGGACCGGGCTGAGGAGAAAATAAAAATAAATTGGCGGTGGCACCTAATAAAGTGGAGAGAGTGACAGCTGGAGAGAAGTTGCAAATAGTCTGCTGCATGTGTCGGTGAGGGAGGAGATGAAGACAAGAGGGAATGAGGAAATGTGGAGAGAGAGAGGGAGAGAGAACAGAGGGGAAGGGAGAGAGTAGGGTCATTGTTGGGAGATTAACAACACCACATGATCTCATTGTAATGCTGAAAACAGCGGGGGAGGCAGGCAGGAGAGTCGGAGGGCGAGATGCCAGCCACCACATACTACAGCGCTGTGTGACCAAGGGAGGGACTCACAGCTGACCGACACTCTGTGAATGAGAAATTGTGTGAAAACAGCAGGTTTTATGACATTTTTCTGATGTGTCGTCTGCATGTGTATTGATGTCAGTGGTGGAGGAAGTATTCAGATCTTAATTAAGTAAAAGTATGTGAGTATAATCAGGAAAATGTACTTAAAGTATCAAAAATGAAAGTACTCACTGCAGAGAAATGTCCACAGTGAGTTATTCTACTATGTATCATGTCGTTATTATTAGGAAGTTACATAAAAGCAGGATTTTACAGGTAGCTGGTTGAGGTGGAGCTCATTTTGAACTATTTTGTAAAGGACTGTGACTCATGATTATCATGAACTGGTTTCTAAAAATTCTGAGACCAATAATAAGTTCTGTTGCAATTACCCAGAGGCCAAAGTGTCAAAGCAGTCCAAACGTCAATATTCTAAAAAAAATAGAATAACATTCGCTACTAATAATAATATTTAATTGATGATGGTAATTAGTAGATAATTAAAAGTAAAAGCAGCAAATGCTCACATCTAAGAAGCTGGAGCCATGAAATGTTGGCGTGCCAATTCATTTTGAAGCTGTCAAATAATTGTAGTGAAGTAAAAAGTACAATATTTCCCTCTGAAATGCAATGAAGTAGAAAGTAAAGTACCTGAGTAAATATTCATACTGTTACAAACAGTCAGTGTTGGAGCAGAGCGAGATCGTTTCAGCTCAGGTTAAAGATGCGCTGTAGCTGATGATTTTCATTATCTGAGCTGTTCATCATACATGTGACTGACTGCCTCACTGTGCTTCACGGCTCCTCACAGGAGACACACTGTTTCAGATGGCCGAGGTCCACAGACAGATTCAGGTGCAGCTGGAGGATGTGGTAAGACTGTGCTCCTTCTTCTGCACAAATGGTGACATTGAGATCGTTTTGTTGCCAGTAGTGGTCTCTTGGATGAATCGTGCCGAGGCCTTTCTCGTTGATGTTGCGGTGTCTGGAGCTTTGCTTTTAAATGTTGCATGTGGATGTTTTCATCGACAGTTAAAGCTGTTTCACTCTGAGCTGCTCGCCCAGTTAGAGCAGAAGCTGGAACTGGATATTAAATACCTCACAGTAAGTTCACATGTTGACTGAAATGTCTGGTACTCAGTATATTGATAAGAAAAATTTCTATTCCCTTTTGATTAATTCTGAGAAAAGCATGATTTTTGCTTAGTTTTAAAGGAAAGAAAAATACATCAGAATAGTTGTGTAAAAGTTAACTGTTTATTGGTAAAACATGCTCACCTTGATCAGTAAAAATGGACTGAGAGGTTTTGGGACAATCACACTTAAATCTTAAATAGTAGCTCAATCAGACGTTGTTTTGTCCAACATTTATTGAATAAATCCTCTCAGGCCACCCTAAAGAAGTATCAGAGTGAGCGGAGGTCTAAATCTGAGTCTATCGAGCGCTGCCAGTCTCAGCTGAAGAAACTCCGCAGGAAGAGCCAAGGCAGCCGTCACCCAAACAAATATGGAGACAGAGAGATGCAGGTAAGTGAAGCCTGGATTACAGTGCACACACATGCAATGTAAAGCTAGCATGACACAGTGACCTCTAACGTATAAGAAACAAAAATCCTTCAAACACATGTATATTAAACATCTCACTCAGCATTACAGCAGATTAAAAAGCAGAGTTATGTGAGCTTTTGTGTGAGAAACAGGCCACTGTGAATAAGATTAAAGAACAATCTGCCTCAGCTGATTTTTCAGAAAACAAGCAACTTAGTGCACCAAGTCTCTGCTGGAGGAAAAATGAGCGGTATAAGAGGGTGAAAGGATTTAGCCACTTGGAGAGTGAAAGTGACAAAAGGTCACCAGAGTAGAGGACAGCATTTTCTGATTTGTGCTTTGTTATCATTCTGCCACAGGCAGGAAATGATGTCACATATTCCTCCAGGTTCCTCGCTCCTTAGTGTGCATTAAAGGTCACTCTGAGTCTGAGTGCCTGAGATTGGGACCATGGGGCTGTGTGTGCACTTGTTAGGATGTTCGGGTTCACAGTGAAATCTCTCTGGACTTTTCCTTCAGTTTGTGGAGCTGATGAGTCGCCGCCAAGGCGAGCTGGACGCGCTGGTTGCCACAGGTTACAAGTCTGCACTCACTGAGGAAAGGCGAAGATATTGCTTCCTGGTGGACAGACAGTGTTGTGTTACCAAACTGCTTATCAACTACCACTCCAAGGTGATTTGTTCACATTTCCTTATGTGTTAAGTAAGGTAACATTTCAATGTTCTAACACTGAGATATTGAAATTCAGATGTTTTGAGTGGTTGGTTTCACTGTTCAAATGAAAGGATGAAAGGTCTGCTCTGTTACTGCCTTTTAGACCACAAGAATGTAATGAAACTCTCAGATTTAAACCAGGGAGTTACTTTCTGCAGATTATTGAACAGCATTTCTCTTTTAGTTTTAGTTCCCACTAGAAGGATTTCAGTTTTTTCCACATTTAACATCAAAAAACTACTCCTTGTCTATTTACTTACTGCCGAAATAAAGTTCTTAATGGAGTCTATAGCTGCAGCATCATTTGGTTCAGCACAGATGTACAGTTGTGTGTCATCTGCATAACTATGGAAACATACATTGTGCTCTCTAATAATGTGGCAGCATGTTGTTTTATTTTTTTTTTATAAAAATGAACCTAAATACTGTTTGTGGAACCCATCTTTAAAGATTTACATCTGCAGTTAGATTGAATAAGCTGAGAGCCACAGACAGGGGAGGGAAGTCAGAGAGTACTGACACTAGTGTGTTGAACATTTTTGGTCTTAGACTCCAGCCTTATCCTTTAACAATGTTGTGGTTTTCTTTTTTTTCTTTTTTTTTGGCCTTTTGAAAATGACACAGGTGAGAGAACTTCTGTCGCAGAAACTGTCATCCTGGCAGCAGTCCTGTTCTCAGCCCACCAAACTCCCAGAGCGCGCTCTCAATCTGCTGCGTCACACTGCGCCTCAAAGCTCAGGGGCTGCTGGGATAGCCGAAGTCCTCCGCCACACCAAGCTCGGCTCTGCTCAGCCAGAACAGGTCAGATCATTTCTACACATGCTTATGTTCATATGTGTGCTTTGTATATTCTTGCCTGCACTGTGGTTGGCGTCCACATAAGGATTACATGTTAGGCTGATATTTTGAAACAAACTCAAAACCTCACTGGTGGTAAAGTCAGAAAACAAGTCTATTATTGTGATTTGTAATTTCTGCTAGTGAACAGTACCTGTCCTTGGTTTTTCAGAGGCTCTCTGTCCAGGAAGTTCCCCCTCTGTTGAATGGAGACTCCAGTCGCTCCCAGCAGCAACGCTCGCTCCCCTCCTCCTCCCAGAGCGAAACCTGTCCTCCTCAGGGCTCCCCCCAGACTTTCCGCTCTGTCGCTGCTGGAGGAGCTGCTGGAGGTTCATCGCGAGGAGCATCTCCCCAGCACACCAGCACACCCCTCAGTGCATCAGCCAGCCCCCTCCCAGACAGTAGCGCCAGCGGCAGCCCTGCTGCATCCACTCCCACCACATCCAGCAGCGCAAACCAGCAAGGCTCTCTCCTCCTGGCCACCAACACATCCAACCTCTCCCCGTGCCTCATCCCCTCCACAGTGATGTCGCTCAGCCAGATCTCTCCAGCCAGCGGCTCCTTGCAAGGCATGACCCTCTCGATCCCCCACAGTGCTCCTCACAGTCCTCCTCTGCCCCACAGTGCTCCTCTCTCCAGGGCCATGACTCCTGTGCAGTTACTGCATCAACAGGTGGGACCAGGAGGGAGCAACACTTCATCACCATCACATAATCCTTGGCTGCTGAAGAACACTGACATGTGTGCAACAGCAACACTTCCACTGCCGAGGAGACCTGTCAGTGAAATGAGGCTGGGCGGCTTTCAGGGTAAGATGTGACAAGTCTCCGTCCCCATTCAATTAGTAACGTTGCAATCCTTGTTGATTTGGCTACACCCTGTGGTTAGTGGAGAAACTGCAAGTGCAATTCTTCTTATTTTTTATGCAACTTATTTTTGATGCTGCATAATAAGTATAATAATAAGTAATTTTCCACAGCAGCCAGAGAGCACAGTTACAGGAGTTGGTTGCCTTTCTGAGTAATTGGAGACATGCAACTGATCCACTTCTAAAATGAAGCAGTGGCAGTAGAAAATGTTGTGTTAGCATTAATGCAGCTTTGATGCGACTGTAGGAGAGTGAACTCTAAACAGTAATGCCGGATCACAGACATACATCCCTTGTGTGTCGGTCTGCAATTTGAATCTAATGTGGGACTGGTGTCTGAGCCAGTCACTGAATATATATACATTGAATGGCTATAGCTATGGCTGTTATTTTTCCCTCTGTCTTCTACCTAGGCTCCAGTCTGCCAAGGATGCTGCCTTTATCTGGACCAACACGTGTGGAAGCCATGTTTGCTCACACTCCGGAGTCATTAGAGGGCGGTGGCCTCGGGGGTGGAGCTTGCTTACTGCACTTCCTGCCTGGTGACAACATCACCCTGCTCATCTCTGAGCCCAGGGACGGGTGGCATTACGGTCAAAATGAACGAACTGGACGGTATGCTTTGCGAATCACACACTGATATGCTGAAATGTGCAGCACAAGACAAAACCACAGAATTGTCTGCTGCATAACTTGAAAAGACCTTGCAATGTGTAGCTTTGGAATGACAAGATTATATTCAGGCGAGAACCAAAACAAGTCAGGGACACCACTTCCCCTCAACCATGTGCTCCTTTCTAGCTTACTGTAAGTAGAGCTGCTTTTTCTTTCTTCAGAAGACTTCACAAATGGCATGGCACCAGGTTAACACATCATATAAGATGACATAAAAGAGTCTGAGGTGGTCTGTCTTGGCCATCTTGCTGCTTGAAGCTCTCATTTTATCATTCAGTCACATATAGTAAAATTTTCCTTCACAGGAAAGGCTGGTTCCCTTTCTCCTACACTCAGCCTCATCACAGTAAGATGGATCACCTCGAGAGGTAAGTCAAAGAAGAACAAACACTGACTTAATGACAGAAATACTTCCCTCACTTCCCTTTAGCTGTTTTACAATTCAGTATATCAGCAATTTATAGTTATAATGTTGCTTGATTTACAGAAAACTTCCAACGTTTTCACGTTGAGATGAATATGACACCCTTCCCTTTTCCATCTGTATTCTCAATTTATCAAAACATCTTTCATGCCAGACGCACAGAAAGTGCAGAGGAGCTCTTAAACTGCAGAATGATGCTGACTCTCTGCCCGCTCAGTCTTTCCACCGCCCTCTCCCAACACATTCACTTCACTCTCCAACACCAACAGCATTGTTGATGAATTAACACAAAACCAACATCTCTCGACTCTCATGTTTCCTTTTCTTTCTTCTTGTGTATTCTTTCCTCTCCGTCTGTGACCTTCCCTTTAGCTCTCTCTTCTTATCTAAGGCTAACAGCACCAGTACAGGCCAGCTCGACAAGCTGGTGTCTCCAGGTTTCCCAGCCCTCACACCCGAATCAGAGGAGGAGCGCTCTCTTCCTCCCCAGAGGGTCAGCACCTTCAGACCCCGTCCCTACAGCATGGCTGACAGCAACAAGGTCAGAAACATGAAACCTGTGGGAGGAGGTCAAAAGCTATAGTGAATGTGTTCTGACAAAAGACCCTTGCTGTTACTGGGGAGATTTTGATGCTTCATAATAATGTAAATGAAATATCCTTTAATATTATCTCTTCTTTGCATACAGATCACCTCGGACTTGGCCTCTCCACCACCCTCCCCAACCAGGTAACTTTTAGCCAAAGCTGCTCTCTGTGTGTCATTAAAGGGGATGTCCACCAATTTTATATGTCAAAGTCAATTTATTAGTGACTCATGATTACTCAAGTGATCAGTTGCTTGTTTTCAGCCAAGCTAGCATCGTATGCTCTAAGGATGGCCATGTTGGTCTGTCAGATGGTAATCTCTCTAAACAGATTCTGCATATGAATGGAGACTTCAGGGTATCAGAAACATTCTCGTTTCTGCATGCCTCCGTTATTCAGATGTCAGCTGACTACACCAGAAGCATCGAAACATTGCCCGTTGCCCCCAGAGGCTAAATCATCATCAGACAACTGTTGATGGGTTCCAAGATTTATCAATCGGTCCTCTGCATTGGTCCTAAATTAAACATCTCAACAACTATTAGATGGGTTGCCAGGAAATTTTCTACAGACATTCCTGGTAGCCAGAAGATGAACCCTAATTTCTTTAAACCAGTAATACCATCACCAAATACCTGCAAACTGATGGCATTCCTTGTGTCAGTTTGGAAATATTAGCATGCTAATATTCGCAACAAAGATGGTGATTACACCTGCTAAACATCACTATGTTAGCATTATCATTGTGAGCATGTTAGCATGGCTGTAGGCTGTTTCTTGCACAATGCTAACTTGCTGGAGCTTTTAATCACCAGTTTATGTAATAAGTGATGGTCATACTTCTCATTTTTATGGTTTCCTCCTTTCAGGCTCAATCCATTTGCCCACATCCGACTTAGAAGAACCGTCACCAACGATCGCTCAGCTCCCATTATTGAGTAAGGGCTTTATTCCCACAGCGGCAGCAGCAGTCCTGTTCTCTGTGGTTTGTCAGTCTATCAGACCTCAGCCCACTGGCTCATGTTGATTCTTTTAAATTGTACTTTACTTTGGATGTTGTTTTATTTGCAAGTTAATCAAATACAGATCTTGTTTCGTATGCAGGAATAGAACATGTTTAAATCAAAGTATGCAAGCTTAATGTGTAAGGGCTGACCTGTTATAAATATGATTCCAGTCCGTGCAATTTTGAAGTAGTTAATAGGAAAAAAGTAGAAATAAGACCATAATATCTGAAAATTCTGTTTGAGTGAAACATGGGAATTTATCTAAGATCTAGTTTTTATGAAACAGAAGTAAGGTGTTAGGCTATACTTAGCTTAATGTTTGAGATCAGCATACTGAATCTTGCTTGTCCAGAATAACATTTTTTAGATTTCGCCTTGCCTGTGAAAGATGTATCTTATTTTGCTTACTGTTTTACAGTGCTTTTTTTTCTTGCTATAGCCCATAATCTAGATTGTTTTGTTGTTGTTTTTTGTGCCGTATTAAGAAAAGTTTTCTTTGTTTGGCTGATCTAGGGACTGGCTCCTAATAGCAGGTTGTGAACTCTCACTTTCACTGTAATGAAGTGTTATGGGAAGAGGACAGGCTCCTTCTCGAAAAGTGGTATTACAATATTATATTTTTTAGAAAAGCTGCCAGATTGTTGCATTTTCGTGGTTTTCAAGGTGAACTTTGAAATTTATTCAAAGTGTCTTTTCTATTTTAAAATGTGGTTGTTTGGTTCAGAAGGACTTGCTATATTTTAATGAAACTGGCACAGCGAGTTATTTTTGTGTCATTTTTACCTTAAAATTATTGAGCAAGGGCAATGAAGTGTGTTCCTCAAGTCCCTGTCAGTTATATCTTATGTTTATGCCAGTTAACACAACACATTCTGCTGCTGTAAAGTTACATATTAGTATTTTATTAATGTAGATTTTTGAATTATTATAACTACCTGGACTCAAAATACATAAAACAGATTCTACCTTAAATTTGATTATTGAAATGATTGATTAGTTTCTTATGGGAACACTTATTAAATACAGGGCAAGTCCTACAAAACAAAGAAAGAGCTTGTGAGTTTCACAGACGCAAACTGTGACAGTTAATAGTTGAATGTTTGGATGGTGTTATCATTGAAAGAGGTGTTTTTTTTTTGTTTTGTTTTGTTTTTTTAGAAAGTAGAAACTGTGGAGGGTTCAAAGTGTTAAGAATGAAGAAATTTGCGTGCTTAGTCTTTGGATTTGATGTCTTCTTGATTCCTTTTCAGTCCCAAATCTAAAGCTAGACAACATCTAGGCTAGTTGATTGTAGCTGTACGTTTACCAGTCAAACTGAGCAGAATCTTCAAGAGAGATATGAAAGCCAAGACAGACGATAGGATTGTCTTAATGGGAAAAATGTATCTATGAAAGTGATGAAGAAAGCATACGGGAAGTTGACCAACGTCTGAGCAAGTGTTTATGGTAAACTAGAGATATCCAAAGTCATATTCTGTAGCTCAGTATTCGCCTCTGTGGTTTAAAGGTGAAACTCTGTATCTGTGCAAAACTGTTCCTGTTGTAACTGCCTTGAGTTTCTTTGATTTTGTAGCACCTTGAAGATTCAAGACATGGCCCATAAGGGTTGTAGTGAATAATTTCTAACAGCAGATATCATTACTTTGAGTAGCATGGCATCATTACTAAAGGTGAGAGCAAAATGATAGAGCTAATGCTTATCTGTGGTTGTAAATAGTGCTTAAAATGTGTGATTGTATGACTTTTATTTGACTTCATTTTCTAATGATATTTCACTTTGGTAGAACATTTTGACTTTGTAGAAGCTACAGAAGCAGCAAACCTCCAACACTGGAAACTGTGCACCCGTCAGCCGTGGTATTAAAACTAAACAGGAAATAAGAGCTCTTACACAGTGATACAGTGAAAATACAGAATGACATATTATTCACCTACACACTGTCGGTCTGAATGAGTAACTGTTGATGTTATAGTGGCCAGTATTAGTCATCCATAAAATCTGAAACAGAATGAAACATGAACTGAGATTGGAGCAAATGAACATGACAGTGAAAAATATGGTGAAATTAATAATTCACTACTAAATAATGTGAAAATTAGACATTATAGATACAGAGGAACTGTAGTATATGTACAACATAGACATAAGTCTGCAGCATGACATCTGTTTTTAGAAATACATTGAAAGTTTATTGAAACTCTAAATATTATAAATATGTAACACAAAATGAAAGAAAATCAAAACCAATTTACAGGTAGTCTATGGGATAGTGTACACGTTTAGAGAGAGAGTATATGTGAGGATGTTTAAAAGATACTTGGTCACTGGTTGACTGTAGGAATGCTGCCACTAAAAACGGGAACTTTTTCTCAAAACGCGTCTTCCAAAGTGAAATATTGTTTTACCAGTGCACGCTCATTTTACAGTTTTTGGTTCTGTACAAAACACAAAGCAACATAAACAGACTGTCAGTCTGTTCTCTGAACTGCGTCAACATGAAATCCTGGTGACTGCAGAAGATATTTTATTTTGATGATGAATACTGCTGAGGAAGACGTTCTTTACCTGATACACTGAATACTGACGTGTTGTGAAATAAAAGTTCTATGAAGGAACTCTGTGTCAACTGTTACTCTGTATGTAAATCTTTTAAAACAGAGCTTTTGAGTGCATTTTCAAAGGTGGATTTACAGTATTATTGCAAAATACACACCAACAAGCACAACATAGGTGTTACAGTGTCTTTGAAGTGGCAAGTCCCATATATGAACTGTAGCAGCTGAGTCTATATTTTGTAATGCAGTACTGCTCCACACACTGCTTCCTTACTTAATCATTCCAGGAGAATGATGTTGGTATGAAAAAAGGAATTCATTTTTAAACAATGTTAATCTGATTTCAGCTTTGTCAGGTTAAGCCCCTTCTGAAGGATCAGGGTTGCGTTGAAGCTTAGTTTCAAAACACTCACAATCTGTTCTGGAAAATCAAACAGAAATCTTAACACTGAGTCATCTGACAGAAAAAATGTCCGGAAAGCTGGAGTTCAGGTCATTTTAAGGTTTACTCTTACAAGGTATGTGAAAAACTTTTTCAAAGTCCAAATCACAAAACGCTATTAGACTAGAGTCTAGTCTAGTCTAGTCTTACGCCTTCTTCAATTCATGCAATTAGACTAATGTGATGTTATCATGTAGTAACCATGCCTTCAATCCAAATGTATTAAATGTATCCAAACCAAACAATGTGGCACAACAGTAGAATTAAATAGACAATCTTTATTGTGGGACAAGTGGGGCAGATATGCAGACACATATGAAGAAGAGGATCAGCACAAGAGTTGATTGGTAAAAAGTTACAGATTTTTAAGCCATTCCAAGCTTCTTCCTTGTGGGTCACGTGGATGTGCAGGGACATCAGGCATGTTTCCATCATCTCGCACAGGGACTGCAATGGGAAAGGAGAGTTCAATTAATAGCTGAAATGCCCAGAGCTTTCAGTGACACTCAAACACAACCTGCTGTGAAATGATCAGCAACATGGCTTACCTGGGTAGGTGTATGGTACAGCTGAATTGATCATTCCTGAATACCTTGTGAAGGGACTGATCAATGGAATAATAAAACCTGAGGAAATAAACGTTCAATGGTAAAGGTTAATACATACAATATATTAATGACACGTGTCTACACTGGCCAGTTGACAGAGTCACTGGTTAAGGTAAAATTAAATGGTAATTTTTGAAAGGCTTATCTGTTGTTATGATTTACTTGTTATGTTGAGCACGTCTTATGTAGTTAATGAACGTGAAGACAGCTGACGTAACGTACATATATGCCAGTGTAATCTTATTGTACAAGTGTGCACAAGTGCCCTACTGTACAATGTTGTGCTTCCGTCTATCACTAACATGAACTGGGTATATGAGGCTGGTTACTCACCTACCACCCCAATAGCACAGGAGGTCAGGATAACAGGCTCCTTATTCCATGCATTCTTCAGGAACGCTGCGATTCCTGCATACAGAAAACAAAGCAGGTTAAAATCCACCACAACTGACGGTCAACCTACGGTTAGCTAACGTTAGCAGCACACCCAAGGTCATGTTTTTCGAATGAATATCATCGAGATAAAGTAACTCTGAGACCTCGTTAGCGTGGTTTAGAATGCTTAAATGATCTGTTTATGCTATTCGGAAATCTTCTTAAAGCTAAATGTATGAGATAGATGTACAAAACACGACAAAATATTCGCATACCCGCCATGTTGCCTTGGGAAGTTTGCACCGAGCGGGTGATCATGGGAAATGTAGTAAATACAAACCGACGTATAATTTCTGCGACCGTCGCGTAAAAACATTAGATTAGCGACGTGTGTGAAGGAGGAACTGTTGTAGCTTGGTTTGACGTTTGGTATCAGTCAAGTACATTCAGTCCAGCGAGGATATAGTATGATGTTAGCAAACGGTTTTAGCTAAGCTGACTGTGGTAACCGAAGAGTAATACACAGTCTGAGCCCGTCAAACAGTTTGTAGAGGAGCTTTAACACCGCAGGACAGAGTTGCTGCTGAGGACATACCACTGTTTTTGGACTTAACATACATAAATGTAAGTACTGGGAGGATTTAGAGCATGTTATTTAGCATGATAGTCGATGATAGCTAGCCTTAATGTAACGAGTATTTTCAGTAGTACTCTAAATACTCACTAAAACGTTGCTGTATGTGTATATAACGTCATCATCATCGTCTAATACAAAGCTAAGCACGCAGTATATAACGTTACTGTATATAGACGTGTACATG
Source organism: Chaetodon trifascialis (assembly GCF_039877785.1). NCBI lineage: Eukaryota > Metazoa > Chordata > Actinopteri > Chaetodontiformes > Chaetodontidae > Chaetodon > Chaetodon trifascialis. The sequence continues at coordinate 20,035,422 of NC_092062.1, forward strand.
TATACTGCACGTAACCACTAATTATTCAATATTTCTTCCAGTGGATATGTATATAGGCACTGCATGTTGTTGTTCATATTTGATATGTACAAGAACTTTGACTCAAAATTATATAGCTATATACCTTGTGTGTGTAACATTCACATACATGCTTGACCCCTTAAACTGACTCTGATATTTAAAAATGCCTCCACAATAGTAATAATGTGTTCAGTTTTCTTTCTTCTTTTTTTAATGAAAACACAAAATCTTCTTCCAGATGATGGAGGATTTCTCTGGTTTGGCTCTGCCTCCTCTGTTTGGAGGACACATTTTGGAGGCAGAGCTGGAGCCTGGTGGTGTGGAGCTGGGACCAGGGGAGGTAATGGTCATGGTCAGGTTAATAGGAATGTTGATGTCAGTAAGTGTTAACATCTAGCCAGTGCTCCCTGTGCCAAACTCACAAGAAGCATTGTGTGTAGCTGTCTTCACACTCATTGTACCAAGTCATTAATATTACCAGTTTACATACTGCATCTTGGCCCTGATTTAGCCCAGTCTTTAAAGGAAGAGGCTACAGTCACACCCTTGATACAGAATCTTACTTAAATGTGCCCTAAGTGCCATAAATGTCATCTATGCCTGCCAAAATTTCTTACATTTAGAATTCTATTAGAGTTGGAGAAGAAGATATTTAATGTGGTTTAGTGGGTGGAGTGATAGGGTCTGCTAAGACACCGACAAAAACACACAGATAGCCAAACACAAGACAGAAACAAGAGTTGTTTCCTCCAGGTGGAGCTGGGCCCAGGAGGCAATGAGCTGCTGGAGAGTACAGCATACGAGGATGAAGAGAGAAGAGCTCTTGACAAGAGGAAATATCTGGCTTTGAGCAGGAGGTGTAAAGAAATTGAACAGGTGCGTGCAAGCTTGCATAAAGCATGCATATATGTGTGTAATTTTGCACACACTTCCTGTCTGCGTGTCTTGTGAAATGTGAATATGGGTCATGTTTGGATTTGTTATCATCTAGTTCTAGTTCTAGTTCAAACCTACTAATTTCTGATATATTTTCCTTTCAGATCCACTGATATTATGGTAGAACTGCAAATGCAATGCAAAAGCATTATGTTTTTTCTTTATAAAGACTTTCTAGTTATTCTGTTGCTTTTCCTCACCGTGTTATTAAGTGACACATGTCTGGAAAGAAAACCCTAAAATTCCGTCCAAATGTTTCTTTATCAGGTGAATCAGAAGATTCTTGGTCGTCTTCACCAAGTACAAAGAATTACACGGCGCTTGAAGAAAGAGAGGCGGTACAGTATCTCCATTTTCTTTACGTCTTCTAGGACATTTTCCACTAGATGGCCCATCTGAAGATTATTTTAATCTTACAGGTTTCTCATGAAGACTTTAGATGCTCATGGGGATGACTACAGAAACGCCCAGCTCACCATACTTCTAGAGGTGAGAATTAGATGGACAGATACCTTTGAAAGAAGAATAGAAAGCACTCATCACAGGTTTCTGAAAATAATTACAAATCAGCTCAAATGGTGGTTATGGACAATTGCTGACGCAGACTGAATAAAGTAAAAATTATATGTTTGATTTTAGTATTTCCTATCAGTCCCAAGCTTCTATTTTCTATGACTTGATCCAGTTGATGCACAAGAAATGTTAAGCACCCATGGAGAATGGAATAATTTCACTAAATCCAGGATAATATTCTGTTACATTTTTTCACTTGTTCCTCTCTCAGGATGAGTCTGGAACCCCTTTAGATGCTGCTGCTGGAGTGGAGGATGACCGCCTCAATGGTGTGTCTGGTTCCACTTCATCCGCAGCTTTGCATCACACTGCTGGACCAAAGAAGAGGAGGCACCGAATTCCACGGCAAGAAAAGGAGAAAGACCAGCAGGTAGATGAAGAGGTCTGCTGAAGTGCTGTTGTCCGTTCAAGTGTGCAGTATTAGAGACCTTGATCAGTTCCTTACAATGTGCTCCGTGTCTTGTCGTGTGTGTGGTTGTGGATGCATCAGTGGGTGGTTTTAAATGCAGTTACATCTCCTTAATGTCAGCATTCAGACATCTGACGGTGTAGAATAATTGATTTTCTGTTGAATTGAGTTTCGGCTTCTTTTCCCAGACTGAACCAGACATTTCAGTGTTGGCAGAGACGCAGTTTGGAGAAATGCCCAGTCCAACCTCTCTGTCTCACTGATTGTTGCACTGCCTTGGATATGACGATGATGAAGGAGCCCCCAGTTTCTTCAACTGTTTAGTAAAGCCGCTGCCTTTGTTCAACCAGGTTTTGCACTGTTTGTAGTTTTACTTGAACGTTTTTGAGCAGATCAAATTCATGTAAGAAAGAATGAAATGTCATTCATCTGGTGCATATATACATTTGTTTTGTATACATTATTTAATTTTGTCATATTTTGTACTAAGATTTGGTGTCAACACATAACTATGGCAAACAGTTCATGCTGTCATGGACAGCAACCCAGATACAATTATCAGGGCAGCAGACTTGTTTATAAATGGATTTCTCAATACATTTCTGGATACTATCAATGGTTCTGGATTTTATATCAGCAGGCAGATCCATGATTAATATTAAAGTATTACAGACTGCCATTTATGACATTTTTAGTTTGTTTTGTTTTGGAGTTTGTTGAACTCATGTTTTTAACTTTTAAAGGTTGTTCTCATCTGACCAACAATTTAAACTTTAAAAACTGATGCAAAACTCCTGTGTGTTTTATTGTGTTTTTAGACAGTAGTTAAAAACGTTTCAGGTCCAGGTAGAAATATGAAGTATGTCTGTAAGTAGTTTCTTTAATTTTTCAAAATAATAATAAAAAAAAATCTGTCACCATGAATCAATATCTAAACTAAAACATTGTGGCATTATCCATACAACGACTAGTAAAGATAAACTAAATAGAAATGTTCCAGTGAAGAAATACTAGGATTGTCTGATTTCAGATGCAGTTCTGGTTTTGTGTCGCTCCAGCGGATGTGTCTCAGTGACAGGCATGACTTCTGTCCAATCAATTCTCGAAGATTAGATTTAGGGCGGGGCTCAAACGCGGAGGTGGGATTTTAGCTACCGTCCATCTTCAGCTACATTACAGTGAGCGAGCTTGTCGAAAAGAAAACACAATTTGGAAGTAAAGAAGACTTTCTGGAATTAGTTTTGGCTGTATTTGAAAAAAGACAAACGAAAGTCCATACCCTAGGTAAATGTCGTAAACATGTATAAATCTAGATGGTTGGGTTGACCCAGTTTCCCTTTTTCCTAAATTTGGCTAGCTGGCTAGCTAAGCTGCTAGCTAGCTAACATTTTATGTATTAGCTAGCCAGACAGTTAGCTGTATTAGCTTGCAGGTTAACGATTATAACGGACTCTGCTATATTGTGCCTTTCACAACGTAAAACCACCATATAAAAGCTATACTGGACCCCAAAATAGTAATGCATGAATATGACCTATCCATCAACATGCTCCGTGGTACTTGTTTTGAAGCGGGCCAGGTAGTAACCGAGCGAGGTGGACGAGCTAAGAAACTGGCTAGTATTAACGTTCGCTCAGTAATGTTAGCATGCTAGGTGGCTAATTTTAGCTGACAACCATGTCAGTCATATTGGTAACAGTAAGATCAGCCAACGAAAATGTAATGGTAGATAAACGGACATACTGAAGTTCTGGTCATAAGTGTCCTTAGAGTCCGAGAAGATAACGTTATTTGTGCAGCTAACGTTAACTGGCCAGCTAGCTGGAGTTAACGTCAGTTCCACTCAGGAAACTGATGTACTAATTGCTCTGTTGAAGGTATTCGTGTTTTGTTTGAGCGATTTATTGGTACACATTTTGTTTTCTGTGTATAGCTAACTTTGTGACAGACGGAATGTGGACATTGTCGTAGTCAGAGCCATGGCTGACAAGAGAAAACTTCAAGGTAAGACTGCTGGTGAAACTGATGTTGCACAGGATCCATTACGCTGCCTGGCATCTTGCACAGAGACCCAGAACTTTGTATGCTGTGATGTTGGACCACATGTTTTTTAATCTCCTCAGGTGAGATCGACAGATGTTTGAAAAAAGTAGCTGAAGGTGTAGAACAGTTTGAAGACATTTGGCAAAAGGTAAGAAATCTTTGATCCTGCATTTATTTGTTACTCTGTTTCAAAAACTGATGCAGTTAAACCTAAAGTGGCTCATGTATTCATCTATATTTTAGCTCCACAACGCAGCCAATGCAAACCAGAAAGAAAAATACGAGGCTGACCTCAAGAAAGAGATTAAAAAACTACAGGTAAGACCAGTTAACATTTTATTCACATTGTCCTTCATCTGCGCTCTTGAAAGTTGCACATTTGAAACCGATAATGTTCCAATGTTTTCATGATCTGTCTTTGCAGCGATTGAGAGATCAGATAAAAACATGGGTGGCCTCAAACGAGATCAAAGACAAACGGCAGCTAGTCGAGAACCGCAAACTTATAGAGACGGTATGTTTCTCCATCTTTTTGTATTTAGGTTATCATTGTCTCAGCAAAGTGTCCTCAGCTCATCATAACAGTCTATTAATTAAGACCTTTGTGATTTTTCTTTCTTTAGCAAATGGAGCGGTTCAAGGTTGTAGAACGGGAAACAAAAACAAAAGCCTACTCTAAAGAAGGCCTGGGGCTCGCCCAGAAAGTGGATCCAGCTCAGAGGGAAAAGGAGGAAACGGGACAGTGGCTAACAGTAATACGTCCACCGTTATTGATACCTGTTTTGTAAATTGTTTGCTTGAATGTTTGTTTACAACTTTTTCAACCTTGTGCCAAAGACGAAAGAAAAAGTGCAGAACTTCAGAATGAAAACAGAACACAGTTGTTTTGTAAATTGTTTGCTTGAATGTTTGTTTACAACTTTCTCAACTGCGTGCCAAAGACGAAAGAAAAAGTGCAAAACGTATCAGCAGTGGGTCATTAAAGGAGACAGTCTCATGCTCTGCTTTTTTCCCCCTGACTTCTTCTTCATCTGCAGAACACGATAGACACTCTAAATATGCAGGTGGATCAGTTTGAAAGTGAGGTGGAATCTCTTTCGGTTCAGACGAGAAAAAAGAAAGGCGATAAAGAGGTAAGTCCTCCCTTCTCGTTTTTTTTTTTTAACAAATGTTTATTTTTAACACACTCAGGACAGTACTGTAATTCCTGTGTATATCCAGTGTAGTGTATTCCCATGTAGTCAGTAGGGCTGCCTCCAACCGAAGATTTTGTTAGTCGACTAGTCATCACCAGGCTTGCCACAGTAGTCGGTGTCACTGGTGTTACACAATGTTTGGGCATTTACCGATAACACATCAATTACATTACGTGGCTAACGACCAACGCTGTTGTTTTTCTTTGTTTTTTAAGAATGAAAACTAATTTCTTTAATTTTCATGTATCAGCACCCACACATATCAAATTTGAAAAAAACGCTAATTTGTAAACTGAAAGTGTCTGTGCTATGCAGCGGAGTCACTTGGAGTAACAGGATTCAGTTTTAACTTATTACATGATGAGGGTTAGTGAAGTTAACCCGACAGGACGATGGCTGAGGACTTGGTGTCAGAGCGAAACGAAAAAGCACTCCTTTGGCAATATTTCAGATTTAAGCTCAATGCTTGTAGGGACTGATAATGTTCATGAGGCAATCTGTAAACTTTGATGAAGGGGCAGCATCTGTGGGCAACACCTCTATACACACACACACACACACACACACACACACACACACACACACACACACACACACACACACACACACACACACACACCTTCAAGAACACCTTCAAGAACACCTCAGGAGTGAGGCCAGTAAAATGGGCTCTGCAGCAAAACCTCTCCAGATTTTGAGCGTCAACAACAGATGTCTGTTTTTGTAAAATGTCTGGTGTAATTGGTAACACCAATGTTGTAAGAAGTTTATTAACTGGTTGGAAAATTCAATAAATTTTTGGGGGCATCAGAAAGTGGTTTGAGTTCCAGGGCTGTTGCCAAAACTTTAGCTCAAATGTGTATCAAACATCTATCAACACATGCTTGTCCTCTCTCTGTCATGTAGAAGCAGGATCGCATTGAAGAGCTCAAGCGTTTGATTGAGAGGCATAGATTCCACATTCGCATGTTGGAGACCATTTTACGAATGCTGGACAATGACTCAATAGCAGTGGACGCTATTCAGAAGATCAAAGATGACGTCGAATACTACATTGATTCCTCCCAAGACCCGGACTTTGAGGAAAATGAGTTCCTGTATGATGACTTAGACCTGGAAGACATCCGTGAGTTGTCGGGTGTTAGGATGAGGTTTTTATTCATTCAGCAGACATCGGGGGGGCTATGATAACACCAGCTGTCTCCTGTCTTTCTCTTGCAGCTGCAGCATTAGTTGCAACTTCTCCGTCAGGTCAGGGTAATGTGGAAGATGAAATGTATCTCCACTCCAGCAGCACTCCTACTTCCACCACCTCCTCTTCACCCATCCCTCCATCCCCGGCCACTTGCACTGCTGTAAGTCCTTGTCTTCATATCAGTACAACGTGGGCTGATGTGTGACATAGATGCTTTGTAGAAAAAGTACATTCTGACATGATTTTGCACATTTCCTCTCTGACGTTTGCATTGAGTTAAAAGTTCTACAAGACCGATTGCGCTGTAATCCGCTGACTCGTTTGCTGAATCAACATTTCAAAAGTGGATTGTCATATCAAGGTATCTCCTCCTATAGGAGAACTCAGAGGACGATAAGAAAAGGGGACGGTCGACAGACAGTGAAGTTAGTCAGGTGAGAGGCTCTCATCTGTGCTGTGCCAGTAGATGAACAGTGTAGTGCAGCACTCTTCACCCTTGGTCCTGGAGAATCACGGTGGCTGAAGGGTTTTGACCTCTCAGGCACTGAAATGGAACATGCTCTTTGTCTGTGGGACCATGGTTGGAGACTTCTGATTTAGTTTGTACCACCTCCTGCACATATGGGCCTCAGTAGCTCACAGTAAATTTGCTCTTCATACACTTTGTACAGCTGTGGTTGCCCTCAGGACAGTTTTGTCTGAAATGCCTTTTTTCTGGTGCTTTGTCACTTTCAGTCACCTGTGAAGAACGGCACACCATCCTTGCTATCTTCCTTCTCTTCCTCCACCACCTCTGGGTCTTCTTCGTCCTCCTCCCTTGTGTCCATGGCAAGTGTAGTCGGAGGCATTTCTGCGGTTCCCACAAGCAGCAGTCTTATAGGGAGCTTCAGCAGTGCGGTGCAGCAACATCAGCATCAACCTGCACAACAGCAGCAGCAGCAACAACCTCAGCCACCAAACCAACCGCAGCAACAACAGCAGCCGCCATCACAGACAAAACCCTCTATCCCCTCAAACAACACCCCCAGCCCGCCCAGCAACCCTCTCCTCCCAGCCTCAACTGCCCCCTCTCTCCCCACGCCCAGCACACCCATTTCATCAGCTCCCAACTCCCAGTCTCAGCCCACACCTGGGCCCACCCCGGCATCCAGTTTGGGACTTGGGCTGGGGCTGGGATTGAGCAAGGTTGGCATGACGGGGACCAGCAGTGCCAACCAAATGGCTGGTTTAGGCCTGGGTGGGCATCCCACTCCTCTAAACACAATGGCAGGGCTCATTTCAGGCTCCACACCTGCCCCTTACGCTCAGGCAGCAGCATCAGGAGGCTTGGGTCTGAGCAGCACCACCCAGTCCAGCATTTCAGTGGAGAGCAGCACTTCCATCCCCACCTCTGGCTCCAGTGGAGTCACCACCAACGGGGCAGGGACAGGGCTCGGTTTGCTAGGTTCCAGCCCGGCCCACAGCTCTTTGAGTGGGAGCATTCTGGGTCTGGTTCCTGGGCAAAACGTAGCCCCCGGTGCCTCTCAGGTGCCCCCGAGTTCTGTCAGCACTACCCCAGGAGTAGTTGGAATGATGGGAGGCAATGGAGGGAATGTCGGAGTGGTTGGGGGAGTAGGGGTGAACGCTGCTCCTGCTAGACCACCCAGTGGACTGAAGCAAAACGGAAGCACAAGTAGGTTAACTTGTCATGCTTTGCCACGTGTGACACTGTTACACTAAGTTGATGTTGTCTTCTCTTCATGGTGTGTTTTATAATTTTCCCTCCACCTGCTCACAGGTTACAGTGCTGTAGTGGCAGAGAGCTCCACAGAATCAGCTCTAAGCACACCGAGCCAGTCACAAAGCAGCCAACCCTCATCTCTCAGTTCTTCAACCAGTCAGCCGTGAGTGATCTGTCAGCCACTTGATCTGAGTCTGCAAACTCTGCGCACTTCTTCTCATTCTTTGTGTGACAGTTGTTAACTTGTCTCTCTCTGTTCCCACTGGACTTGGTGCAGGATGGACAACGGTCCCAGTTTAATCAGCTCCATCACCCTGCCTCCCAGCTCTCCGTCCCCCTCGTTCTCAGACAGCACACCTGGAGGAGGGAGTCTTCTCAACGGGCCTCACTCCTACACACAGGCCTCTGAGAGCCTCAAGGTCAGACAGCACAGCGGTGATTTGAAAATGGACTTGTTGACTGAGATAGAGCCCTTTATCAGAGCCACACAATGGTCTAATCGAGTAGCCATATCTGGACTATTTTAAAATTACCAAATGACTATGCTGACATTGGTACTTTTTAAGTACTTTTGTTTGGTACATGACCACGAGACACGAGAACGCTGATGTGCTCTGCTGTAAATCCCATTATGAAAACATCCCTGGCTGCCCACAGACCTCTGCTCCAGGCCACATTTATACCAAACACAGAGGCCCACACTTACCAGTGATACATTTAGATGAAAGTTATGTCATGCCAAGATATATTTGGACTCAAGCAAATGCCCAATTTTCCTTCTTTTCACTGCACCATGAAGAAGGCAGTGCAAGCTGTTGACATATGTTAACTGTGCCAGAAAACAAACTTATTTAGATGAGTTGGCAAATTTTGTCTCGAGTACATGGCTCAGTTTATCAAATACAGGTCATTGTTAATAAATGTTGCTGGCTGGGGCTGCATAATTTTAGGCAAGAGGAGGAGGAGGACTTTTTTAGTGTGGCAGCTATAATAGTAGTTGGTTTCCATAATTAATTTTCTGCACTAATATGTTGTTCCCAATATTCCCATATACCGCTCATTATATATGCCCAGAACTGTGGATTTTCCTTTCTCTCCCCAGCTTAATTTTACTTATCATCCACTCTGTTGTCTCGTTCCCTCTTTAGGCTCCTGAGCCTCTCAGTTCTTTGAAGGCGATGGCTGAGAGAGCAGCGCTGGGATCAGGCCTAGATGGAGAGATTCCCAACCTGCACCTAACAGACAGAGGTCGGAACGGTCAGACGGTTTTTCTGCACTAACTTACTGAAGAATAATCCGCTCATATTTTTACACTGTAAACCTTCTGTCACTTGTACACTGACTGGTTACGAAAGAGGAGGTGGCTTAAAGTGACATTAGGTTTAGAATGAACAGACGATGTTTGTACTTGTAACAGCTGCAGTTGTGGATGATGCTGACATTTGTGGAAGCCGCTCATAGTTTTTAGGATGATTGCTGCCGTACTCTCAAGACAAAGCTTGTCACAAATATTTGTGTTTTGCTAGAGTATCCGTAAATAGCAAAGTGCTCTGAAAAGAAGTCAAAGGAGGAGAGAGGAAGAGGGGAAAAAAGAGTCCCCTCAGTGTTTGTGTCATCGACTCAATCCTTCACTTGTTGTTTCTCCTGCAGATATCTTCTCCGGTTCATCTGCAGCGCCCGGCACACCCGCCGCCCCTCAGCCGTCCGTTTCGGAAGTCAGCATCCCCCCCTCGCTTGGGGTCTGTCCGCTTGGCCCCACCCCTCTCCCCAAAGACCAGCTCTACCAGCAGGCCATGCAGGAGTCCGCGTGGACACACATGCCACACCCCTCCGACTCCGAGAGAATCAGGTGAGGGTGCCATACATCTTACATTTCACAAATTTGAGCTGATGATTTTATAGGTATTATATGAGTGAACAATACAATTCTTTTTCATTTATTTTTTACTGTATATTATCAGGACTCCTCGACAAATACAAGTCTGTATTACATGATCTGCACGCATATTTTAAGCATAAGTCTGTTCACAAGTTCGATTTACTTTTATTATTCACAAAAAGATCAAAAGCAAGAGAGCGAATTTCTCTGTTCAGATGCATTATTTAGTCCTGTTTGAGTAACATTTGCTAAAATAACTTAAAAACACTCAAACAATAACTTGGTTGGTTTGGATGGTGGGCCACTGGTTTTCTTCATAAGTGAAGCCCTTTATTGTCGCATTTGGTTTTTATGTAAACGACTGTAGGAAGCCGTGATTCTGCTTTGGTTTTCTAACTCTGTGCTTCTGTCCTAAAGGCAATACCTGATGAGGAATCCGTGTCCCACCTTGCCCTTCCATCACCAGATACCGCCGCACCACTCTGACTCCATAGAGTTCTACCAGAGACTGTCCACAGAAACACTCTTTTTCATCTTCTACTACCTGGAGGTAAAAACCAACCCACCCACTCCGTGTTTACTCCCTGTCAACCTTACTGCTTGGAAGCTCACTGCTGTCTTTGTGGTCTCTCTCAGGGCACCAAGGCTCAGTATCTGTCTGCCAAGGCTCTGAAGAAACAGTCATGGAGGTTTCACACCAAGTACATGATGTGGTTCCAGAGGCACGAGGAGCCCAAGACTATCACTGACGAGTTTGAACAGGTGCAGACTCACAGTTCACATTTTCTCCGTGAAGGTCCAGTGTGTAGAATCATTGTGCTTTCATTACCTTAGAATGAGCTCTATATATTAACATGGAGTCCACCGTGGTGCTCCATCATGTTTCTACAGTAACCAGAATGGGACAAACCAAGCACTGCTTCAGAGAAGGCCTTAAGAGTGGGTGCTCACTTGGTTGCAATCTGCAACCTCACCACTAGATGTCACTAAAGCCTACACACTGGTCTTTTAAGTTAGACACTAGTGTGGGGACTTGTTGGTTTGAGCCTTTGAATGATGATTCTCTCCGCTCTGCTGTTCCTCCAGGGCACTTACATTTACTTCGACTATGAGAAATGGGGCCAGAGGAAGAAAGAGGGGTTCACCTTCGAGTACAGGTACCTCGAGGACAGAGACCTGCAGTGACGAGACAGGGGGATGCGAAAGGACAGAAGAGACAAAACGTGCTGCTGTTGACATTCCGAGACTGAACTTCAAACTGTGGATAGAGATTGTGATGTGTAGTAGAAACCCTCTCCTAAAATGGAGACTGGTGTCTGTATAGGCTGCATCTCAGCGTGAAGCCCTTGCTCCTCATGCAGCGCTTTGCTTTTGACAAAAATGCCCCATGGGCCTGATCAAACGCATCACGCTGCATGTGCTGGGAGGGCTCTCATTAGAGATCTGCGTTTGTGCCTGTCTGTGTGCACACTCAGTATGTGGCATTAGGAAAGCCTACCCCATGCATGTTTCTCATGTTTTGTTTTCTTTTTCCGTTTCAACAAGATTCTCTGTACCACCTACCCAACATGAGCCTTTGACTTGACACAAAACAAACCTTGGATTTGATTGTTGAGTAAACTGCCCTTCTTGTATTTACTGTAATTTGGTGGTTTAGAATGGGGAGGTACAGTGGACATTTAGTCATGGTGTGTAGGACTGGCTTCTTTTAAGACCCTACGATGCCTGTTGAACATGGTCACTATTAGAGATAGTGAGCGTTTATCAATAGTTTTATTGATATTGTCTTGGTCAATTAAAACGCTGATTGAGAGTGACCACAGGGCCTCTCCCTGTGACAGGGAAAGAGTCCTTATTGGACATGGATTAAATTGCTATGCAATTGAACTGGTCTCTGACTCCCTCTCTTTACAAATAAAATGTTTGTAAGTTAACCTGTCAAAGAAAATGCATTATTATGGCGCATTCATGTTTGTGACAAATTAATAAACTTGTAAAATAAATCTTAAAAATAGGGTTTGAGACATTAATGTACTTCATGTTTGATTCTTTGGCCATCGAGGAATCCTCATCATCCTCGAGGCAAAAGGCCACGCTAAGCGCCGTGAATGTACCTGTACCCAAATCACCTCTCAATTACTCTCAAAATACACAGACCGCATCGGATCATGAATCTGAGTTTGGTTTGAGTCAACTTCCCACCGTTAGCCAAGGTTTTATTCTATTCTGTTGATGTTACTTCATCCTCAAATCCACTGTTCAATTTACCACCTGATACCTGGAGTGAAAACCCTATACAGTGAATGTGCACTGACAAACTGTTTACATGTAGAGCGAAAACACAGAAATCCTAAAAGTCTGGTGGTAGATTTAACTGGCGGGTCAAGTAAGAAATGTCTCATCTGCTGTGGTTGTTCATGTGTTATCCTGAAGAACAATAAGATTTAATCTGGTGTGGGACAGATCCCACCTTTTCTTGGCAGTTTGAATGGGGAGTGTTAAACTGAATCAGATTTTTCCATTTAAGCAACCACGAAAACGTTAAGATCTGTACTGCAGTTCAAAAATTTCTGTTGTGTGTGATTAGTTTTCAGGCTTTTTCGGGGGGTGGGGGGATTGAGGATGTGAAAAAAAGGAAAATACAGCAAAGTTATGAGAGTTTTGCCTTTTATAGATTCTATTTTTTGGGCTTTTAAGGTTTTCAGAAAGGGAAGGTGAGTTAAGAAATTGCTAAAATGTGAATTTCAAGACGTATTTACAATTTTTTCTCATCACAGTTCTGCATGGGAGATGTCATAAAACGGGGTTATAACAGGATTGTAAAATTTCAATAAATACTTTTAAGAAATTACAAGTCGGTGTGTGAAGTCCTGTCGTTCCTACATGGGAATATAGATTTGCTTATTTTCCATTTTGGACGAGCCTGACTTTAATTTGTTCTGGTAAATCTACCTCCTGAGTTTGGTGAGTGCAGTAGCTCTCAAAAAAAAAAAAAAAAAAAAAAATCAGTTTAATGGCAAAAACAAAGTTATTTCATATCAACTAAACCCTTTTCGCTTCTCTAAGGAAGACAGGACGCTTTGTGAAATCTTCACAGATTTTATTCAAATGAAAAACAAAACAAATCTAATAGTAAACGAAATACAGGACAAAGCACAAGGTCAGACGAATTGAAAATATGCTATCACTGCAGTGTTGAGTGCAACTGTCCATGCGCGGGATGACGGTGTGTGTATGTGTGTGTGTGTGTTCACATCTTAGCTTCCTTCTTGACTTTTAGGAACTCTGCCATGTTAGAGAAGTATTTCTGGTTAGCTTCAGCCACCTTCTTCTCTGCAGCCTGTGGGTTCACGATCTCCAGCCCCTGCAGACGAGAGCACAGCAGTCATTAGCTAAAATAAACCTTCATAGTGCTCAGCAGAAATTCAATACAAGACAGCGTCTGCCTCTTTCTACCTGTAGAGGAGTGAATGCTACACTGGAGCTGGTTCCTGAGGAGCGGTCTCTGACTGTGGACTTTCCTCCGTACGTCATGCTCTGCTTCTGCAGCGTCCTCTGTCGTACACAACAAAACATTACAGAGACTTAGAAGACTGAGAAAGATCCTTGACTCAAACGTGGAGTGAAAACGAGGCACGACTGAGTTTACCTGGAGGGATTTGGAGATTCTGGCCTTGGTGGCCTCGTTGACCTGAGCCTGCCTGACGCGCCCGCTGCCGCTCTTCCCCAGCTGACCGAGACTGAAGCCCAGATCCTCCTGATAGGCATCGTCTTCAATCTGCAACACCACATCAAGAAATTAGCTTAACGAAAAATGCATTGATGTCAAATAATATAAAATAGGGTTAAAAAACAGTCCAATCTAACTTGATGGTTAAACAGAAGTAAGCATAGCTAAAGAAGAGAGGAGGCGTGATAGAAGTATGTTCTGACCTCTGCGAAGGACATCCTGTTGGCATGTTTCCTGATCTCAGTCAGCCCGAGACGCTCCTTCATCTTTCGATACCTTCAGGTAGAAAGAAACAAGCAGTGTTGGTTACACTCTACATATTTAGAGCTCATGGTGGTATTCTAAACTTGGCTATGCGTGTTATGTAAGCTTTTTGTTGCGCTCCAACACGCAGCAGGATTGTGCTTCGTTTTGTTTTAGATTTACTCTAAAGGAAAAGGTTCCATAGATCAGTTTGTGCTTCAAGCGAGCCTCCATGCTGTTCTCCACATTTCACTTTTAAATCCGTGGCCTGTTGAGTAGGACTCTGCATGTGCAGGGCAGCTGACGGCTTCAGTACCTCCTTCCTCCTCTCTTCTTCCTCTGTCCATCCAGTGGAGCTGGCAAAGGTTTGACCTGTTTCACTGGTGGAGGCTCCTGCCATTTATCAAACTTCCTCTCTATTTCTTCTTTCAGATCATAGCCAACCTGCAAAAAAACAAAGACATAAGATATTCAGAGAGCCAGAAATGAGTTAATGTTTCTCAAACAATACTGCATGCAAAAAACACATTAAAACGCTTGTAAAACTGCAAGAGGTGCAATTTTAACTATATGGAAATGGTTAAGGCTGTGCCTTTTGATGTTGTGTTGGAGTGCATTTTATTATAAGACTTTTGTAAAATGTTGGTCCTCCATACATGTACATTAGATCAAGAGAATATTGAGTGTGCCTGTACAGCTCATCATAAATACAGCATTAATGTGTACATGCTCCATTTGGACGGTCACCTTGCCGTCTGAACTCTCGTGGAAACTGTCCACTCGGCTGGCCAGAGTGCACTTTGCAGCCACTAGACGAGCAGCCTTCCTCCTGAGGTCCTGAAGACCAGAAAAAGAAAACAGAGATTAGCTGCAAGGTCCCCTGTTAAATGCACAAAATCACTGCAATGTGTGTTTATGTTAATATATGTACTGACAGGTGGGAGTGACTGCACGACATCACAGTGGTAGATGAAGCCAGTGTGGGGCAGCAGGGAGGTGCTGCTGAAGCCGGACAGGGTTCTTCTCTGAGCTCCCAGCAGCATCAGGTTACAGGCGGGCATCTTGGAGAGGTTAGTGAGACCGCCAGCGATACCTGCAGCCAGAGAGAGAAAAGCAAGAACGATCTTCATATGTAATCTCTGTGCATTTAAACGATATGACAACTGATCTTTTTGCATCACTCACCCATGATCTTGGCAGCTGTTGACGCTCCAACAATGATGGACAGATTTGGGGCAATGAATGACATTCTGGACTCTACATACTCATATATCCCGTGTTTGGATTGGTTCAGCTCCAGAGCCATGTCGCATGCCTCCTCCAGTTGCTTCAGTTCCTCCTCACTTAGCAGGGTGCTAAAGCCATGAAAATACACAAAGTCAATGTATTGATAAGCATTTAAATGGAGACAGTCACCCACGGCGGCGGCAGTGAGGACACAGTCAGCTGGATGGTAGCAATTAAAAATCCATAAACCAAAGACGTCTGCTGACTCACCCCTGTGTGGTCGAAGCGGTGACGCTGACAACCATAATAGTGGCGTTGGTGAGGATTTGCTGCAGAGTTTCATTGTTCTTACACTTCTCCAGATTGTTTCCCAATTCCTGAGCAGGAGACACAAATGGAGAACATATGATTCCCAAACCACATGCCAGAAAATAACAGGAAATAAATCAAATTAAATAAAAAAAGCAGACTGACTTAATATTAATGATCATTTCTGAGGGTGTGGAATTTGTGAGCTCTGCCAACTCTGGGCAGTGCTCTCTAATCGAAATGGGTTTTTGACCTAAAAGCCGAATAAACATTTCAACTCATCTCACCTTGACTGTGCGGATGTAATCGAGAGAATCTGGCACCAGGGACTCGAGCTCTGGGAACCTCTTGGAGTACTTGTCCCGAGTAAATTTGTGAATGATATCTGAAACACAGGCAGAAAAACATGTGAAAGCTCTGTTAATACAGAGCAGAACAAATAAAACCTTTCACATTTTGTTTTGTTTTGTTTTTTCCTTCTTTTTTTAAAACAAAACCAGGAAAAACCAACTCACTGAGCTCATTGTCGATCTCCACTGTGAGGTTATTGGCTGCTACGATCAGTCTGTATTCTGGGTCAGCCTCGACCGGACCTGAGACTAAAAGATTAAGAAAAAAACATCAACACCATGAGAGCAAATTTACCCTTTGTTAACATTCAGCTGGAGCGAAATGTTGTGAGGAAAGCTTAATCATAAAACATACTGTCAAACATAAAATGGAAAACATGCACTAGCTCACACTCACCCTCTGAGTTCTTGCGCTGCTTTCCAATATACACTGAAATTTTGTCCATAATCTCTGAAAACTGTAGACGAAAAGTAAAGATTAGCGGGAATAACCAGAACAAAAGCATTACTATAAATATCAGCCTGTACGATTCCCTCATGTGATACAACCCACCTGTTTGCTATTGCGTAGCTTGGCGATGGACGCAACACTCTCAGCTTTACTGTAGTCTACCTCCATCTCCTCTGGGATGTCCTCCAGCCCTCCTTCTGTCCTTCCCTGCGTCGCCTCTCCATCACTCTCCCCCTCCTCTCCCTCTGGATACAACCCGTCCTCCCCCTCATCTCCAGCCTCCTCCAGGTCTGCCAGGAGCTCGTCCGCCAGGGACATCTAAAACCAGCAGCAGATCATTTGAAGACATTAGAGGAAGCTGGCTTGATAGATTCAGGGTATGCAGATCAGTTTCTGGTTTTACCAAAGTGTGAGCACTGTACATCAGTCTTAACCATTTCAATATAAAATCTACAAGACAACAAAACACTGTATTTCTGGTTTTCCTTACACTCCCAGCTAGGGAAATGAAATGTCACTGTCCTGTTCACATTACTGGCCTGCTGTTATAGACCATAAACCTCTGAGGAATCACATGATGGTGAGAGGGACATAAATGTGATTAAGAGAGAATAAAATAGATTTGCCGGTTCACATTTATGTTTCTTTCTGTCCTCTCTAATTCTTGCTTTCTTTTTCCACAATAATGGACACTTCTGCCTCTTCAGTCGCCTAAAATCAGAGGAGTGATAACCTATGATGGGGGATCTCAAGCTCACGTTGCCTCATTGTAAGGGGTTTCAAATATATTTGGATCACTGTTTCACTGTAAGTTGCTCCACGATCGCAAAGAACGGCTTGTTTTTCTCTGCTTGACTTCACTTTAATTTCAACACTTCACAGGTAATTTACCACGTGAAAAGACATTTTATAAGATTAATATCAGTCAATAGTGTGAATAATCGTTAGTTATCACCTTAGACAGCAAGAAAATATCACAAACTTCAAATAGGATTTTTGTGAGCGCTAAACCATATGACACAAATGAGGGGTATTTTTGAAAACAAACAAACAAAACTATCTGGAGTTAGCATGTGATTTCAGGGTATCTCGGCCCTGTTCGATAAGCATGTCATAAAGCATGTCATTAAAATAAATTAGACCACAACTGAAAACGTAGTTATTTGGTAGAGATGTTTGCACACCAGCAAAGGCAGTGTTTGTATCGTTAATGTGGTGTATGGTTTATGGAAGCTGTTTAGCTCGCGTTAGCAAACGTTGGCTGAACGCTGCCGGTCAGGTCACTGGACGCATTTTAAGTAACACAAACTCACCTTTAAGTTCAAACTCCGGTCGCCTAAACAAACAAAAACAAATGTGTCCTATAGAGACTTCAAGCTCTTCCTTATGAAGATAAAACGACTCGTTGTGCGATGTTTTCCTCGTCAAACTGTGGTCCACTTCTGTTTCGTTCGTCGCAGACTAAATACGTAAGAACCTTCGCACGGCTTTATGGGTAATGAGGTCAATTCACTACAAACAGAGCGACTCACTACAGGGGGTTCTATGAGTGTTCTTGGTTATAAATACAGCGCTTTACAGTTATAAAACAATACGTTTTACTGTCATGAATCAGTTCAGTAAATCGTTCCCATTTTGAAGTTTTTATTTCCCCTTGTTTATACATTATCCCTTGAAAACCATTCTCTAAACAATACAGGTTTTAAACCAACATTTAATCAGACTAAACGAATGGACTAGTTTGATCTCGACTGCATGATGGACTGTTATTAGTAGAAAATGGGGTAAATTAACAAATACACAAACAAATGGGGTTATTTACTGATGAAAGGCTTCGATTTTTCATGCTAAGCTACATTAACGGTCATTAAACAAGGAAAAAGAATGACAAGACAGCAAAAAATTCATAGACAGTGGAAAATAATGACACATTACAGGACATAGTTCCATACAGATTGGCATATATTAACAAGTAAAATTATACAAAATACTTTTTTTTTTTTTTTTTAACAATTAAGACGTTTGGGAAAATATTTTGATTTATTTGTTATGAAGATCTTAGAGAAGGTATAACCTAGATGCATTCTGTCCCAAACAAATTTTAGCTAAGTTAATATACGTGTTAATTGCAGAAAAGCAAATAAAGAAATTGATATTAAATAAGTAAATAAATAATCAAATAAATAAAACATTGCATGGAAACCGACTTTACATAAATAAATAAAACAATATAATAAATATATAAATAAATTGTAATAATGTTAAGAGGAATCTTCTCAGAACTAAAAGTATAAAGAAGCATAGCTTGTTTCATTTTTCGTGCAGTCTAAGAATACATCTAAAAGTAAACAGCTCTAAAATGATATTGTATACACTTGTAATATGATGTTTGTACAAATGCAAATGAGTATTCTCAAATACAGGAGTCAAGCGATTTCTGTTCCAAACTGCTGCCTACAAGAACAACTGACTGACTGCAATGAAAAACTGCTTTAATAAAGAGAGGACCGGAATCCAAGCATTTACATAGACAGATGAATGACTAAAGAAAGTGCATTCCCCGCACTTCTGGGGAATAATACAACAAAATGAAGCCGAAAAAGAGAAGGTAAGCTGGTACACAGCAAGACTCCCACTGCATAGCTGTCAAATCTGTTTCAGATTTTACAAAGCTCCAGGCTCCTCTTCTCTTAGCGTATGCTGCCTTTTCCAAAGACTTTTGTAGCCGAGGGCTATGAATAAACTCTGTAAATAGTGGCAGGCAGGAGCACAACAACCCCTGTCATACAAAATCCTGTCGCTGGTAAAACCTGGAATGTGTCCAGCTTTGAGAACGGGAGTCTCATTCTTTCAGTTGCCTCTTCAATAAAAAAATAGCCTCTGGGTGAATGGCTGGTTGTTGGGGTTAATTCACTGGCCAGTCCAAGAGGGTTCAGCTCTAAAGGTTCCCACGAGGACATACAACATCACACCAAGTGGGGGTCGTTGGCAGGGCTGACAGTGAAGCGCGATGATGTCACTGGATTGGCCCCCACAGGCGACCTTGGTTTGATTGATAAATCCTCTTTCCTTTTTGATTCTTTGTTCTTGATGTTTGGCCCTGACGGAGAGAAAAACAAAATCAAGCACTGTGCGGAGACCAGGTCACATGTTCCTTGTGCCTCCCCAAACCATTTTATCATTAGGTGGTGCTCATAGCAGGTCAGATCCAACTCTTCAGGATTCATGGGGGAGCCCAAAACTTAAGTCATAGCTTTAAATGTGTCTATTTCAATATAAAATCTCCTCTAAAATCTTACAATGCCAACTAGCATTTGGGATTAAACTGAGGAACTATTAGTTCATGTTATCCCTTTAGTAAGGTTTATTGTAAAGTTTCTTTGCTCCTGATTGTGTTCATTGTCTGGCCAGACAGGTATAAATGTTCCTGTTTCATCTCTTTGTCAGTCATCTCGGTGTGTTGGTAGCTTTCGACTCGACTCTGATTTGGACCTCAGTTCATCAGAGGCTCCAGAGAGCTGCATTATTGTGTTCTGTTACACATGTTAATGTTTAAGTTTAAGTGATGTTTGGACATAGAATTATGGGTAAATAAGGTCCTGAAATTACTCTGGTTTGGTCCCTCAGACACTATCATAATTGTCCTACTGTTGAAAGCATCAACACTGGGACCATGGATGGACTACTGAGGAGCGGTCAGACTGTTTAACACCAGCATCATGTAATGTAGCTCTGTGTTGATGCTGTCTTTCTCAATTCAACATCATAAACCCACTTTGTCTTGCACTACTGTTATCAGTGCTAAAATATGACCACATTATCCTTTTCACCTGGTGCAATTCTCTCTAAACATTCTCTATTTATTATCCATATTGGCAACAGTACTTTTCTAAGTTATATATATTGTGCATATACACAGTCCTTGTATTTCTCAAGTGCAATACCACACATGTCATTAGGAGTTTTCTCATAAGAATATTAGCAATAGTACTTTTTTTATGGCAGTAGGATTTACTATTTTTTTTCTAGTCTGTACAATTGTACATATACATAGTAGTTTTTCTATTCTGTACCCTCTACACTTTTTTATTTTGACCTCTTTATGCCAATGCGCTTACTCTGTCATACTTGCTGACTGTAACGACTAACTTTCCCTGGTGTGGGATCAATAAAGTCTAATCTTAATTTAAATCTGAATCATGTCTCCAATATAAACTAAATACTGAAGTGCAGTTACAGTTTTTAAACCAACAGCAGCACCTGAGAGCTCTGGTTCACCTGCAGAAAGTCTGGGTGTCTTGCTCCTGTGTGGAGGGTGCTTCACGTGCCTGTGCCCAAGGGCCAGCTGGCTCATACTCTGTTCATGACTGTGACACATGTGCCTTCAATAGTGCTGATACATGCAGTAAGATATTATCAACAAACCAAATACAAGTCAGGAAATAAACTAATAATCTATAGCTATTAATAATCAGACTGAAGCAAGACAAGACAGCTTTTGGTTAAAAATAACTCAAAGGGAGCACAGTCTCTTCACTCAGCGCTTTGAAGTTTCAACTCTAAAGGCTACGAAGGATCGTGAAAGCATCTAATTTTGGAGTTTCTGCATTTCTGTCTATGTGCAAGGCCCAAAGGAAATTCTGAGCCCAAAGTTTCATTATTCTGTGAAATGAGGTGATCAGTGTGCGAGATGGAGAGAGGAAGTCAAGAGAGCAAATGAAAATGTGTTGGGAAACACAGCTTAGGCTCGCATTGTTGAGCGCGGGATTTATGTCCCCGCTCAGTTCCACATGTCACAGTGTCGAGGAGGATAATTATAGAAGATTAATTCTGGCTGCATATTTGGAGGGGAGATAGCTGAACTGAGGGTTTTCCGAGTAGGTGGGTGGGGATGAGTTAAAGGCTGTCAGATTTTATTACGTCATCCTCCGGCCCAAAGTGGGGACTGAGTGATAATACATGTTTAGAAAGAAACATATTTCAGACTTGTGCGCATTATCTTTATAGTGCAGCAGGCTAGCAGCTTTGTGATGCTGCATTTACAGAGCTAAATGCTAACAAGGGCATGCTAACATGCTGACAATGCTGCTGATGTTGAGCAGGTGTGATGTTTGACATGTTCACCATCACAGTGTAGTGTTTTAGCATGCTAACATTAGCTAATGAGCACAAAACACAACATTCAGCTGAGGATGATGGGGACGTGGTCATAAGCATTGGACAAATTTTTTACCTGATGATGGTGCCAAATTAAAACTTATATTACAATTCATCAGAATTTATAGAGACAGGAGATATTTCACTCAAAACTATAAATGTTAAGGTGGTGCAAGAGGACAAGTCAGGGGATCACCAAGTCAGTATGATTCGTCCTCTGGAGACCAATAATGCCTGTAAATAATTGAATGGCAATCTAACCAACAGTTGTCACCTGCTCATTCTGCGTCTCATCACGAAGGTGAGACGTGTTTGATCTTACCACGCAGATCCAGCTTGGTGCTTTTGACAGACACTGGGTTTGGACTAGTGGGCGCTGAATTGCTCAACTCATTGGTTGGAGTTTCCTGTTGTGATGAAACAAAGGAGTGAGGCCTCATTTTATTTCACCAAACATCTCTCATCAATCAGTTTTTGACAGTGAGGCAAATACCTGATCGAAAAGATAGATCGTGACATCATCAAAAAAGGACACATTTCTTCCTCTGTCCTTCTCTCTGTCCATCGGCTCCTTGGGTGATTTCAGCAGACTCCTCAGCCCGACTCGTTTGTCCACGTCTGTTTCTGTGACGACAATCACCCTACGGGAGCTTTCGTCCTCCTGCTCATCCTCCTCCTCATCATCAGGGTCACTTCCCGGGGACAGACCTCTCCGTCTCCCGATCCGATTTCCGATCGCACCGTCCCCGAATCCTCCTTTACCGGTGGGGGTGAGGGGAAGAGTCAGAGCAAGAGGAGGGAGGGCAAGAGACAGACGAGCTAGTTTTGCTGTGAAAATGAGAGCAGGGGAGAGTGTTTTTCACAACAAGGACAGGAAGTTAAATTTAATAAAATATATCACCTTTCGTAGATCACTGGCATTAAACCAGAAAGTATTATCACTAATAGCTTTGTGTTTGTTCACCTCATCAGTCAGCAAATTACAAATCAATGGAGAAACAAACTTTGACACAACAAAAATAAGTAAAACCGTGTGAGAAGGAGTAACTAACTACTCTTAAAAGGCTAGAAACTACTGAGATGTACTATACATCTTAGTCTATCTAACTCACAGGTCTCAAACTCATTCCACAAAGGGCCGAGTGGCTGAAGGTTTTCTTTCCAACCAAGCAGCAGCACACCAGACTTGACTCATTTCATTAGCTGATCTCAGTCTTCAGACAGCTGACTGGTCAGACTGCATGCTCTTGATTGGTTGGAGGAAAAACCTGCAGCCCTTTGTGGAATGAGTTTGAGACGCCTGATCTAACTCCATATAAAATAAAAGGCCATGTATGTCACTTTGTATTCAGTTATCTCAGTCAATTAGCATGTGTGCAACAAGACGGTACCTTTCATTGCTTGGTTTGCAGTCATCTGAGGGGTTGTGACCTCAGGTTGTTCAATCACAGTGAGTGGCTCATCTTTAGTTTCCTCAGACTCGGTGTGGGGCTGAAGGCTGGGGGAGCTGTCCTGCTCCTCATGGCTACAACAACAAAACATTTAATTATAACGCGAATATTAAATGCCGATATTTCTGGTTATATTTGTGCAGGTTTTGTAATATTCGTCTTTGCAACTTCTGCTGCAAACGCCAATATGATGGAACATAACAGGCCTTCATTTGTAGTGGCTTCAGCTTTGAAAAAGTACAACTCTGCAGTCCTCTGAATCATGATGGAGATTATTGAGATGTTGATTTTCAGTTGTTTAGATGTTAATTTTTTATTGGTGTACGTCTGCACTGAAAAATCAACACTACTGAGCGCCTTTAGTCACTGGGATGAATTTTGTGAATAAAAGACAAAATCTCTCAGGACTTTGAGAGCTCAATAAGATAACACCAGATCTAAGTAAGCGAATTTGAGTGAACTGACCCTTTAAAATAAAGTTTGACTGCTTTAACACGTAGTTCAGGATCTGGTTTGCCTTCTTCATACCTCTCATCCTCTGTTTGTTCTTTCACTGTGACCAGCTCATCAGAGCTGTTCTCTGTGATTTGCTCCCCCCAGGGCCGGAGCATCACCGTGTCTTTCACAGTTGACCCCCAAAGCACATTTGTTTTCACATTTTCACTGAGGGAGAACTGCAGCCTCTCCTCACACACCTGAAGCAACAGAAGAAAACAATGACGAGGGGTGAATAAACTCAGAAAGGTGATATAAGGAGCACTCTTAAGACAAATCACAGGAAGACTACTCACCTGCATCATGAGGCCATTCTTTGTTGTCATCTTGGAGAGAGATCCCTGGTCTTTGACATCAGGTGTTTGGCCTGGGCACCTGAGGTCGTCATTCCTCTCCTCTTGAGGTGACAGTCTGTCCTGAGAATCCAGGATCACGGGCGGTGCAGACTCTGAGAGTTTATCAGAATTATCAGAGAGCCCGTCCTCCTTCAAATCCATCTTGCTCCCCTCAGGAGAAGAGGAGCCACGTATCTCCTCGCCTGTATTGCTATCACTGTCAGTGCTGCCCTTCTGGTCAGGTGTTTTCTTCAAAGACTCCAGGAGTTCAAGGTTCCCCAGAAAAAGGTCGCCCAGTGAGTCCTCCTCATCCCCAGATATGCAGCACAGTTGCTCCAGTTTTTCAAAATCCTCCAGGGGCTCCTCATCCAAGTCTTTCCACTCAGAAATCAGTAATTCCGGGAGATTGTTGAGGGGAACTTGGGGTGAAGATGGGGTGGCAGATGATGTTTTCTCGAACTGATTATTATGTTCATCCTGGTTTTCTATGTTGGGTGTGAAGTTGCTCTCATCGGCCAGTGTTATATGCACAGAGGGGAGGTTCAGATTGGCTGAGATCCCTATACTCTGAGTTGTAGCAGGTGGCTCTGAGACATCTGTGTCATGATCCGGGGAAATATACATATCTGTCTCAGTTCTAGTAATAAAGTCCTCTAGATTAATGTGACTAATAAACTCCTCTGCCTCTATAACAGATGGTGGTGGACTAGGAAAAGAGTCATCTAAGCTCTCCAATTTATCATCTTGCACATCAAGGTCTATGCTTGGTGGTGGACTAGGAAAATCTACTGAGCTGAAATTGTCTACCTGTGGATATGACTGATCTAACTCGTGCATATCAAGGTCACTGGGACAAGAGATGGGGTTGGATGGAAGGGACATGTCTCTGCAATCCTCTACATTCATCACGCTCACTCTCTCTTCTATGTACTGCCGAGCCAGCCACGGTCTCATTTCAGCCTCTGAATCGAAGTCTGATTCAACATTTTCCAGGTCTGGAAGGTTCACATGAGGAGCTTCGGTGATGCAAATAGATATATTTGAGCTTTTATTCTCTAATGTGTGACTGCAGTCGTTCTCTAAATTAGAGCCGGTGTCTTTGTCAACATGCTCAGCTGACGCCTGCTCCTCTATTTGGATCTTGCAGAGGTGATTCTGAGGCCATCTGTTAAAATTTTGATTCTCCTCTGTCTCTGTGGAGTCTAGCAGACCTTCCCTGACTGTCTCGTTGTGTGACGAAATCTCTCCTTTCTCCAAGGTCTCCTGCTCTGGGATTTCAATATTCTCTACTTCAATATCTGATATGTTCCTCGTCGGGTCTTTGTTAACGCTGCCAATTTCTCTGAGGTTCTCAATATTTTCCTCCTGTTGTATGTCCACCACTCTGACAGTCCGTTGGCCATCATTAACTTTAGAGTCCCACTTTTCCTTCAAGGCAAAATTACCAGCAAGTCCCTGTGTTTCATCATTCCAGGTTTCCTCACAGCGTTCCAAGACAGCAGGGTGAGGTTCACTTCCTGCAAGTTCATCGTTTTCTTCAGTCTCCCAAAACTCCTGACCCACAACAAGCCTCTCCCCTACCTCCCAGGCCTTATTATTGAACCCAGTGAAAAATTCTGACCTCAGTTCAGTGTCTTGACACCTCCTCTCCGGAGAGGCCCACTGGTCATTTTCATCAGGCCACAAGCGTAAGTCCCTTGACTGTGAAAAACGGTGGCAGTCAAACTCTCCCCTAACCACACCAGATGCTGTGTGTTCTTCATCCTCCTCGAGGGCACTCCATAACTCTTTAGTTTTCACATCCAAGCCCTCGCAGGAGTCTTTATCCACATTGTTGGCAGAGTCCATTTGCCTTGCTGCTCCTCTCAGGGGTGACTTTTCCTTCATGGCGTTACTCAGCTCGGCGGCAGCCAGCTGTTTCTCCGTCTCTGTCGTGACCTTCCTGTCCTCGCTGCTTTCTGAGCAGCGCAGGTTTCTCAGGCCCAGCTCGTTGTGGTCAAGACCAGACCTCTCATCACGTCGCTCAGGCCCTTCAACACCCACATCAGCCCAAGAGGGACACGTGAGGTCACTCACTTTATCATAGACAGGCTTCCCATCATCACTTGGCTCAACTACTGACAGAGTTTCATCGCTAAGTGTGGCATCAGTGGTTTGAATGCCGTACAGTTTCGATAATCTTGACTCACGGTTGTCAGCTTGTGTTGGTGTTACAGATTCCACAGTGTCATTTCCACATTTGAGGGTGCTGAGTGCAGAGAGATCAATATCCATCTCTGTAGCACTTGTGTAATCGTTGTTGCTGGGCCTTAACACGCAATCCTTCGACTGGCTGCCAGATAGAGACTCAATCAAAATATTTGTCTCAGAAATGCTCCTGGAATGTAGATTTAAATCGTTCTCTGCAGAGTCTTGGTATTTGCAATCTGTTATTTGAGAGATGATGCCATCTGTGAAGTGATTGTCTATCGGATACCCACCGCTGCGTGGGAGCCCTTTCAGTGGCTCATCATCTAAATCTGAGAACAACTTATCAATGAAGTCAACGCAGTCCTTGGCCTGAGGATCATCACACAGCAGCGTTGACTTTTTGCTCTCGTTTGGGAAAATGCCAGAATCATCTCTCTGTGTTGACTCCAGCCCTTTGTTTAGAATATCTTTGTCATCACCTAAATGAGAGATGGCATTTTCTGGAGCATTTTGATATACAGTACTTGTTTCGTCACACATCTCAACAGTGGTCTTTTCTCCATTTTCACTTTTGTTGTCTGACATTTGTATGCTGTTCCTTAATGGGCTCTTTTCTCCCGCCTCCCCCTCCTCCTCAGTTTTTTCCTCTATTCCTGTCAACGTCCCCCGATCCCCTCCTCGACCGCTGCTCGGCCTGGAGGCAATAAGTCCATCACTGCTCCTCCTGTTCATCCCGTCCCCCTCCCAGTCACTGTCTGAGAAATAGGCAGAGTCTCGATGCGGTGTTTCATTTCCCAGAGCTCGCCACCCGCTGTTTCCCGCTCCTCCTACGCCGCTCGTCCACGAGTCACTCGGTGTGAGGCAGTCGGTTGAGTTGGAGGTCATAGGTGACAGGACCGAGTCGGTGGGGGTGACAAGTGAGACCTCAGAGGATGCGTCCCAGTCTGGAGTGGTTGGAGTACCAGCAGGAGGGGGTGCCTTCTGACCAATGTGATAGTGCTTATCGTCACCGGTGTCATTGTGTTGAAGTAAATTTTCCCTCTTCATCTCGGCAAAGCTTTCATTGTTATTTTGAACACCCAAATTTTTCTCCAAATCATCACGTGCTGTGATGTGTTCAGAGTCCACTGCAGAAACTTTATCTCTGTGGGACATTTCTCTGTCAGGATTGGTCTTTTCACACACTGGATCTCTTTTCTCTGGGCTGCCGGTCTGTGGGTCTTCTTTCATTATCTCACCATTCCCTATGACAGCAGTCTTTTGACTATCTGTGTCATCTGAACATAGCGATTTGTCCTCGCGCATTAGCACAGTGTTGGATTCTTTAACACTCTTGGTGGAGTCAGCAGGAGGATGCTCTGTTAGCTCTGTTTCCTCTCCTCTGGCAGGCAAGGCAGGGCCATCTGAACACTCCTCCACTTCTTTCTGACATGCAAGTGTTTGGTTGTGCAGAAGACCGTTTTTGGGCATGATTTCTGAAAACACAAACTCCCCAGACTGGCAGTTGTCAGCATTGCCTCCTTGGCTGTCCGGTTTGAGAGGCTGTTTATTTGATCCTATATGAAGGACTGGGATCTCAGGTCTCATAGAAATCTTTATCTCGCTCTTTTTGGCACGCTTGGTCACTTGGGCGTAGATGGCCTCAGTTTGTGTATCATCTTTGCCCTTTGCTCGCATGGAGCTCTCTGACTGAAATCTGATGGTCTGAGCAGAGTTTGGGTCAATGCATATGGACTCATATTCAGGAGAAAGTGGAGTAGGGGAGCAAGATGAGTCTGCTTCCTTTTTGTTTGCGGCAGTGTTTTGTCTTGATATGATTTCAGTCAGGAAGGTCTCTGCTGATTGGATCTCCTTCAGGAACTCCTCTCTGGTCATTTCTGTTCTCCGAGGCTCCTTCTCAGTCCGCTGTTCAGACTCCTGCTTCCCGGTGGTGATCTCAGAGAGCAGAGAGCGGGATCTCCGTATACCCTTGGAATAGGCTTCCTCTGCCTCTGTGTACGAGGGAAGGCCTGAAGCACAGACGTAGGGCCGCAATCTGGATCCTGCAGGATAGAGGTATTTTACTGGATCACTTTCTGATCCTGCCTCCACGTCTGTGTCCATCCTTCCTGTGTCGATTTCTGTGAGGAAAAGATCCCTCTGGAATGATTGTTTCGTGACTGTATTGTCCTCATCTGCACCTGTCCTGTTGTTGTGTTTCTCTGGCCCCCATGACTGTCCCGCTGACCCCAGCTCTGTGATCAGCGACTGGGAGCGGCGCATCCCTCTGTTTGGCAGCATAAAGTTGCCCCATCTCTCTCCATCTCTTTTCTCCGCCTTCTTTTCCTCCCATGAAGTCTCTGACTTGGACTCATTAGACTCTGTCACACTGGATATCTCTGTCAGAAACAGATGCATGGGGGATTTCTTGGCAGCGGCCACACGCTCTGCCTGAAGTTCAGCATCTTCCTTCCAGATGGTAGGGAGGATGGTGTCAAGGCGTGACTGAGTCCTTTTCATTCCCCTGGAGAAGAGCTCTGCACAGCCTGGGTCTGCATCTTCAGATAGGCTGGAGTGTGTGACAGTAGTCCCACCGCTGGGTCTCTCAGGGGACATGAAGGGAGAGTCATCCTCATCTGAGTAGGTGGGACTGGAAGAAGACTGTCTGTCGATCAGGGGGTCTGTGGGCTGAGGGCGGGGTAAATTGCGATAAATAGGGCGCAGTGGGTTCTCTCGACGAACAGGGGAGTCAAAGTCTTTTGTACGAGAATGTGAATTCTCCTTGGAGTTGTGCAATGATGTTAAGTGCCTGCTACCACCCTCTCTGTCAGACAAGTCACAGGATAGTGGGTCTCTGTTGGATCTCTGCATCTGCGGCTTTGTGTATCTGGAATAAGCGTCTGCTGTGTTGTAGCTGGGGCAGCTTCTTTGTGGTTTGGAGTGGGGAGGGAGAGGCGGAGGACACATTTGAGGAGGTTGAGGGTAAATTGGATGGCTTGATGGCGGAAGGGAGGGGGAGAGGGACGGGGATGGGGGTAGAGTCTGTCGGGCCCGATGGAGTCCCAGGTGATCAAAGGTAGAAGGTGGGCAGCTGCTCATGTGATGGGGGTCCGTTTCAATTTTTCCAGTGATGGTGTAGTGAGGCAAACCTCTATATCCGAGCGGAGGGGCAGGGAGAGGGCGCGAATGAAGGTGGTTGGCTGATGACATGGACATAGAGCGAGGCTTGGGAGGAAGGACCGGGGCTTGAGAGGTCACAGACAATTTTTTATCCGCCTCACTGCTCTTTCTCCCCTCCTCTTCATCATCATCCCCTAGATCGACTACTGAGAAGTCGGTCACTCTGCTTGAAGTGTCTCTGAATTCAGCCACACCTGTGCTGGGCACCTGAAGCTGAACCTCGCTTGATCTGACAGTCTGGAGGCCCTTTCCACACTTGTCAGAGGAACAATAGGGGACTCGTTCTTTTCCCAGCATTCCACTGCGAATCTCCACCAGCTCCATGTCTCCAGGGCAAATGGAGTCAGAACGGAAAGAGGAATGGGTCTTGCCTTTGAGAGTTGGCGACTTGTCCTGGGGAGTGTGCTCCTCTAATCTGATGTAGTACTCGCTGGCAAGGGAAGGGCTGCGGGCGCTTATCACTGGGACCACAGTGGGAGTGTCCAAAGATTGTCTGTGGTTATTGTTCACAGTTGGGATTGGCTGAGGAGGAGGAAGAGGTTTGTAGCCTCGTCTGGCATGAGCCTTTTCCCAGAAATACTCAAAGTTCAAGCCTTTGCTAGTTTCAGTGACTGTCAAAATGTCATCTAGTTCAGAGGAGGATGGGGTGATACAGTTCCCCACAGGGTCCAGCAGGGGGTAAGAGTTGTCTCTGTCATCCCTGCCGTAGTCTCTCTCCCTTTGCCGCTCATTTGCTGCAGTCTGGAAGGCAGGTGGACGGAGTAAATCCCAGCGTCTTTCAAACGACTCCTCGCTCTCCCCTCTCCTTCCTCTGCCCTCCTCATATTCTTCATCCTCTTCATCTTCTTCCCCGACACTCCCCCTCGCCATTCCTCGCTCAGCAGCCAGGAGGGAGGAGAGGAGGAGGAATATCTCCGCTACAGAAGGACGTTGAGATGGAGGTAACCAGCAGGACTGCATGATCTCATACCTGTAAGAAGGAGAGAAAACAGAGGAGGTAAGTTTTGAGGCACATTTACGGCACAACTACGGCTCATTAACATGATCATCATTTCTGCACAGTGCACTTAGTGGGTGAGCACTGACCAGTAGTCTGCATGGGAGAGTTTGAGTCTGGGCTGGGCCAGGGTGATCTGTCTCTCCCTAATGACGAAGGTCAGCACCTCATCATCGCTCAGGTGTCTGTGGGGCTGAGAGCCAAACTCAAACAGCTCCCATATAACCACCCCCAAGGACCTGGAAGAGAAAGAAGATGCGGTGATAGTGAGAGACTTCACAGACCTCTTAGGTTTTGTTATGTAACGCTTTTATAGCAACACCTTGTTTTATACAGAGCTCTGAATTCCAGGCAGATGAGACTAAGAGGCACAATAAGAAACTAGAATTATCACCTTGCAGTTGTATGCCTCCTCCAACCCGTCATGTTGTTGTTGTTTACATCCATATCTGTCCAGATTTGTTTAATCTATGCAGTGAAGACTTGGTAGGAATTTAATAAAAGGTATTAAGTGTATTTTTTTTTCTTTTTTTTTTTTTTTTGGTGAGTTAGCAAGTTAGCACTATGTTGCTGTGTTATTCCAGAGAACCATTTCCAGTGAGAAACATGCTGTCTTCACTGAGAGACTGTTTTTCCAGAGGCGTACTGAGGACTGATAGAAAGCTTCATCACATGGTGCAACGACAATCACGTGAAGCTCAATATCAGCAGAACCGATGACCTTCTGGTGGACTACAATGACTCAAATATGGATGTTGCTGCAAAGATGCTTCAAAGATCTTAAACTATAATTTCCTTTGTGAAAGCAAATAGTGCTCTTTCTCTACTTGTGTGTGTTGCTCTCAGAATGTTTTCTTGTTGGTTCATTCAACAAAACATTAGATTGAAGTTTGTAATATCAGAGCCTAAGGGTTCAGTCCAGCTTGGGCTCTTGTTCCTTCATCACTCCCTCTAATATTACTGGACCTGGCACTAAGACTGCTGACACACTGATGGAGGTCACACTGACTGTGTTAAGTATTTGTTTTATGATTCTTTTTGGAGAAACATTTCAAAACAGCTGCCTTTTTGTCTTCAGTTTCACTCGACAGTTCAACATTTTAAAATTTTGGGACAAATCCAAGCTCTAACTGAGACTACAAACAGGACATTATCTGATATTGGTTTCACAGGAGAATATGAAAACCGATGAGATAAACAAGTGTGATCACAGCATTAACTGGCCATAACTAGCCCGGCTCATTGATGCTGATTTTTCTGCAGCTATGTATATGAACAGCTTACAACATACCACACATTGCTGGTCTTGGTTTGGTCAGTAACAATGAGAGATCCTCTGTACTCCTCCAGCAGCTCAGGAGCGATCCAGCGTAGAGGGATCCATAGCTTGTCTGGAGTTAGGTAATAGTCCTCCTTCAGAAAGATTGCCACAAGAATTCATTTCCATTAAGAAAATTATGTCATTATACATATTATTTCAACTGAAAAGGGTTTGAAAAAATGGTAGCCCACATGGTTAATCATGCACTTATGTTAAATACAAGCACAGACCCACATACCTTATAATGGTTGTGTGAAAGGCCATAGTCGCCTATCCTAACTGTGAGGTCTGAGGTTAGCAGGCAGTTTCTTAAAGCCAGATCACTGCAGAGAAGAGCACATCCTCCCAAAATCATTCAGATTCAACAGAGAGACACATTCTGAGAGATACAATTTCATTTAAAGAGATCCTGATTATGGACCGAGTCATGACTGACCTGTGGATGTAGTTGTTTTCATGGAGATGCAGTAGACCGGACGTGATCTCAAAAGCCATTCTCTGAAGAGTCAACAGGTCCCGTGTGGGGAGGTCAGGGGTCATCCCATCTGACTTCCGCTGGGCTCTCAGATACCTCTTCAGGTCACCCTATTTGCACATCACAACAATATGGCAAACAGCGAATTACAGACTCAAGTGGAAGATGAGATAATGCCAGTTTGGCTGCGTTTGTGCCAAGTGTTTGTGCCCTACCT